>NC_092877.1:116503206-116868206 GCF_028372415.1 Notamacropus eugenii
TCTTGCCTGACACTTCATCAACCTGTTTTGTTTTCTTAGAAAACATATTGTAGTAGTTTGCCATTATCAACTCCAGCTCTTTTGACAGAAATGGAAACTGAGGAAAACAGCTTTAAATTACTTGCCCATGGTCACATAACTAGTAAATGTCTGAGATGAGATTTGAAATCTTGTCTCTTGACCCCAGGCCTGGAACTCTATCCCGGGAACCACCTAGCTGTCCAATGAAACAATAACTACTCACATTTGTACACGGATTTAACAATCAACAAATAATTTTTTCTCACACCTTTCCTATGAGAAAGTTAGTGTAAATGTTTGAAAACCTCTTTTCCATATATTAGTTTTTATTCATTAATACCTCTCTATCATACACTTGAAACTGATAATTTCTCTAAAAATCTCCTTCAACAAAAAAAAAAAAAAAGTTTCACTTCTTTAAAAAAAAAAATCACAAAATTTTATAAATTAGAAGGGACTTCAAAGACCAACTCAGGTGAAAAGGAACTCCTAGAAATACATGCCCATCCAAGCCTTTGCTTATAAACTTCCAAAAAAAAAGGGAACTCATTGTCTCTCAAGGAAGCCCATTTCACCTTGAGACAGCTCTAATTGTTAAGAAGATTTTTTTTCCTCTCATCAATCTTAAATTGCTTTCCGAAACTTGCTCCTGTTGCTCGTGATTCTGTCTTCTGGGGTCAAGGAGATCACTTATAATCTCAGCCATGTGACAGCCCCTGAAGTAAATGAAAAAAGTAGCATGTACCCCTGTCTGAGTTTGCTCTTTTGTAAGTTAAAAATGCCCATTTCTTTCCAATGATTCTCATATGGCATCAACTTATCTTCATTAAACATCTTCTTCACACTTTCCAGCTTATCAATATCTTTTTTTTTTAACTGTGGCACTCAGAACAGAACATACTACTACTGTTAGACATTTCCTATTCCTGGACTCTATGCCCTTCTTAATGCATCTCATCATATTAGTATTTTTTTTTTGTTAGATGCCAAATGACGCAGTTTTCTCTTACTGAACTGGGGATCCACATATTCCACAGCATCCCCAGATCTTTTTAATTGTTTGTTTGCATTTTGTTCATCCAAATACTGACTAACCAAGTCTCTTCCCTTTTGTTCTGGTGAAGCTTTTGGTCCACCTACCCCCATTAAATTGTGAGCTCCTTGAATGCAAGGAGTGTTTTTGCCTTTTTTTGAATCCCATAAACTAAGCATAGGGACTGAAACCCAGTAGTAGCTTGAAAAATACTTTTTGACTTGTTTTGACTTAAATTTGATCTTTATTAGGTTCCTTCAAGTAATTCTACACTGTGTGTGTGTGCCTGTGTGTGTATGTGTATGTATGTATATATTTATGTTATATATATATATATATATTTGCTACTATCATCTAGTGTCATCCTTCCCAGATTTTTTTTAAATATTAAAATTTGGTAAGCATGTCATTTATTTCTTTATCTAACTCAATGATGAAAGTGTTAAATAGCACAGAGCCAAACACTGATACCAGGGGTCTTCCATTGAAGATATTAGATTGACACTGATGTTAAATGACTAAGAACTACTCTTTGAATTGGGCCAACCAATCAGTTCTGAAAGTACCTAATCGTATGGGCATGTAGTCCACATCTCTCTCTTTCCTTCAAAAGAATAATATATAATATTGTTCAAGTGAGTAATTCTTATTTTCCACTCATATTTAACATTTAGAGAGCTTAGAATAATAGATTTAGAGCTGGAAATAATCCAAGATCACACAAATGCACTAATATATGCACACGTAAATACATATATAAATGCATAGATGCATATGCATATACATATATATGCATAAGATAGATTTATAAGATTTAAATATCTATTCCTAACAATACCGATTAATATATCTTATCTTTCTCTAAGTATGTGAAAAACATCTAGTATTGTGGGTTAGAACTCTGGATCTGGAGTCAGAACAGACCTAAATTCAAATCCAGCCTCAGACATTTATTAACATTTCATTGACTCTGGAAGCAAGTCACTTAACACTTAACACTTGGCCTCAGTTTACTCTTCTGTAAAAGATAGATAATGATATCATCTACTTCAGTGTTGTAGTGAAAATCTAATGAGTTAATATGTGTGTGACAGTTAAAATCTAAAAATTCCATGTAAATGTTACTGTTTTTATTTTTATATTATATTTATTTATTCAATTATTAATATTTTACTTAGATTATTTTTATTATATTTATTTTTATTAATTTTATTTTTATTAGATTAATTTATTTAGATTATTTATAATTTATTAGATTAATGTGGGGCCAGGGCCCATGAAAAGTCAACTTACATGTCAATGATCATGTAGGCAATATGTAGCAGAGCTGAGTATTGAGCATTTATCCCCTTACTCTGAATTTTCAGTAAAAATTTTGACTTTGGCTCAATACTTCTTATAATGAACATTACAATGTACTACAGCACCTGATACTGACTTTAAAACATATTTTTTGTATTTTAATTAAAATCTCTTCTGCTATTGCTAAAATAAATACCTTTTAAATTTTTCATTTCTTCCTTCTTCAAAAGAAGATTCCCTTCCTCTGCACACCTTAGAAATGTATATGTGAATTGTTTGATGTTTAGTAGAAGGATAGAAGATGGTTTTCCAGTGAATAAATAACGTAAAGATAGTAACGAAAGAAAGAAAAGACTGTTTTAGTATACTATAGAATGATAATCAGGAATAAACACTGTAAAACTCTTCTATATACTGGGACTGAGTTGGCTTCATCCTCCAACTGGAGCTTCTGAGCCTCTAATTCTGCCAACTTTTCTGGTGGGAAATGGTTATTCTCTCTCCTCAGAGAGGAATATAAAGAAAATCCAAAAATCTCCACTTTGCTCGAGAATGTTAAGTAGACAACAGGGATGATCCACTTTTTCCCTCAATGGGGATTCACACAATGATGTTAGAAATAATAGCCTACATTTAAAAAGCAAGCCTTCAGGTTTATAAATTGATTTATGCATATGTATGCGTCATTTTATGGATAAGGAAAATGATTCTCTTTGAGGTGAAGTGATTGGCCCATGGTCACACAACAAATAAATAAATCAAAGAACCTGTACTCAAACACAAAGCCATTCTACTACATCTCAAATGTGCCTCTTGAAGTGGTGTCGAATGTTATGAAACAGTGTTCCTGTCCTGACCCTGTCCTGTTCCCACTGTTAACTCTTGGCATCTAAGTCTGATTGCTCCCAGCAAATGCTGCAGTGTTCTTTGGAGAATTTCTTTCTTTCTTTCTTTCTTCCTTCCTTCCTTCCTTCCTTCCTTCCTTCCTTCCTTCCTTCCTTCCTTCCTTCCTTCCTTCTTTCTTTCTTTCTTTCCTTTCTTCTTCTTTCTTCCTTCCTTCCTCCTTCCTTTCTTCCTTTCTTCCTTTCTTTCTTTCTTCCTTCCTTCCTTCCTTCCTTCCTTCCTTCCTTCCTTCCTTCCTTCCTTCCTTCCTTCCTTTCTTTCTTTCTTTCTTTCTTCCTTTCTTTCTTTCTTTCTTTCTTTCTTTCTTTCTTTCTTTCTTTCTCTCTCTCTCTTTCTTTCTTTCTTTCTTTCTCTTTCTTTCTTCCTTCCTTCCTTCCTTCCTTCCTTCCTTCCTTCCTTTCTTTCTTTCTTTCTTTCTTTCTTTCTTTCTTTCTTTCTTTCTTTCTTTCTTTCTTTCCTTCTGTCTTTCTTTCTTTCTTTCTCTTTCTTTCTTTCTTTCTTTCTTTCTTTCTTTCTTTCTTTCTTTCTTCCTTTATTTCTTCCTTCCTTCCTTCCTTCCTTCCTTCCTTCCTTCCTTCCTTCCTTCCTTCCTTCCTTCCTTTCTTTCTTTCTTTCTTTCTTTCTTTCTTTCTTTTTTTTTTTTGGAGAATTCTAGAGCTGCTTTAGAAAAACAAATTTATGTATAACCTGCAATAGCTCACACCTGGCTGTTTTCCTTAATCCAGATCAAGTATGTTTGTCTAAATTCAGGATATATTCTCAAACTTGGCAAGCATACTCTCCCATGAGGATGCTCATCACTACCCTGATAGATGTGAAATTTAGTAAGATAAGGACCCTGACCTCATGCAACTAACAGTTGTGTAGAAGGATGCTATACATATGCAGAAAAGAATAATATAGAATGCATGTATCTGATTTGTGATTTCATTGGTTTAGTGAACTCTTGATCAGGGACTGCCTCTCTCAAGGGCGTTTTGTTTTGTTTTGTTTTGTTTATACCAACCTTAGATTTTTAATTAAATAGAAGAAAAACATATTTAAATTTACACCAACACAGAATACCAAGGCAGAAGATTAATAATGGTGGAGAGGTCAAAAAGTTAACTTTAGGTCTAACTGAGCCACCAAGTAAACAGCTTGAGAGGCAAAACCACAAACACATAAGGATTTGTTGGGTGGAAGGGATGTATGTGGCATAAAAGGAAAGGAACAGGGGAACAGAAGAGGATTTCCTTCTAGATCAGCTAGGACCAGTGTTCCCACTCCTCCAGCTTCAGGGCCCTGCACGTTTTATTTTTAATATTTTTTTCTTTTTTTTCTAAATTATTTTATTAGTTTGCAGTTTTCTACAATCACTTCCATAAGGGCGCTGCCCTTCTTCAGGGAAGAAGGAGCTTTTATTAAATTTTTAACCTACCTCCACAACTAACTGGTGACCAACTGATCAGAATGGCTATGACATTATAAAGAGAAAAGAAACAACAGTTATTTAGCAGGAAAATCACTCCCACCCCAGGCTCTCATTTCCCCTTGGGTCACCTAGTGTTTTTAGGAGGCAAAGGGGCATAGATTCTTGGCAACTTCACGTACACTTGACCTGTCTTTTGTGACAATTACCCAGACGAGGCCACTGAATGGCATGGGGTGATCAGGTATCACCACTTCATACCAGAAGCAGTGGGAGCCTGCAGGTCCAGCTCCCAAGTGCTTGGTGAGGAATACGGGCGTGCCTAGGTGCCTCTGTTGGATGATCTGGGCACAGCTAGGGGGTATCGGGGTCCCAATTTTTCAGGTAGGTTTCTATGGCTGCTCTCAGGCCTCAAGCCCCAAAATAAAGGACCTTTAGTTTGCTGTCGGAGTCATTACTTCAGGTTGGTCTTCAGCCATTCTACTGCCACCTGCTCACCACAGAACTTTGAGCACCTTCTACCAGAGCCTACTTGGCTGTGGCTGCAGCCCTGTAGGAGTTAAACTTGAGCAGTGCAATCTGTTTGTGGGGGTACATAAGACTGGGGAACTACAGTGCTTCCTGTGGAGCCTGTGGGCTGCAGAGCCTGAAGCAAGGCCTGGTGGCTCAGGGCTGATGGCAGCCCATACAGGGTCACCTCCCATTTCTCGATGCTCTGGCAGACCATTAGTGGGCAGGGAGGCCAAGAGGATGGTAGTGAAGAGTGACAGTGGAAGCCTGGACCCCGAAGGGGTAGCTGTATGGAGCTTAGGTGAAGCCTAGGCCAGGGCACTAAAAGTCATCATGAGGCGAAACTCTTGGAGAAGCCCCATTTGCTGGAACACTGGAATCAGCAGGTGATCATACACATCCTGGGCCAGGTGACTGATGAACACCTCTGAACCCACTGGTGGAGGGTTGGCTGTCACTCAGCCTGGGGTGGACCTCAGTATTGCCTGTGCCAGTTCACTTGCACTAGTCGGAATCCCGTTACCTTCATCCAAGCCTCCAGTGCAGCCTCTTTCACTGGATTCACCTGATCACATCACAACTTACACTCCTTCTTGGACTTCATGTTTAAAAAAGGCAGTGGTGGTTTTTACCTGTTCTGCGTCTTATACACTTTAACATTTTTCGGCTAGGACTGACAGGTGACGTAGCTTGGCTATGGCTATCAGACCTGCAACTTAAACCCAAGTCTTTCCAGTCTTTAAATGAATTATCTGTGAAAGAGTTCTCTCCAATACAAAATTTGATAGGAAAAATGGGTGAGAAAAGTGCAAAACAAAATGCTATTGGATATTGGAGAAGACATCACCTCTGGGAGAAAAGTCATGGTAGGTTTCATGGAAAGCGTGACATTAGAATTAGACTTGAAAGGGATGTAAATAAACTAAGCGGATGGAAAGACGAGAGAAGGCATTTCAGGCATAAAGACCAGTATAAGCAAAACCAGGAAAGCTCTGGGCATGTTGAGAAGACAAATGATATTTCTATTTTGCTTGGGATCAAGAATAAAAACAATCCTACTTAGAAGTTACATGTTTGAACCAGGAAGAAAAATAAGAATCAGTAAGGTGGAATGAAAAGAGATGTGTAGAGATCCAGCTTCAGTCCTAACACTGACAGCAAGTTATTGTGTAAGAATGCACAAGTCACATTATCTCTAGTGATTTCTCTTTCATAATGTGCCAAATAATCGGTTTGGAGTAGAAATGAAATGAGATCCCTTTGAGCTCTAAAACTATAGGATTTTTTAAAAAATATATTAATTTATTTTTTATTTTTAACATTCTTTTTCTTCTAGATTTTGAGTTCAAAGATCTCTCCCTCCCTCTCACCCTTCCTTCACCCAAGTAAGCAATATGTGGATTATTGTGAAATCATACAAAAACATATTTTATATTAGCCATATTTTTTTTTTTAAAAAGCAAGAAAAATAAAATGAGAACACTATTATTTTACACTGAGTTTTTCAGTTATCTCTTTGGAGGTAGATAGCATTTTTTTTTTTCATTGTGAGTCTTTTGGAATTGTATTGCATCATTTTATCAGTCAGAATAGCCAAGCCTTTCGTGGTTGGTCATCATTACACTTTGCTCTTAATGCGCACAATGACCTCCTATTTCTTCTCACTTCATTTTGCAGGAGTTCATATAGATCTTACAATGTTTTTTTTTCTCTTGTTTTTCCTTCTGAAATCACTCCCTTCCTCATTTCTCATAGTACTCCATTCACAGTCATATTCCATAACCTGTTCAGCCATCCCCCAACTAATGAGCATCCCCTTGATTTCCAATTCTTTGTCACCACTCAAATAGTTACTATAAACATTTTTGTACACATAAGTCCTTTTTTCCTTTTTTCTTTGATCTCTTCTTTGGGATGTAGATCTAGTAGTAGTATTACTGGGTCAAAGGATATGCATAGTTTTGTATCCCTTTGGCTTAGCTCCAAATTGTTTTCCACAACGTTTGGATCAATTCACTACTCCATCAGTAATTCATTAATGTATCTAATTTTCCCTCATCCACTCCAAAATTTTTCATTTCTGATAGATGTGAGGTGGTGCCTCAGAGTTATTTTAATTTGAATTTTCTAATCAATAGTAGAGCATTTTTATGTGTCTATAAATAGTTTTGAAATTACATAATTCTTTAAAGAAGTTTTCCAAGTCAATACCAAAGTCTAAAAAACAACGATTCACAAACAAGAGGATAAAATTAAAATTAGGGTAATGTAAACAAAATCTTACATTATTAGTATGAAAAAATTGGAAGTAATAGGAATTTTAAATGGTGATTAAAAATGTACCACATGAATACTTTTGTCAGTTCTACGAACATCAAAGTGACATAGCCTAGTGGATAATGTATTGCACTGAAAGTCAGGAAGACCTATATTCAACTTCTAGCCTCTGACATTAGCTACGCGACCATGCGCAACTCATTTAAATCTTTGGGGTTCAATTTCCTCATCCCTAAAATAAAGGCATTGGACTGGACGAATTTGAAGATCTATCCCAAAACAATACCTATGATTCTATGGCTAGCAGAATATAAAGATGAGTATGGCTGACAGTACTCACAATATCAAATAAAATTTGATAAATAGTACTCAAAAGTTATTAAGTCTAAAATGTTTGTATTTCTTCTATCCTCCTGTCCCCAACTTGAGTGGAAATTGAGGGAGGGTTGTACTAACAAATAGTAAAGATATGGAATTCAAGCCTAGAAGGAATCTGGGCTGACAATATATAATGAATAACGGTAAGGCAAGTTTACATGAATTCATATGCTAGATATGGATGTTATTATTAAGGAAAGTTTGTGGGATATCTCCTTGCTCCCAACTTTGGACAGGCATGTCCTTCCCAAAATTTTGACTTTGGAGCCATTATAAGAGTTAAATCTTTGGACTTAACTATTTTTTAGGTGCAGTATGATATTTCTTACATTCTTGTATTATGGGATACCTTCTTGATCTTTCCTAAAGTATAGTTTGTCTTCTTTTCAAATAAACTATTTATTTCATATTTCAGGAGAAATCTGTTTTTTTTCCAGAGGATACAACTTTGCTGTCACCTTATTAAAAGAGGAAGAATGATACAAAGAGAAAAGTGCTTCATAAGAAGGCAGGAAAAGGATCAAATTTTTGTTCTGTCCCGTTTACATACTATGTAACCTTGAATAGTAATTGAACCTTTCTGAGTTTTCTCACTTGTGAAATGGGACTACTACTGCTTCTACTATGTATCTATTAAGGTTGCTGAGAAAGGGTACATAGCTGATGCTTAATATATACTTATTGCAAATTTAAAAGGATAATATGAATGCTTATTAACATTACTTTTATCTTAAAGGCAAAGCCAGTCTACTATAGCAAAAAGCAAATTGAAAAAGAGGATCTTATTTCTGTTTCCAGTTTATTTGGAGAAACTACAAATATTAAATATGTGGCCTTGTATAAACAATCTTAAATATTTGGAGAATTGATTTTATAAACTCCAAAATGGGATTAAATAGTATTTTCCTTCCCCAAGGTTATTGTGAGGTTCAAATTAGCTCATAAATGTGAAAATGCTCGGCAAATATAAAGTGGCTTGGAAATGTAAGGGATTATTAGAACTGTCAGAAAATTTTATTATCTCTAAAATCCTTGGATAAGGATTGGAGCTTGATTTTATTTTCCTTATTATGGATTTATTCTATTTTGTTTTTTCCATGTGATAGGGGGGAAGCATTTGTTGCAAGGTGGATAACTTTATCCATTCTGAATTATAGGTCAGATTGAATATTTTATTACATTATGATTTTATGTTGGTATCATGTAACATTAGTTTCCCTACTAGAGCTTTTGAATTATTCTCCTTTAAAATTTTGCATTCAAGGGGGCGGAGCCAAGATGGCGGAGTAGAAAGACGCACATACACATAGCTCCGAACCCACAACCCACAGAATGGCTAGAGGGGACCAACTCACGGTGAATTCTGCACCCAGAGGCCATGGAATATTGGAGCGAGGGAGATTTCTGTTCCAGAGAGACCTGCAAACCTCTCGCAAAAGGTCCATCGCACTGTGGACGCGGAGCCCAGCCCAGACCTGCGGTGGCCGCAGCTCCGAGAGGTACAGATCCAAGCAGGATTCAGGGACGGGATATCCAGCGACGGCGCGGGCCCCTCCACCCACAGGTGACGGGGGTCGGTGAGGGAGTCTCTTTGGCGGGTTGAGAGGGGAGTGGGGTGCCCCCATGGCTCGGGCCCCCCCGGGAGATAGAAGCTGAGAGGCGGCTGCAGACAGGGGCTCCCCAAGCGGGCGGGAGCCTGGATACATTGTGGAAGGTCTGTACATAAACCCCCTGAGGGAACTGAGCCTGAGAGGGGGCCCTGCCCCAACCTGACCACCTGAACTTAATTCTCACACTGAATAGCAGCCCTGCCCCCACCAAAAGCCCTGAGGCAGGAAGCAGCATTTGAATCTCAGTCCCCAAACGCTGGCTGGGAGGACCAGGAGGCGAGGTGGGTGTGAGGAGAATATTCAGAGGTCAAGCCACTGGCTGGGGAGAATGCCCAGAAAAGGGAAAAGAAATAAAACTATTGAAGGCTACTTTCTTGGAGAACAGACATTTCCTCCCTTCCTTTCTGATGAGGAAGAACAATGCTTACCATCAGGCAAAGACACAGAAATCAAGGATTCTGTGTCCCAGCCCACCCAATGGGCTCAGGCCACAGAAGAGCTCAAGAGGAATTTTGAAAATCAAGTTAGAGAGGTGGAGGAAAGACTGGGAAGGGAGATGAGAGGGACGAGGGAGAAGCATGAAAAGCAGATCAGCTCCCTGCTAAAGGAGAACCAAAAAAATCTTGAAGAAATTGGCACCTTGAGAACTAGCCTAACTCAGCTGGCAAGGGAGGTGTAAGGGGCCAATGAGGAGAAGAATGCTTTCAAAAGCAGAATTAACCAAATGGAAAAGGAGATTCAAAAGCTCACTGAAGAAAAAAGATCTTTCAAAACTAGAATGGTACGGATGGACACTAAGGACTTTTCGAGAAAGACAGATATCTCAGAACATACCGCGCAGATTCGAAAAATGGAAGATAATGTGAAATATCTTATTGGAAAAACAACTGACCTGGAAAATAGAATCAGGAGAGACAATGTAAAAATTCTGGGACTACCTGAAAACCATGATCAAAAGAAGAGCCTAGACATCATCTTCCATGAAATTATCAAGGAAAACTGCCCTGAGATTCTAGAACCAGAAGGCAAAATAAATATTCAAGGAATCCGCAGAACACCGCATGAAAGAGATCCAAAAAGAGAAACTCCTAGGAGCATTGTGGCCAAATTACAGAATTCCCAGGTGAAAGAGAAAATATTGCAAGCAGCTAGAAAGAAACAATTCAAGTATTGTGGAAATACAATCAGGATAGTACAAGATCTGGCACCTTCTACATGGAGAGATAGAAGGGAATGGAATAGGATATTCCAGAAGTGAAAGGAACTAGGACTGAAGCCAAGAATCACCTACCCAGCAAAACTGAGTATAATACTTCAGGAGAAAAAATGGTCTTTCAATGAAATAGAGGACTTTCAAATTTTCCTGATGAAAAGACCAGAGCTGGAAAGAAAATTTGACTTTCTAACACAAGAATGAATAGAACCATGAAAAGGCGAACAGCAAAGAGAAATCATAAGGGACTTACTAAAGTTGAACTGTTTACATTCCTACATGGAAAGACACTATTTGTAACTCTTGAAACATTTCAGTATCTGGGTACTGGGTGGGAGTACACACACAGACATGCACACACGCACACATACATAGAGACAGAGTGCACAGAGTGAATTGAAGAGGATGGGATCATATCTTAAAAAAAAAATGAAATCAAGCAGTGAGAGAGAAATATTGGGAGGAGAAAGGGAGAAATTGAATGGGGCAAATTATCTCTCATAAAAGAGGCAAGCAAAAGACTTATTAGTGGAGGGATAAAGAGGGGAGGTGAGAGAAAAACATGAGGTCTACTCTCATCACATTCCACTAAAGGAAAGAATAAAATGCACACTCATTTTGATAGGAAAACCTATCTCACACTACAGGAGAGTGGGGGACAAGGGCACAAGCAGGGTGGGGGGGGATGATAGAAGGGAGGGCATGGAGAGGAGAATGCAATCCGAGGTTGACACTCATGGGGAGGGTAAGGATCATAAGAGAACAGAAGTAATGGGGGACAGGATAGGATGGAGGGAAATATAGCTAGTCCTATACAACACAACTAGTATGGAAATCATTTGCAAAACTACACAGATTTGGCCTATATTGAATTGCTTGTCTTCCAAAGGGAAGGGGTGGAGAGGGAGGGAGCTAAAGAAGTTGGAACTCAAAGTGTTAGGATCAACTGTAATGTTCTTACCACTAGGAAATAAGAAATACAGGTTAAGGGGTAAAGAAAGCTATCTGGCCCTACAGGACAAAAGAGAAGATGGAGACAAGGGCAGAGAAGGAAGATAGAAGAGAGAGCAGATTGGTCACAGGGGCAATTAGAATGCTTGGGTTTGGGGGGGGGAGGGGAGAAAAGAGGAGAAAATTTGTAACCCAAAATTTTGTGAAAATAAATGTTAAAAGTTAAATAAAAGAAAAAATTTGCATTCAAGTAAACTGAAAAAAATGACTGTACTTCAAATATCCTCGACATCAATCTATAGCCTTACAATCTGTTAAGACATGGCCATGGCCTGGGCAGTAGTAATTCTAGGAGCCAAGATGGAGGAGTAAGCAGTAAACTCTTGCAACACATCCATATTAACCTCCAAACATCTATAAAATAGAGCCCTAAAACAAATCTTGGAACAGCAGATCCAGAAAAAAGGAGTTAAACTTGGAGGATTGGCAAGAAAGGTCCATCTCACTTGGGTAAAAGGGGAATGCAGCCCAGGTCAGGAACCATTCCAATAAGCTAGCAGCAAACACCACCTCAGCAAACCAGTGGGAGATGCTGAGTCCCAGCCTGGTGGAGCAGGCAAACACCAACATGAGAAAACACCCCAGTCCCATCCCAGTGCCTTACCATAGCCAGGGCAACCATCAGACTCTAGATCTGAAAACCATCAGTTTAGCCCCAGGCAGGGAGGTACCCTCTAGCAGTCAGACTTCCACTTGCTTCAGCACAGGCTGGACCAAACAAGCAGATGCCATCCAGTGCTACTCCATGATTCTTCAGCATAGCCCCAGGCAAGCAGGCAGCCTTGAGAGCCCTGATCACAGGTGGTTCAGTATAGCCCTATGGCCTTGAGGTCACAAGTGACCCTTTAGGGCCTCAAGTGCAGCCCTTTAACTGGATCCAAACTTCACAGACAAATCAGAAAAATCCCCATTTGTTTTGTGAAGTTTGGATTCTATCAAAGGGCCCACTTGAGGACCTAGAAGGCCACATGTGGTGTTGAAGACAGATTCTCCCTCCCCATCTCCATGTCTTCTGGGAAATGGAGAAACACCCCACCAGGCCTCAGAACACACCAGACACTACAACTATGACTATAACTCTGCACCAGGTAAGCTTCCAGACCCTTATATCCTCCAATAGTGCCAGTCAACCCTCACTGCCACTCGCATCCCTCAGCATAGCACCAGACACAAATGTATCCCCATAGGGTTTCCTCAAGGAAACATTAGTACCACACTAGGTAAATAGTCAAAACCTTCAGCCACAAGAACAAGAAGGCAGAATCAGTACCCCTTCCATCCTGGAAACAGAGATCTAACTTAAAAGAAAGGAAAAGGACAAAAAAAATAAAGAATGAATAGGAAACAACAGCATCAAAAGAACCACATCATAAGAAGTTATTATTGTGACAAGGAAGACCAAGATACAAACTCAGAACAGGAAAACAATGTCAAAACATGTATGGACAAAACCTCAAAGAAAAACGAAAAGTGGTCTAAAACTCAGAAGGAACTCATGGAAGAAAGCAGAAAGGATCTTAAAAATCATTTAAGAGAGGCAGGAGAAAAATTGGGAAAAGATATCAGAATGATGCAGAGAATTTTGAAAAAAGAGTCAATAGTCTGGAAAACTGCTTAAAATTAGAATTGGCTAAATGGAAAAGGAGACACAAAAATCTAATGAAGAAAACATCTCCTTAAAGAGTACAGTTGGCCAAATGGAAAAGAAAAAGCTAATTGAGGAAAACAACACCTTAAAAGTTAGAATTGAGTAAGTGAAAGGTAATGATTCTATGAGATATCAGGAATCAATCAGATTCCAGAGGACAAAAAAAAAAAAAAAAAAACTGGATGAGAAAAAATGCCTCATAAAAAAAAAATATTGACCTGAAAAATAAATTCAGGAGAGATAACGTCAGAATCATTGAACTACCTGAAAGCCATAATTAAAAAGAAGACCTGGGCAGCATCTTTCTTTTTTTTTTCTTTAAAAAAAATCTTTTAGTTTTACATCTAAATTTCTTCCTCTATTAATCCTTCCCCTCCCAGACAGCCATCACATATAACAAAAAATGTTTCTTAAAAAAGTGATTATTTTTGAATCATTTGAATCATTTTCACTTTGAATCATTTTCAGTCATGTCGGACTCTTTGTGAACTTATTTGGAATTTTCTTGGCAAACATACTGGGGTAGTCATTTCTTCTCCAGTTTATTTTACAGATGAGAAAACTGAAGCAAACAGGGCTAAGTGATTTGCCCAGGTCACACATCTAATAAATATCCAAGGATATTGTGAAGAGGAGTGTCTCGGATTTCAGGCTGAGCACACTTTCCACTGTTGTCAAATATTTATTTTTTATTTTACTAATTTTATTTATTTTTAAAGTTCCACAATTATTACCACATAACTTAAATTTCTTTTTCCCTCTGTCCTCCCTACCTCCCCCCTCACTCCCTGAGAAAGCATACAGTTTTACATAGGTTCTACACATACATTCCTATTAAATACATTTTCACCAGAGTGGTGCTGCATAGAAGAGTTGAAATGAATGGAAGAAATCATATAACAATTCAAAATGTAATACACAAAAAAATGATCTGCTATCTTCTGCAATTGAATTCCACAGTTACTTCTCTGGATGTGGAAGGCATTTTGCCTTAAAAGACCATTGGGAATTTTTTTTTTTTAAGTCTTTGCATTGCAATGAATTTCCAAGTCCACCAGAAAAAGCTCTCACATGTTGTAGTCGTTGCTGTGCACAAAATTCTCCTGGTTCTGCTCCTTTTACTCAGCATCAGATCATATAAGTCTTTCTAGGCCTCTCTGAAGTCTTCCTGTTCATCATTTCTTATAATGGAATACTATTCCATTGCATTCATATACCATAACGTATTCAGTCATTCCCCAATTAATGGGCATTCCCTTGATTTCCAGTTATTAGCCACCACAAAGAGTGCTGCTATAAATATTTTTGTACATGTGGGACCCTTTCCCATTTTTCTGACCTCTGGGGGAAACAGTCCTAGAAGTGATATTGCTGGGTCAAATGGAATACATATTTTCATAGCCCTTTGGGCATAGTTCCAAACTGCCCTCCAGAATGTTTGGATCATTTTACAGCTCCACCAATAATGAATTAGTGTTCCAACTCTTCCACATCCTCTCCAACATTTATCATCCTCCTGTTCTGTCATGATTGCCAATCTGACAGGTGTGATGTGGTACCTCAGAGTTGTTTTGATTTGCATCTCTCTAATCAATACTGATTCAGAGCATTTTTATATGACTATAGATATCTTTAAATTCTTCCTCTGAAAACTGCCTGTTCATATCCTTTGACCCATTTATCAATTGGGGAATGACTTATATTTTTGTACATTTGACTCAGTTCTCTCTATATTTTAGAAATGAGACCTTTGTCATAGACACCAGCTGCAAAAATTCTTTCTCAGTTTTCTGCATCCCTATGTATCTGGTTTTCATTGGGTTTGGTTGTGCAAAATTTTTTAAGTTTAATGTAATCAAAATTATCCATCTTGCACTTCATAATGCTTTCTATCTCTTCTTTACTCAAAAATTCTTTCATTATCCATAAATCTGATAAATACACTATTCCTTGCTCCACCAATTTGTCCATAGTATCAGTCTTTATACCTAGATCATGTACCCATTTGAACTTTATTCTTATGTGTGGTGTCAGACATTGGCATATGCCTAGTTTCTGCCACACTGTTATCCAGTTTTCCTAGCAATTTTTGTCAAACAGTGAGTTCTTACCCCAGAAACTGGGGTCCTTGGGTTTATCAAACAGTAGATTGCTATATTCATTGCCTACTACGTCTTTTGTACCTACCATATTTTACTTGTCTACCCTTCTGTTTCTTAGCCAATGCCAAGTGATTTTGGTAATTACTGCTTTATAATACAATTTGAGATCTGAAAGCACTAAGCAACCTTCCTAGCATTTCTTTTCATTAGTCCCCTTGATATTCTGGACTTCTTGTTCTTCCAGATGAATTTTGATATTATTTTTTCCAGCTCTAGAAATGATTGTCTGATAGTTTGATTGGTATGGCACTAAAGAATTAAATTAATTTAGGTAGAATTCTCATTTTTATTATATTGGCTAGGTCTACCCATGAGCAACTGTTGTTTTTCCATTTACCTAGCTCTAACTCTATTTGTGTGAAGTGTCTTGTAATTGGGTTCATATAGTTCCTGGGTTTGTTTTGGCAGGTAAACTCCCAAATATTTTATAGTGACTACCCTAGCTTTAAATGGGATTTCTCTTTCTATCTCTTACTGTTGGACTTTGTTACTAATATACAGAAAGGAAGAAGATTTTTGTGGGTTTATTTTGTAACCTGGAACTTTGCCAGTGTTGTTTATTTTTTCAAGTAGTTTTTTACTTGAATCTCTAGGATTCTCTAAGCATATCATCATATCATCTGCAAAAAGTGATAAGTTAATTTCTTCTTTGCTTATTCTAATTCCTTCAATTTCTTTAACTTGTCTAATTGTTACAGCTGACGTTTCTAGTATGATATTGAATAATAATAGTGATAATGGACATTCTTGTTTCACCCCTGATCTTATTGGAAATGTATCTAGTTTATCTCCATTGCATACAATGCTTGCTGAAGGTTTTAGGTAGAAACTGCTTATTATTTTATGTAAAGTTCTCTTTATTCCTATGCTCTCCAGTGTTTTTAATAGGAATGGATGTTGTATTTTATCAAAAGTTTTTTTTGGCATCTATTGAGATAATCATGTGGTTTTCTGTCAGTTGTGTTGTTGATATGATCAATAATGCTAATGGTTTTCCTAATATTAAACCAGCCCTGCATTCCTGGTATGAATTCTACCTGATCATAATATATTATTCTCATTATAAGGTACTGGTTTTTTTTGCTAAAATCTTATTTAATATTTTTGCAACTCTATTCATTATTGATCCAAAATTTTCTTTCTCTGTTTTGTCTCTTCCTGGTTTAGGTATCAAAACCATATTTGTATAATAAAGAGAATTTGGGAGTACTCCATCCCCAATTTTTCCAAATAGTCTATATAATATTGGAATTAACTATTCTTTAAATGTTTGATAGAATTCGCTTGTAAATCCATTCGGCCTTGGAGAATTTTTACTAGGGAGTTCATTAATGAGTTGTTCAATTTTTTTTTTTTTGAGATGACGTTGTTTAATTATTGAACTTCCTCTTCTGTTAATCTGGGCAATTTATATTTTTTTTAAAATACTCATCCATCTCATTTAGATTGTCCAATTTATGGGCATAAAGTTGGGCAAATAATTTCTAATTATTGTTTTAATTTCCTCCTCATTGGAAGTGAGTTCACTCCTTTCATTTTTGATATTGGTAATTTGGTTTTCTTCTTTTTTTTAATCAAATTGACCAAAGGTTTATCAATTTTATTAGTTTTTCATAAAACCAACTATTAGTTTTATTTATTAGTTCAATAGTTTTCTTAATTTCAGTTTTATTGACCTCTCCTTTGGTTTTCAGTATTTCTAATTTGGTACTTACTTGGGTATTTTCAATTTGTTCTTTTTCTAGCTTTTTCAGCTGTATGCCCAAGTCATTGATCTCCTCTCTATTTTATTCATGTTGGTACTCAAAGATATAAAACTTCCTTTAAGAACTGCTTTTTCAGTATCCCAGAAATTTGGTAGGTTGTCTCATTATTGTCATTCTCTTGAATGAAGTTGTTGATTGTTTCCATGATTTTTTGTTTAACCCACTCCTTCTTTAGTATCAGATTATTTAGTTTCCAATAAGTTTTTGGTCTGGGCAGCATCTTTCAAGGAATTAGCAAGGAAAACTACCTCATGTCCTGGAAGCAGAGGGAAAAATGAAAACTTAATGAATTCACAAATCAACTCAGAAATGAGAAACCAAAAAAAAACCCAAAAACCTAAGGAATATTCTTGTCAAATTTCTGAATTTTAAGGTCAAGGAAAAAAAAAAACACTCAAGAGGCCAGGAAGAAACAATTCTAGTACCAAGGAGTAACAAAGGACCTAGTAACTGCTATGGTAAAGGACTGGAGGTCATGAAATATGATATTCCAGAGGACAAAGGAGCTAGGAATACAACCAAGAATCCTTGCCCAAAAAAATTAAGCATAATGTATCAAGGGAAAGAAAGGTCACTCAATGAAATAGAGGGATTTTAAGCTTCTATAAGGAGAATAGAACTCAAACAAAAATTTGACCTCCAGTATCAAAACCCAAGAAAAGCATAAACAGGTAAAAAGGGAGAAGAAAACATAAGGTATTCAGTGGAGGTAAACTGTTTACATCACTACTCAGGATGATAATGTTTGTAATTCCAAAAAATTGTATGACTAAGAGTTCAGAGAATGAGTATACACAGACAATATGGGTATAAGGTGAATTTGAGGGAATCACACATATGCACACACACACACACACACACACACACACACACACAAATTAAGGGAAGAGAAAGAGGAGTACCAAGGGTAGAGACAGAAGAGAGAGGTGGAATAGGGTAAATTGTCTTACATGAAAAGGTGAGAAAGACCTATTACAAGGGAAGGAAAAATGACAGGGTGAGTGATGGGCATTTCTTGAACCTTACTCTCCTCAGTTTTGATTCAAAGAGGGAATAATATACACAATCAATTGAATATAGAAATTTATCTTACCTTACATGGAAGGAAGAGGAGAGGAAACAAATTAAAGAGCAGGATGGGAGGGGGACAGACATGAGGGAGGGCAGATCTAGGGAAGTGGTAAACAGAAGCCAAACTCTGGTGAGGTGGGACAGGCTGAAAGGAGAGAGAACAAACAGGAGGAAAAATAAGATTGAGAGAAATAAACAGGTAGTAATAATAAGTGTGAATTTGAAACAAACGAACTCTCCCATAAAATGGAAGCAGATAACAGAGTAGATCAGAATCCTACAATATGTTGCTTCCAAGAAATATACTTTAAGCAGAGAGACACAAACAGAGTAAAGGTTAGGGACCGGAACAGAATCTATTATGCTTCAGGTGAAGTAAGAAAAGAAAGGAGGGGCAACAATTTTAATTTTAGACAAATTGATGTAGAAGAGATGGAAAGCATTTTGAAATGTAGAATAGATAATTTTGACCATACTAAATTGAAAAGCTTTTGTGAAAAGAAAACTAATACAATCAAGACTAGAATGAAAGCAGAAAGCTTGGAAACAATTTTTACAGCAAGTGTCCCTGATAGAGGCCTCAGTTGCAAAATATAGAAATAACTGAGTCAAATTTATGGGATTGCAAGCCACTCCCCAATTGATAAATGGTCAAAGGATATGAACAGCCAGTTTCAGATGAAGAAATTAAAGCTATCTAATAGACATATTAAGAGATGCTCTAAATCACTATTGCTTAGAGAAATAAAAATTAAAATAACTCTGAAATACCATCTCTAACCCATCTGACTGGCTAATATGACAAAAAAAGTGGAAAAGGATATATGTTGGAGAGAATCTGGGAAAATTTGGACACCAATGCTGATGGAGTTGAGAACTGATCCAACCATTCCGGAGAACAATTTGGAACTGTGCTCAAAGGGCAACCAAACTGTGCATGCACTTTGATCGAGCAGACCCCTACCAGGTCTGTACCCCAAAGAGATCATAAAAAAGGAAAAGAACCTACAAGTACAAAAATATTTATTGCATCCTTATTAATGGTGGCAAAATATTGGAAACTGAAGCAATGACCCCCAATTAGGGAAAGACTGAACAAAATGTGATATATAAATGTAATGGAATATTATTGTGCAATAAGAAATGATGAACAGGCAGATTTCTTTTTAAATTATTTTGTTTTCAGTTTTCTACAGCTACTTCCATATATCTTAGATATTTTTCCTTTCCTTCTCCTCCTTCCCTACTCCCTCCCTTAGATGGCATGCAGTTTTATATAGGTTTTGCACATACATTCTTATTAAATACATTTTCACCTTAGTCATGTTGCATAGAAGAATTAAAATTAATGGAAGAAACCATAAAATAAAACAAAACATAACACAAGAGAAAATGGTCTGCTTCATTCTGCAATCCAATTCCACAGTTGTTTCTCTGGATATGGAAGGCATTTTGCCTCAAGAGACCGTTGGGAATTTTTTTAGGTCCTTACATTGCTGTGAACATGTAAATCTACCAGAAAAATTCCTCATGCACTGTGGTTGTTTGTGTATACAAAGTACTAGTTCTGCTCTTTTCACTCAGCAACAGTTTATGTAAGTCCTTCCAGGCCTCTCTGAAGTCTTTCTGTTCATCATTTCCTATAGCACAATAGTATTCCATTACTTTCATATACCACAACTTGTTTCGCCATTCCCCAGTTGATGGTAATCCCCTTGATTGCCAATTTTTGGCTACCACAAAGAAAGCCACTATAAATATTTTTGTGTATGTGAGATCCTTTCCCATTTTTATGATCTCTTTGGGATATAAACAGGCAGATTTTTTAAAAATTGAAAAGACTTATATGAACTGATACAAAATGAAATGAGCAGAACCAGGAAAACCACATGTGAATAATATCGTGTGATGATCAATTATGAATGATTCAGCTCTTTTCAGTAACACAATGATCCAAGAAAAGTACAAAGGACTCATGAAAGAAAATGCTATCCATATCAAGATAAAAAACTGATGAACTCTGAATCCAGATCAAAGCATATTTTTTCACTTACTTATTCTTCTTCATGGTTTTATTTCCTTTTGATGTGTTTGTTCTTCCAAAACTGTAACAAATACAGAAATTTGTTGCCAAAGAAGAGCATGCCATCAGAGAAATGATGACATGACTTGCACTTGACTTTGTTTTGAGTAGGGAGGGCTGTGCAGGTCACCAGCCTCACTTCTCCTCCAGGGCCATCTGAATCCAATGACCTGATATTCCTCAGGAGGAGTGGAGGTGACCTAGGATGCAGTGGGATGCCTTGGGTCCTTTAGGTCAAGGTCTTTTCAGGTACTCAGTTAGGGAGAAGTATATGATATATATATATATATATATATATATATATATATATATATATATATATATATATATATATATGTGTGTGTGTGTGTGTGTGTGTGTGCATATATATAATATGTATTATATATATGCTTATATTATATATTAATATATGTAATCATATATTCCTATATATATGATAGCATATATATTAACTATATCAAGCTATCTACCATTTTCAGAAGAGAGGAAGGGAGGGAAGGTAGAAATATTTGGAACTCAAAATTTTGTGAAAATGATCATTAAAATTTTTCTTAATATTAAATAGGGGAAAATACAATGCTATTTAAATAAAAAAGAAGGAAATGGCAAAAAAAAGCAGTGGTCATCTATCAATTACTTTTTATTAGTGAAAAAAAGTATAAAAATGCAATAGTTTTAATATAAGCTCCTCAAAGATATTGGATTCCAAACTTATCAGATATGAGCAATGGGAAATGATAAGGAAAACCTAAAAGTGTGTGCCACTGTACAAGGGGGTAAGTGTGAAGGAGTGCCTAAATATCTACTCACAAAGGAAGGCCAAGTGGTTGAACTCTACTATTCCTGATAAAAGAAGAGGACGTTGTTGTACGAGCATACTGACTGAATGAGGTCATTGACATTATCCCTTATTAGTGTAATCATATCACAAGGCATTCTCCCTTATGATTTACTTTAGATGTGAAAGGAATATTTTTTTTTCCTTTTCGTCCTTTTTCTTGACCTCCCATTTCTTTTATTCACACATCATTCTACATTTTTGTCCCCCATAACTTAAAGGAAACTCTGCATTGAGCTTAGTATGAAAAATCTAATTTTCTTAACGTAATAGTGAAAAAAGAAAATGTTCCTAAGAATTTTCTTTCTTGCAACTTTCTTTACTTTCCCTAATTTCACAAAGCTAAATTAAAAAGGCATTAATTTTTAAAGAAGAAAAACAATCAGGCAAGATTTTAGCTTCATTTCCTTTTCATTAACGTTTGAATGCATATTTTCTGTCTTTAACTTCAAGATGGAAAAATTGGTACCTAAATGATAACTTTGAAAGTGTCCCAGATGAATTAAATTACTTTTTTTTTCATATTTATTCCATTCCATCTGCAAGTAAAAAACGCCATTTGCAAAATATCTATTAGAAATAAAAAGAAGAGTGTAACTAATGAAGCATGTATAAGTGATAAAACAGGATAGAGTAATAGGATTTTTCTCTTTAGGACATGCCCTTTAATCTTCAATTTGCATCATTTGAAAGCAATGACAAGTACACAACAACACATACTCAAGTTTTCATTCATTGAGAAAAAGATATAAAGGTCATTTATATGTGCCTGTGTATCATAGAGTATGTGTTGGGAGGGAGGGGAGAACAAGCCACAGAGGATCAAGATGATTGACGAAACCTCCTTAAGGGAATCAGATTAAACTCAGAACTTAAGATATGCACACATAGTCATACGTGTAAAAAGTGAAGAAATCATAATGAAAACCTGGAGAAACTGGAACCAGGCACTAACTTTTCTTGATCAGTGGTCCAGTATGTTTTATGTTATACCATGTCCCATTTTCATTTGAAATAATAATTTATTTTCAGGGGAGCTATTGCCAGACATCCTGACCTATGTCATGCCACTTGACTCAAATGAATCTGGAGGCGAGAGTGAGGCTTATGACTTTGCACAGCCCTGTCTCACTTAAATCTAATTCACCCGTAAGTCAAGACATCATCATAGCAAACTTCTTGCTCCTCTTCATAATCAAAGGATAGTAACTGCAGTAGCAATAATTTTATTTAGATTGTGATTCTGACTTTACAATCAAATATCATACATTAAGCATCTATGATTTCTCTTTCCTCATAGAAACCCTGTGATATAGAGTCCAGAGGTAGAAGGCCAGCAAGGTACAAGTGAAGCCTCCTCAACAAAATCCATGACAACCAGGAAGCTGTTTGAAGGTAAGTGCCTTGCAATACCATGCCTATGCCCCTATGTCTTTCCCATGAGACATGAAAGTCAGACAGCACCAATGGGATGTTAACCTCTGGAGCAATTTATCATCACCCTGTTTCCATACCAGGATTTCAGGGATTGAGGGTTGGAAGTAACCTTAAAAGCTATCTAGCCTAACATATACATAAAAGGAAGAAGGATAATGGAAGGGAATAAAGATTTATTAAGCTTGTAATGTGAGCATGCCAATGTGCTGAGTTCTTTAAAAGTATTATCTCATCTGATTCTCACAACAGCCTTGTGAGATAGGTGCTATTATCCCCTCTTTGAAGTTGTGAAAATGAGATAGGCAGAAGTTAAGTGACTTGTTCACGTTACACAGCTAATAAGCATCTGAGGCCAAATTTGAAATCAGGTCTTGATTTCATATCCAACACTCTATCTAATGGCATCACATCATTTCCCGTTAAAGAAATCACCATTTTAACACAGATAATAAATCCAATGTCTTAATGCTGACCCCCGGGGGAAAACTTACCACTCTTTGAAGAAGTTCAATCCATATTTGGAAACATTCATCTTTAAGTTTTTCTTAACATCAAGTGTAAATAGTCCTCTTTGCAAATTGTTCTTACCTCTTGTTCTACCTAAAAGCGACAAATCTAACACTTCCTTAATATGACAACTCAGAAAATACTTGAAAGTAGCTATCATATTGGCTCAGACTCTCCTCTTTTCCAGGTTGAACATCACCAGTTAGTTTGACCATTGCTCAAATAATAGATTCAAGACCATTTGCCCTTCTACATCACCATTTTAACATTTGGCCTATTTTATTTTTTTTAAGGTATTATTTTCTCCAGTATTTTTTGTGCTTCCTTTACCAAGATGTTGAGTCTTTTTTTGTGTGTGATTTTGTGATTTCATCATTCTCATTTCTTTTCCCAATTTTTCTCTCAACCTCTTTTATTTGATTTTGACAATCCTTTTTGAGTCTTCCATTCACATTTTCCTTTGAGGTTTGGATGTAGCAGTTTTGATTTTGTTGTCTATTTTTGAATTTGTGTTTTTGGTGTTCTTGTTTTCTCATTTTTCTAGCTAACTTCTTGGCTTTTAATTTTATGTTAGCTTTGCTACAGGGATGGAGGGGCACCAAAATAGTTATCAAAAGAATCTACCATTCATGTCCTGAAAGGGACCCCAAACTAGAAACACCAAGGAATATCATTGCCAAATTCCAGAGCTATCAAGAGAAGGAGAAAATACTGTAGGCAGTCAGAAAGAAAGCTTTCAAATATCGAGGAGCTACAGTCAGGATCACACAGGAACTGGCAACTTCTACATTAAAAGATCCAAGCAATTGGAATATGATATTCTGTAAGGCAAAGGATCAGGGACTACAAGCAAGGATTAATTAGCCAGTAAAGATGAGCATAATATTTCAGGCAAGAAGATGGACATTCAGTGAAATAAGGGATTTCCAGACATTCCTTATGAAAGGTTAGAGCTGAATAGAAAATTTGGTCCTCTAATGCAGGTCTCAAGACAGGCATAAAAAGATAAATGGGGGAAAAAAAACAACTTGTTACACAATATGGACAAACTGTATGAAAACATCCCTATAAGGGAAGATGATACTTGTTAATCTTGAGAATTGTATATTTATTATGAAATGTAAAAGGGTTATACAAAGATAGAGGGAGTGGGTATAAATTAAATGATGTGATGATAACAAATGTGATTTAAGGGTTGTTAAGGCATTAGTTTAAGGCATTGTAATGGGAGATGTGAAAAGGAGGAGGCAGAAAAAAAATAAATTCCATCACAGGAAGAGGCACAGAAAGATATTACAGTACAGGGAAAGAGAGGAGGGAGATGAGTATTGCTTGAGAGGTACTCTCATCTAATTGGATTCAAGGAGAGTTCAACAGACTCAGTTAAGTATAGAAATACAACTACCTCTATAGGCAAAAGGAAGGGAAGGGGGAAATAAAAGGGAGGGGAGGCTAAAAGGGAAAGGTAGTAAGGAAAAGGTTTTAAAAGGAAGGAAGGCTGAAAGAAGGGAAGGAAGACTGAGGGAGGCAATGGTCAAAAATTAAAACTATTGGGGAGGGCAAGGCAGAAGGGAGAACTAAAAGCATAAACTAGTGAAAAGGGGATAGAGGGAAAGAGACAAATAGCAATCATAACAGTGAAATGTGAATGGAATTAACTCTCCCAAAAAATGGAGACAGCACAATGGATTAAAAACCATAATCCAACAATATGTGGTTTACAAGAAACACATTTGAAAAGGGGAGATACACATAGGGTAAAGGTAAAAGGTTGGAGTAGAATTTATTGTGATTCAACTGATGTAAAAAAAAGCAGGGGCAGGAATCCTAATCTCAGACAAAGCAAAAAACAGAAATAGATCTAATCAAAAGAGATGAGGAAGGAAGCTACATCCTGCTAAAAGGCACCATAGACAACAAAGCAATTTCATTACTAAACGTATATCCTCCAAGTGGTATAGCATCCAAATTCTTAGAGGAGAAGTTAAAGGAGTTACAGGAAGAAATAGACAGCAAAACTATACTAGTGGGGGACCTCAACCTCCCCCTCTCTGAACTTCATAAATCTAACCTCAAAATAAACAAGAAAGAAGTTAAGGAGGTGAATAAAACTCTGCATAAGGTAGATATGTTAGATCTTTAGAGAAAACTGAATGGGGATAGAAAGGAATACACCTTTTTCTCAGCGGTACATGGCACACATACAAAAACTGACCATGCATTAGGTCATAAAAACCTCACAATCCAGTGCTAAAAAGCAGAGATACTCAATGCATCCTTCTCAAATAGTAATGCAGTAAAACTTATATGTAATCAAAGGCCATGGAAACAAAAAACAAAAACTAATTGGAAACTAAACAATCTAATCCAAATAATGAGTGAGTTAAATAACAAATTATAGAAACAATCAACAACTTCATTCAAGAGAAGGACAATAATGAGACAGCCTATCAAATTTTATGGGATACTGTAAAAGCAGTTCTTAGGGAAGTTTTATATTTTTGGATGCCTACATGAATTAAATAAAGAGGAGATCAATAAATTTACATATGGCAGAAAAAATTCAAAAAAAGAACAAATTAAAAATCCCCAAGTAAATACCAAATTAGAAATACTGAAAACCAAAGGAGAGATTAATAAAATTGAAATTAAGAAAACTATTGAACTAATAAATAAAACTAGGAGCTGGTTTTGTGAAAAAAACAATAAAATTGATGTACCTTTGGTCAATTTGATTAAAAAAAGAAAGAAGAAAAACAAATTTCCAGTATCAATTTGTAATATCAAATATCAAAAGTGAAAAGAGTGAACTCACCTCCAATGAGAAGGAAATTAAAACAGTAATAAGCAATTACTTTGCCCAACTATATGTCCATAAATTCAACAATCTAAATGAGATGTAACATTATTTTAAGAGACACAAATTGCCCAGACTAACAGAAAAGGAAGTTGAATACTGAAATAGCCCCACCTCAGAGAAAGAAATTAAGCAAGTCATCAATGAACTCTGTAGGAAAAAATCTCCAGGGCCAGATGGATTCACAAGTGAATTCTACCAAGCATTTAAAGAACAGTTAATTCCAATACAATATAAACTATTTGGGAAAATTGATAAAGAAGGAATCCTCCCAAATTCTTTTTATGATACCAATATGGTTTTGATATTAAACCAGGAAGAGCCAAAACAGAGAAAGAAAAGTATAGACCAATTTCTCTAATGAATATAGAGGCAAAAATTTTAAGAAAGATTTTAGTAAAAAGAATACAGCAACTAATCACGAGAATAATACATTTTTGATCAGGTAGGATTTAAACCAGGAACACAGGGATGGTTCAATATTAGGAAAACTATTAACATTATTGATCATGTCAACAACAAAACTAACAGAAAACACGATTATCTCATTAGAAGCAGAAAAACTTTTGACAAAATACAACATCCATTCCTATTGAAAACACTGGCGAACACAGTAATAAAGAGAACTTTCCATAAAATAATAAGCAGTATGTATCTAAAACCTTCAGCAAGCATTATGGGCAATGGGGATAAACTAGATGCATTTCCAATAAGATCAAGGGTGAAATAAGGATGTCCATTATCACCACTGTTATTCAATATGGTAGTAGAAGTGTTAGTTGTAGCAATAAGAGAAGAAAAAGAAACTGAAGGAATTAGAATAGGCAAAGATGAAACTAAGTTATTACTCTTTGTAGATGATATGATGATATACTTAGAGAACGCCAGAGAATCAAGTAAAAAACTACTTGAAATAATAAACAACTTTGGAAAAGTTGCAGGTTACAAAATAAACCCACACAAATCTTCTCCATTTCTATATATTACTAACAAAGCCCAACAGCAAGAGATAGAAAGAGAAATCTCATTTAAGGCTAGGGTAGATACTATAAAATATTTGGGAGTCTACCTGCCAAAACAAACCCAGGGTCAATATGAACACAATTACAAAACGCTTTTCACACAAATAAAATCAGATCTAAGTAAGTGGAAAAACATGAGTTGTTTGTGAATAGGCTGAGCCAATATTATAAAATTGGCAATTCTACCTAAGTTAATTTACTTATTCAGTTCCACACCAATCAAAATGTCAGATAATTATTTCATAGAGTTAAAAAAATAATATTGAAATTCATCTGGAAGAACAAAAGTTCCAGAATAACAAGGGAACTAATGAATAGAAATGCTAGGGAAGGTGGCCTACCTCCATCAGATCTCAAATTGTATTATAAAGCAGCAGTTATCAAAACCACTTGATACTGTCTAAAAAACAGAAGGGTAGATCACTGGAATAGGTTACTTACCCAAGACACAGGAGTGAATGAATATAGCAATCTATTTTTTGATGAACCCATGGACCCCAGCTTGTAAGATAAGAACTCACTGTTAGACAAAAATTGCTCAGAAAACTGGATAACAGTGTGGCGGAAACTAGTCATAGACCAATGTCTGACTCCGTAAAAAAGAATAAAGTCCAAATGGGTACATGATCTAGGTATAAAGACTGATACTATATACAAATTGATGGAGTAAGGCAGAGTACCTTAGTCAGACTTATGGAGAAGGAAATAATTTTTGACTAAACAGAATATGGAAAACATTGTAAAGTACAAAATGGATAATTTTGATTACATTAAGTTGAAAAGGTTTTGCACAAACAAATCCACTGCAACCAAGATCAGGAGGAAAGCAGAGAACTGGGAAAGAATCTTTGCAACTAGTGTCTGTGATGAAAGCTTTATTTCTAAAATATTTAGAGAACTGAGTCAAATGTACAAGAATACAAATCATTCCTCAATTGACAAATGATCAAAGGATATGAAAAGGCAGTTTTTGGAGGAAGAAATCAAAACTATCTATAGTCAGATGAGAAAATGCTCTAACTCACTATTGATTGGGGAGATGCAAATCAAAACAACTCTGAGATACCACATTACACCTATTAGATTGGCTAACATGACAAAACAAGATGATGATAAATGTTGGAGAAGATATGGGAGAATTGGAACACTAATTCATTGCTGTTGGACCTGTGAGCTGATTTAGCCATTCTGGAGAGCAATTTGGAACTATGCCCAAAGGGCTATAAAAATATGCATACCCTTTGACCCACCAATACTGCTTCTAGGACTGTAACCCCAAGAGATCATAAAAATGGGAAAAAGATGCCATATGTATAAAAATATTTATAGCAGCACTCTTTGTGGTGGCAAAAAACTGGAAATCAAGGGGATGCCCATCAACTGGGGAATGACTGAATAAATTGTGCTATATGAATGTAATGGAATACTATTGTCCTGTAAGAAATGATGAACAAGAAGACTTCAGAGAAGTCTGGAAAGACTTATGTGAACTAATGCTGACAAAAGAAGGAGAAACAGGAGAACTTTATACACAGCAACAACCACAGTGTTCGAGGGTTTTTTTCTGTAGACTTAGAACTTCTTTTTTGCAATGCAAGGAAGTAAAATATCCCCAATGGTCTCTTAAGGCAAAATGCCTTTCACATCCAGAGAAAGAACTATGGAATTCAATTGCATAATGTAGCAGATCATCTTCTTTTGTATTATGTTTTGATTTGTTTTATGATTTCTCCCATTCATTTTAATTCTTCCATGCAGCATGACTAAAGTGAAAATGTATTTAATAGGAATGTATTTGTAGAACCTATAAAACTGTATGCTGACTTGGGGAGGAAGATGAAAGGGAGGGGAGAAGGAGGGGAGGGAGGGGGAACAATATGTTATATGGAACTGATTGTAAAACACTGAAAACAAATAAAATAATAATAATAACAAAAGAGAAACCTTACCTTCCAACCTTTCAAGTTGCTTTGGTATAGAAAATTCTTTCACTCTATTCTTTAGTTTGTTTTGCTACTCCAGAATTTTTTTTGAGGCATTATTTGAAAGTTACCTGGAGGGGAATTTTAGAGAACTCATTGGAATTCCTGCCTTTACCGTTGCATCTTGGCTTCATCCTCCTGTCAATATCCTTTAGATTCTGTCACAAAATATATTAGCTATCTCTTTCTGTTGTATGCATATTTTATGAGTATGCCATCTCTGTTCTAAGTGGTTAAGAAAAAGTTAAACATCATAGGACAGAGAAAAGATCCTTGGAATGTCCCACTGAAGATTTTCCTTCAAACATTCTAGATTCAGCATTGTGATCTATTTATTTATAGAGTTGCAACCAGGATAATCAGTAAATTATTAAATAGTACATTATTAACTAATCACATGCTAACTGAAAGTTACCATGTGTGCATAAGTATCTATATCAATGAACTTCAACTTATATAATTTATACTTTTCATTTATGTATTTTTGTTTGTTTCACAGTCATAGACCATATGACTACTATGAAAATCCATTTTTAGCATTTCCATAAAATATTAATATCAAGTTGGATATCATATTTATTCTCACAGGTATTTTTTAAGTGTTTTAATTTTATTTAAATATTTTAATATGCAATTGCAGCTTTTAAAGATTCATGCTTCATCATAACTGTTACCCTTAATCACCACTGAGGATGCTTTTAATGAAGTGCTGTAGCCAAAATGCTGCTGCTGATGATCTGAGAACCATCCCTTTTGATAATAAGCCTCTCAAATTTTAGCTACATCAGTCTGTAGACCAGAAGAAATTATTGTGTCCATACATGGAAGTGGTGCATTTTTGTGTCATAGCAAGATCAAGGGTATGACTATATGGGTAAAATTGTTGGTATCTCAACAAACCAGAGCTCAAACCAAAATCCAAAGCAATAACCTGAACCAATTACCACAAATTTAGGAACCAATGAAAGTTATCTGAGTTCAATAGCAAGGAAACCCTGACATAAAAGGTCATTGATTCCCCAGTGAACAAAAAACAAAGCTTACATAGGTTTCAATTTCAGCAGAAAGTGAATTGGCTTTAGAATACTATAGGATTGGAGAAAGCCTCTTTCTGGAGGAAGTAGAGTAGGAATAGGGAAGGTGGTCTTTGATTAGTCACAATTTTTGCTGGGATGTGGTAATAGGAAAGGCTTTTCTCTGGCTGAGCTATCTCTTATAACCCCACCCTAATAGATAGAACTGACTTAGCTGTTTCCACAAAAGGAAGATCAGGGGTTGCAATAAAAACAGAGTCAGGGGCAAGATACGAATTGTAGACAAAATGGAGTAGTTTTAGCTTTGTCTACAACTCACAACCATCCTTGTGTATGGCTAAAGTGGAGAGGAAAATGGATAAATTGAGGAACTGTGAGGTGGGGGTGCTTAAGGGAGGATTTATATGTATATTGAAACAACTCTTTCAGGAAAGAAGGAGATTGTCCTAGAAGCAGGTAGGCAATAACTTCCAGAATTTTGATTAGCTGGAAGATATAGATAGAGGGAATCTTCAGGGGAGAACAATTATTTATTAAGAGTGATAGAAGGAGAACCAGGAAGTGGTGATGGGGGGAAGGAGAATTCCCACACTCTCACTTTAAAGAGTAGGATGTAGAGGAATGAGTAAAAGTGTATCTAGTGATGGAAAATGTAACCAGAGACATTGTATTATCAGGAGGGAGCCAGTTCTCATCTAGAGTCAAAAGATGTAAGGAATGGGAAAGGAAAAGATATTAAATGAAAGGAAGTTTAATATCTCTGAAACAGGTGTTTCAGACAAATTGGACATTGAGGTGGCAGTTGGTGGATTGAGTAGAATATGAATAAGAGATGGGGCAGTAGGCAATAGAGTTTGAAGGATTACTATTGGGGATTCAGAATCTTTGGAACTGGGAGAGAATGGACAGGGGGTTGTTTATTAGATACTGAGAAACGACTTTAGGTAGATGTTCATTGTTTGGGTTTAGTTTCAGGGTGGAGTCCACTCAGAACATAAAGTTGTTCAGTGAACAGGTGCTTGCAGGTGAAGAAATGGTGTTACTCCTCTTCCCACAAGGCAGGAGATCACTCTAGAGACTTGATCTTTTTTTAATCTTTTCCCTGAATTAAATGAATATGGTACTTAATGGAATCACTTTTTTTCCCTTCTAATGTGATTGATTTACTTAATCTAACCCCACTCTTCTATTTATTTCATGAGTTTTATGAGAAGAGAAAATCATGATGGAATTTGATCTGCATCATTGGAAGTAATCTCCATATGGATATTAACATAGCTTTGCTAAACATTGACTTATTCATGAATATATTCAATTGTTGTTGATTGAAGGAGAGAGATAGTACTACCACCACCTTTTTTTCCTCCTGTTCTATAAGTTTCAGTAGTGGCTCCTGTTATCCATGGATAACAACATGAGGAACACACATTCTGTTATTTGCTAAACGATTAAAAGTATTTTATTTATGAATTTCTACTTTGGAGTTTAATTTTGTTATGTGATAGCAATCAATTGCAATGGCTCTAGTAACCCATTTGCACATATCCTATCTGGAAATGTATTTTTTAGTTTCCAATTATAAATTCATAATTTCTAAGTCAAATCACTCTTTTAAAAATATCTACAGTTTTATACTAACAGATAATTAAGTGTTATAATTAGTCACAAGATGTAGATATTTGTTCCATTTCTGCAGTCTGATTGAATTCAACTGATAATATGAAAACCTTTATTGTTTGAACAATATGAAAAGTCATTGGCACTGACTGGAAAGAATAACTCCAGGAAATAAAAATGGGGAAAATGAAGTACCATGGGAGATAAGTATTAATGTCCTAAACATTAATGTAAATTAGGCAGCCTTTGTCATTGATATGTCTAGTGGAAGTTAGTTGTCTCATAATCAAAAACCATTCAAGTGATTGGTACATGGCATCATGCGACTTTGTAAACATTATTTACCTTTTGGTTTTAGGGTCTTAGTATTGAGAACTGAGAGAGATATTAGTGATTATTTATACCAACAGTATTATTTTAAAGAAGAAGAAATGGAGGCTCAGGGAAAGAAATAGAATTCTGTTCAACAAGCATGGTGCCTAGATTGTATAAGGCTATATACTGTGGAAATAAAGATAAGTATCTTATTCAAAGTAACATAGGCTTGGTAAGTAGCAAAGCCAGAGTTCAAACTCAGATCCTCTGGTTATAAATTAAAATTCATTTAAATAAATCCACTCCTATGGGACTTTTTGGTAACTAAGAAAGAGGAAGAGCTCAGAGTGATAGAGATTGGTGGATATTATTAAGTAGTAAATTAGAAGAAAGAGAACTCTCAATTTCCACAAATTATTGAATCTGATACACAACTGAACCTCTTGGGGTTCAGGACTCATGAAATCATTTAAACTTTAAGCATTATAGACCTGAAAAGATGAACTCTCCCCAAATATATATTTTTTTTCTTTTTTGAGAATAATTTGAGAACAATCAACAGGTAAACTACAGGTGTCAGTCTTATCTCAATAATAAATGTACCAGATTAATATAAATTGAACTGTTAAGAACACGATGTTACATGAGCTATACTACTGACTTGATAATGAATATACAAATGATTTTTTTAAATGATTCATATCATTAATTACACAGGAAATTTTGCCAGAAAAAAAAAAAAAACAAGGTAACCTCCTTTCTCTGGTTCACATGACACATAATGTTTAATCCAGAGAATTCTACCCAATTTGATAATAAGAAGCTATCACTCAAACCTAGGATCTATTTGGGACATCTGCCTCATGTTCTTGATTTGGTCAAGGAAGGGAAAGTTATTTGTCAACCTCCTATCCATTCAAATAGCTAGAACTATTTTGGATATTGGTAATGACATTATCAAAGAGGATAATTTTGGGGACACATTGTAGCAGTACTCTTTCTGCTTCATCACATTTACCTGCTATTTAGGGCACTGATGTTGATCATTTCTTTGTATATTTTCTGAGAGTACGGGATTGTGGGGGGTAAAAACAACTAAAATTTAAAAAATATTTTCAGGAGTAAGTCAAGGAAAGATGTAGGTAGAGAAAAACATACTTTTTCATTCAGTTTCTTTCTTATTATCCACTAGGTTAGATATCTTGTCCCAGTGTAAATGCAGAAAATTTATTTAACTTGAAAATTCCTTCTCCTACCCCATAGGAGATAGTAAAACATATATAGTTCAAGGAGTACTGATTAGGACAAAGATGGTGGCCAAAAATTATAAAAAATAAATTTTATTATTCAAAACTATAAGAAAATTGGAAAGATAAATATGGAAAATAACAAATTGCTAATAAGTACTAATTTATTTACTAAACTATGAAAATCAATGTATTTACCGACAGTGGAAAATTGGTAAGTAAATTTATAATACTTCTTTTGATCTGTCACAATAAATTTTTCATAGCATAAATGGATAGACTAATCAATTTTAAAATTTAATTAATAATTGTCGTTTTTGTTTTTCTATAAAATTGAATGACAAACTCACTCAGAAAAGCATGTCTTACAAGCAGACAAATGCAAATTTAAAGTTATAGATAGTTTTTTCTTTTCTTTTTTCTTTTTTTAATGTTTATTTTTTATTTTTGACATTCATTTCCACAAAATTTTGAGTTCCAAATTTTCTCCCCATCTCTCCCCTACCCCCCACCCTATAATGCCTTGCATTCTAATTACCTCTTCCCTCAATATGCCCTCCCTTCTATCACACTTTACCCTTCCCTTATCCCCATCTCTCTTTCTTGTAGGGCAAGATAGATTTTTATACCCCATTACATTTATTTCTTATTTCCCAGTTGTATGCAAAATCAATTCTCAACATTCCTTTCTAGTACTTTGAATATGAACTTCTCTCCTTTCCTCCCTCCCCACCCATCCCCACTGAGAAGGAAAGCAATTCAATATAGGCTATATATGTGTAGTTTTGCAAAAGGATCCCATAATAGTGATGTTGTATGAGGCTAACTATATTTCCCTCCATCCTATCCTGCCCCCTATTTATTCTGTTCTCTCATTTGACCTTGTCCCACCCCCAAAGTGTTTACTTCTAATTACTCCATTCTCCCATTTGACCTCCCTTCTATTATCCCCCTACACCACTTGTCTCCTTCTCCCCCATTTTCCTCTCGTGTAAGACAGATTTTCATACAAAATTGAGCGAGCATGTTATTCCTTTCTTAAGCCAAATGTGAAGAAAATAAGCTTCACTTTTTCCCTCTCCCCTCCCCCTTTTCCCTTCCACTGAAAAAGCTTTTTCTTGCCTCTTTTATGAGTGATAATTTACCCCATTCCATTTCTCCCTTTCTCCTCCCAATATATTCTTCTCTCACCTCTTAATTTTATTTTTTTAGATATCATCCTTTTTATTTAACTAAACCTGCACTGTGTGTGTGTGTGTGTGTGTGTGTGTGTGTGTGTGTATAATCTATCCAACTACCCAAATACTGAGAAAAATCTCAAGAGCTACAAATATTATCTCTCCATGTAGGAATGTAAACAGTTCAACTTTAAAAAAAGTCCTTTGCGATTTCTCCTTCTTTTTTATCTTTTCATGCTTCTCTTGATTCTTGTGTTTGAAAGTCAAATTTTCTCTTCAGTTCTGGTCTTTTCATCAAGAATGCTTGAAAGTCCTCTGTATCACTGAATGACCATTTTTCCCCTGAAGTATTACACTCAGTTTTTCTGGGTAGGTGATTCTTGGTTTTAGTCCTAGTTCCTTTGACTTCTGGAACATCATATTCCAAGCCTTTTGACCCCTTAATGTAGAAGCTGCCAGATCTTGATTGTATTTCCACAAGACTCGAATTGTTTCTTTCTGGCTGCTTGAAATATATTTTCCTTGACCTGCGAACTCTGAAATTTGGCTACAATATTCCTAGAAGTTTTTCTTTTGGGATCTCTTTCAGGAGGTGATTGATGGATTCTTTCAATATTTATTTTGCCCTCTGGTTCTAGAATCTCAGGGCAGTTTTCCTTGATAATTTCATGAAAGATGATGTCTAGACTATTTCTTGGATCATGACTTTCAGGTAGTCCCATAATTTTTAAATTGTCTCTTCTGGATGTATTTTCCAGTTCAGTTGTTTTTCCAATGAGATAGTTCACATTATCTTCCATTTTTTTATTCTTCTGATTTTGTTTTGTAATTTCTTGGCTTCTCATAAAGTCATTAGCCTCCATCTGTTCCATTCTAATTTTTAAAGAACTATTTTCTTCAATGAGCTTTTGAACCTCCTTTTCCATTTGGCTAATTCTGCTTTTTAAAGCATTCTTCTCCTCTTTGACTTTTTGGACTTCTTTTGCCAAGTGAGTTAGCCTATTTTTAAAGGTACCATTTTCTTCAGCACTTCTTTGGATCTGCTTTAGAAAGTTGTTGACTCACTTTTCGTGATTTTCTTGCATTGCTCTCATTTCTCTTCCCCATTTTTCCTCCACCTCTCTTACTTGATTTTCAAAATCCTTTTTGAGCTCTTCTATGGCCTGAGACCATTGCATTTTTGTTTTGGAGGCCTCTGATGGTAAGCATTGTTCTTCCTCATCCAAAAGGATGGAAGAAAATACCTGTTCACCAGGAAAGTAACCTTCTATAGTCTTATTTTCCCCTTTTTTGGACATTTTCCCAGTCAGTTACTTGACTTTTGAGTCCTTTGTCAAAAGTAGGCTATACTCTGGGGACCTGTAAGATCTCAGTTCCTCCAAGATGGCACAATCAATGGAGAGGAGTTTACTCCTCTCCTGACCTGCACACTGGTCTGGAAACAACCAAAAACTTTTCTGCCAAGAATCTGTGAGTAGTAGAATTCCCTCTCCACAGCCACCTGCAGCTCTGGTAGGGCTTCTCCTCCTCACCCCAGGGCAGCCACTCAGGGCTGAGATTCGAATCAGCTGCTTCATTCCACCAGGGGTTTTAGGCTGAGGGCTTTACAAATGGATGCTGCAACTGTGGCCACCACTACTGCTACTGCTGCCTCTTCAGCCACCACCTGGGACTGGGGCTAGGGGAAGACCCTGCTCCCTTCTCACCTTTTGAAAACACCCTCTCAGTGACCTTTGAAACTTTCCTTGGTGCTTGGGAGTTGACAGATCTGAGCACTGTCACTGCTGCTGGGGATTCTGCCCCTGAGGTCTGTTCCAGTCCTGCTCCTCCTGGTGCCATGCAACCAGGGCTGGGCTGCACTATGATCCACTCTGTGTTTGGTATGATAAACATTTCCTGTCAGTCTTACAGGTTACCTTGGGTTGGAAATCTCTTTCACTCTTTCACTCTGTGGCTTCTGCTGCTCTATAATTTTCTGAGAGTTATTTTTTACAGGTGTTTTATGGACTGTGTAAGAAGAGCTAGAGTATGTGCATCTTTCTACTTCACCATCTTGGCCCCACCTCAGTTATAGATAGTTTTAAATGACAATGAATTATTTCTTTTTAATCTCCTTGTATTTTGAATGGAAACATGGTTTTAAATGAAAATGTTCATTGTACAAATTAGATTGATGACATCCCAAAGTACATTAATCACTTTAAAAATGTAATTATTTCTAATCAAGTCAGTTCCACTAAATTAGAAATGTAGGCTCTACTCAAATTGAAAGCTTTGTATTTAAAAACACATTGTTTCATATAGGTTCCTATTTGCTAATTAATCTGAAAGACATGTAATTTAGTATCAACAGACATTCAAAATTTGACTTCATACACTTAGACATATACAAAACATTTAAATTCAAAGTTTAATGAGCTCTGCTTTTTATAAGCAACTCGTTTGATATTGTGTGTGTTTGCTTACCTATTATCTTGAAACTACACAATAACTGAGAATAATTTAATTGCTTCTGTGACTTACATCATTTGGGCCCTCACTTGTGATAGATAGTAGTATAAGAATAGAGAAGAAGGGGGATGAGGACCACTTATAAACTGCCTTTTGTACTTCTATGGAATTAAAAAAAAAATTAATGCTGCATTTTAGATTACAAAAATGTACAGATTATTCCCATTTCTTGAATGATCACCTAACAGTGAAAGAATTAAAATTATTGATAAAGTTGCTCATATGAACATGTATGCAACATACATTTTAAAAATCTCTCTATCTTTTTAAAAGTAATTGACAAATCTATTCTGTCTTCCTCACACATGTCATAACATTGTGGGATTTGGAGGAAAGGAAGAGAAAAGATCAATAAAATGACTCTCTATGTTCCCGAAAAAAAATAGTGAAACATACTATCCATTCCTTGACAAAGAAGCAATTATAATTAGGATCAGATATCAATTGTACACACATATAGAAACACATACGTATATCCAAGTCAGGCAATTGTTTTGCTTAACTTTGTTTATTTGCAACAATGTGCTTTTTTTAAATCTTTGTTTTTAATGGGAGGAAGAGTAAATAGGTTTCTATAAACATTAATAAATGGAAAGAAGAAGTGATGCTACAGATCTGTAATGCTGAACACATTTTCAGATGAGGTCACTATTTTGTTAATTTTGCATAATCATTTTACCTTTCAAAAAGTTGGAGCAATACACAAATTTTTGTACTGTAAGAAAAAAATAAAAGTAAAAAACCAAAAACTTACAGTAACACCTTAAAAGCAGGTTATTTAACATGTAAAAGTGATGTGATTCTTCTCTTATGACATTTTCTTATACATGTATACTTTGAAACATTCTAATGCACTCTAGTTATATAAGAACACAGTGAGGTTTGTCTCTGGCCAGAATGCAATGCCAAAAACAGGTTTTTTGTTTGTTTGTTTTGCATTGGTGGTGGTGGTGGTGGTAATGTGGTAGAGCTTTTATTGCTGGCAGACAAACGCAATAAAGGCAATAAATTGAATGCAAAGGTGAATGACAAGGCTTTGTTTTTTTCTCTAAATTTCCACTCTTTCATTAGCTTGCCCCCCTGGGAGGAATAAGGTAAGCTTCATTGTAAATGATTCCACAAAAATACTATCAAGTTTGGGAAAGGGAGCAGAGTCACCAAACACATTATCAGGATGAAGAATCCCCCATTGAAGGACTAAATTTTAGTTAAAAATACTTTTGTAAACTTAGATATTTATTTGGAATGAATGGTCAAGATACTCTGCTAAATCTTAGCCTGGGTGTCCTGGAGATCACTTGTTAGCTGCTTGAGCTCAGTCTGTAGGTTTATCTCAATAGACAAAAGAGCTGATGACCTGCTTTTCTAAGCACCTCTAAACCCTATCTTTTGACGGATAAGGAGCCAAGAATGCAGATGCAGCTACTAAGGCAAGCAGGGTTAAGTGACTTGTCCGGAGTCACACATCTAGTAAGTGTCTGAGGCCTGATTTGAACTCACAAAGATAAGTATTCCTGACTCCAAGCCTGGCGCTCTACCCACTGTAACACCTAGCTCCCCAAGTCTTAATTTGGTAAGCTAGGAAACTCAGTTATAGAGAAGTTAAGTGAATGTGTGACCTTGGGCAAGTCACTTAACCCCAATGGCCTCATCCTGGGTCATCTCCAATCATGCTGATGAATATCTGGTCCCTGGATTCAGATGACTCTGGAGGAGGAGTGAGGCTTCTCTGTGTCTCTCCTTTCTCTCTGTCTCTGTCTCTCTCTGTCTCTGTCTCTCTCTCTGTCTCTCTCTGTCTCTGTCTCTCTCTCTTTCTCTCTCTCTGTCTCTCTGTCTCTGTCTCTGTCTCTCTCTCTGTCTCTGTCTCTCTCTCTGTCTCTCTCTCTCTCTCTCTGTCTCTCTCTCTCTCTCTCTCTCTCTCTCTCTCTCTCTCTCTCTCTCTCTCTCTCTCTCTCTGTGATTATTCCAGGAAAATGAAAAAGGTATGACTTGAAGTACAGGAGTACAGGAAAGATTATTGTAATTATGTTGCCTAGTGTTTTCCTTGCTTCCTCAGAGGAGCAAGACAGAGAAAATAGGTTTGGACTTCATTGGCAGTTAGATAACACATAAGGAATAATGTTGACAATAGAGATGATTAAAAAGAAAAAGTGATATCTAAGGAAAGCCAACAGGAGAAATTATGTAAAATATTTTTTCAATAAAAAAAGGAAAACTATAGGATCACTACCTATAGAGGTCTATAAAAATCCAATCAACAACTGTGTCTTTTCCAGTTTATTTTTTTCTCTCAGATTCTGAGATTCTCTGAAAATTTTGGGGACTTATGTAAAGAAGTTTAGTTTGGACTTTGTAATGGGGACACTTTAAAAACTAATTGAGTACTTGATTTTGAAAGAAAATGTAAGAAATTTGTTTTTTTTTTTTTCAGTAGAAAATTAGATCTGGACTTCAAACATATTGATCATAAATACACATTACAGATTGTTGTCATATTTTCATATAAATTTTCCAATCTTGAACTCTAGTAAATACATGCTAAATGGGGAGGTTTTTTTTCCTTAAGTGCCTTAACATATCACCATTTGCCTATAGAAAACACTTCATCTGTTCATTCATGAGTTTAAGTATGCTGCAGACTATCCTGTGGAAAGAAATCTTATTATCTTCAGCTTAATGTTTCATTATCTAGAGCAATATGAGGATATTAGACTGTGATTGCTGGTTCTCTTTAGAGATTACATCATTTAAAATCTTATCCCCATCTTCATTTCAAATTTCATTTTTTCTTCAACTAAATACACTCAGAATACATTTCAATGTTGCCTTTCAAGCTTTCTTGGTAGAAAGTTTTACAGAGAAATTACATATTCTAATTAGGTTTTCCTTAAATTGCACAGATTACTCTCACACTCATTTACCCATTTTACACCCAAACAGTATGTTAGCAAAAATAATAGAAAGCAAACTATATCACCTTTAAATATGACTTTTTCTGCTTCCTTTTATTTTGGAGCCATAGAATGAGGTGGTGGAAAGATCTCTAAAAATAGAGATAGAGTTGCTAATAAGCATAAAATGTATAAAAATCAAACTGGAGACATACCATCCAAAGCCAGAGTAAATGAGTTATTTAAGCATTTTTTATGATTGAAAGAATAATATATATTTTAGAGTCTATTATATGTTATGAAGCATATATTCTTTCAATGACAACTCCTCTGCTTTCTTTGAGTCATCGTTCTTCCTTTATAGTTGCTATAAAATTTCTATTTTTATGATAAAATATAGCATATTCTGTTGGGAGAGAGCAATTAATTGAACAACTCTACATGCTGTTTCTCTCCTGTTGCCCTTTTCATTAGCAGGAAATTTTCTGATTAGTATCAGATTGATAGTCATTAACAAGGAAAAATGTAATTTTAATTGAATCACTAAGATACTTGTTTAACAAACAAGGTCTTTTGATTTCTCTGTGTGATGTGTGTGGTTGTTGCTTAAGTATATTTAAGTTTACAGCATTAAAATCATCTGCCTAATTCATCAAGTTCTGTAATGTGTAATATACTGAGAGACAAACAAAAGTGATACTGAATTCTGGGAAGATAAACTGATGAATGGTTCTAAGGTATGTGGGAGTTTTAATGACATGATATGTTCTTTGTGTCAGACTGAAATTAAATATTATTCTAAGAGAGCATTAAAACTGTCAATATGAGAATTGATAATTTCCATTTTCTCAAAATTCTAGCAATGTTTCTCATTCTCTATTATTGACAGTATGTATAAATTAAAATAAAGTTTCATTTTTGTAATGTTATTGAATTCAGTTTGTTTCATCATTTTCACATAACTTTTGCTTCCCCAGATGAACTCCTAAGGTGTACATTGTTATGAATCATAATTTCCTGTCTGATAGTCATGAAACAGATGGTTAAAACCTTAAACTCACTACATTTGCACATCTGAGTGTAGCTTGATAATACAACTGGGAAGTAATTCCTTTAAACATGATTCAACATATAGTTTGTTGTTGTTCAATCATGATCGACTCTTCAAGACTCTATACTTTGGTGTTTTCTTGAAAAAGGTAGTAGAGTAGTTTGTTATCCTTCTCTAATTCATGAGACAAATGGAGTTAAGTGACTTTCCCAGGGTCATACAGCTGAGAAGTGTCTGAAGCCAGATTTGGACTCATGTTTTCCTGAGTCTAGGCCCAGTGCTTTACCCACTGTGCCACCAAACTAACCCAGCATGTAGTTAGTTATTAGCTAATTTTGCTTGTATTGTTAGTTTTGTGTTTCAGTGACAAGCAGGCCCTGTTTACACAATGTCAGGAAAATCGATTTTAAAGTGGAATAAGAAAAATGATTATTTGAAACCAGGAAGCCATGAAAACTAATAATGGATAGCTGTTTACATTCAATTTTTCTGTGTTACCATTTTAAAACAAATTTAGTCAAATCATTTAGACTATGTTGTTAATTAACATGTAATGTCCCATTTTAAAATTGGACCTTTGGTTTTCAAGTCATAAGAATATAAAAATATAAGAAACTGTGTAAATACTTATTCATAATTCAGCATGTTTCTTTAGTTGACTGCATAAAAATCCTGAAGTTTTCTTTTGCTTAAATGATTTACTAACATTTAAGTTGTCAGTGTTCTGTCATTATTGTCACCTGATGACAAGTAATCAGATTCTTATTTCTTTTTTTTAAATGTTACCTCCTATTAAAAATATCTTTAGTTCTCATTGTCTTAACAGTTCTTGATGCTTTTAATTATGGACCCTCTTTTGTGTTCCAATGTGGTCATGCATTCTATTTCCTTTCGTGTATGTTATATACCATGATGACTTGTATCCTTGCATGCATCGGGTTCAGTTTAATTTTTTCCTGCTCTAGCATTATAGTGAAAAGCTTTAGAGATTGAGATGTCCACTTGTATAGTAATGTTTTACAACTATCCTTTAAATTATGTCATATATTGAGCCTTGTTTTGGAACAAAATATCAAACAACCCTCTCCAAACTTTCCATAATCAATAAATCTCAAAGATCACATCTAATATTAGTGCGCATATTATCAATAATAATCTGAATAGTTTCTTTTGTCTTCTTTAATGTACTGACTCTTCTTTGATCCCGGAAATCAGTTCTTGTTAATACATATACTATCTTTTATTTCCCTTTTTACAGAGAGAAATTCCTCAAAAATGCCAATACCATAAAGAGGATTTTGATAAAACTAGATTCTATAATTTATTTCCCTCTAAAACTGTTTTATCAAAATTGACAAGAATTATCTTCCAATGTAACGAAATATGAATTTTTAATCTGTTATTCATCAGGTGAACAGATGATCTCCCCCTCATATGTCTTCATATTTACTTTCTTTTTTTATATTGAGTAAATTTCTTGAGTAAATTTCCTCCCTGTTCTGTTTCAAAGAAAGAGTAAAATACATGATGAAAAGAAATAAATAAATTGAGCCATATGTGAAACTAAGTCATTAGAGTAACTGAAAACAATGCACTTTGGTGGAACCAAGATGGCAGAGAATAGGCAGGTAGTTAAATTAACTCTCCTAACTCTTACAAAAACATTGAAATTATGTCTGAAAACAAGTTTTGGAGTAGCATGGGCAACAAAAGATCAGAAGACATTTTTCCAGCTTAAGACAATTTAAGAATTTCTCAAGAGAGGTCTGTAATACAAGGCACAGACTTGGAAGAAGCCAAGAATGCCAGGGTTGGACCTTGGAGGTGCCATCAACAGTAGCACTAGTTTTAGAAACTCTCAGTCCAGAAATGCTATGTGTTTAGCACAAATGGTCCTAAAGAGATGACAGGAGATCCTTTGCTAGTACCAATTGCATCTGGGGCAGATTGGCAACTCTATTGTCTATAAATGAGTTTAGGTTCATAGTTCTAAGGTAGAGAGGAAAACTTGTGGTCAATCACAATGGAATAGGGAACCTGCTCAGGTTCCAGGGCCAAATGGAACATCAGTACTTGTGGCTATATGGGAACAGATGCACTTCCTGGGTAAAGACAAATATAGAGACCAGGAGAGAAGTGACTATACTTCTCCCAAGATTACACAATCTGGTAAGCACGAAAATCTTCTGAACCCCCACAACTAGTTCTGAAAACAATAGCATGAAAAATCTGAAGCTTTATATATTGCCTCCAAACCTTAAGGTGAACAGAGCCCAACTTTAACATAAAATTCAAAGCAAAGAAATAGGCTGGGAAAAATGAGAAAAGAACAAAAGAACTTGACCATAAAAGCTAATATGGTGGCTGGGAAGACTAAGACATACATAGAAAAAGATAATACCATAAAAACAGCTACAAGCAAAGGTTAAAAAAATAGTAACTAGACTGAAGTGCAGGAAGAATTCTTGAAAGAGTTAAGGAATGAGGTGAGTGGTGAAGGGAAAAAATGGAAAGAAATTAGATCAGTCCAAGAAAATTATGAAAAGAGAATTCATAGCTTGATGAAAAATGACACAAAAATTCTGAATAAAATATCACCTTAAAAAACAGAATTGGTCTAACAAGGCACAAAAACTCACTGAAGAAAAGAACTCCTAAAAAAGGCAGAATTAAACAAATATAAAAAAAGAGTTATAAATCTTACTGAAGAAAATAATTCCTTAAAAATTAGAATTGGGTAAGTAGAAACTAATGAAATTTTGGGAAACAAAGAAAGAAAAAAAATCAAAAGAATGAAAAAATAGAAGAAAATGTGAAATATCTCATTAGAAAAAAATCCTGGAAAATTAATTGAAGAGAGGTAGTGTAAGAGTTATTGAATTACTTGAAATACATGATCAAAAGAAAAGCCTAGATATTGTCTTTCAATAAATTACAAGGAAAACTATCCTCATATCCTAGAATCAGAAGGTAAAATAGAAATTGAAAAAGAAAATTCACCAATCACCTCGTGAAAATATCCCAAAATTAAAAGTGCCAGGAATACTATAGTCAAATTCCAGAATTCCCATGTCAAGGAGAAAATATTACAAGTAGCAAGAGAGAAACAATTCAAATATCATGGAGTCATAGTCAGAATCACAAAAGATAATGGCTTCTACAGAGAGCTTGGATTGTAGATTTCAGATATGGGAATATCATACAAAATCAGTTGTGTATACAAATCTCTCACTCTACCATAAAGAAGGAGAGAAAGGGGTTAAGAGAAGAAATGGGAGGGGCTGATAGTTAAGAGGGTGGTTTTGGGGGAGGTACTATTCAGAATGAAAATACCTTTGAGAAAGGACATGGTGAAAGGACACAGAAAATAGGATAAACAAGGGGAAATAAGATGGAAGGAAATAGTAAGCATAAATGAAAAATTTTTAAAGCAGTTTTCTCTGATAAAGATCTCTTCTCAAATATATAGAGAAATGAGTAAAATTAATAGAAATAAAACTTACTCTCCAATCATTAAAAAAACCTATAACAATATAAGTCATTCCTGAATGATTAAAGGGTCAAAGGATACAGCCAGTTTCAGAAGGAGAAATGAGTTTGCAATAATTACATAAAAATGCTCTAAACCACTCTGTTTTTGTATTTAAATTTAAGTTTTCAGCATTCATTTCCACAAAATTTTGGGTTCCAAATTTTCTCCCCATTTCTCCCCTCCACCCACCTCAAAACGCCGAGCATTCTAATTACCCCTATCACTCATCTGCCCTCCCTTCTAACATCCCTCCCTTCCCTTACCCCCATCTTCGCTTCTGTCCTGTAGGGCAAGATAATTTTCTATACCCCATTACCTGTATTTCTTCTTTCCTAGTTGTATGCAAGAACTATATTCAACAGTTGTTCCTAAACTTTGAGTTCCAACTTCTCTTCCTCCCTCCCCCCGCACTCATCGCCTTTAGGAAGGCAAGTAATTCAATACAGGCCATATGTGTGTAGTTTTGCAAATGACTTCTATAATAGTCATGTTGTGTAAGACTATATTTCCCTCCATCCTATCCTTCCCCTTATTTCTTCTATTCTCTCTTTTGATCCTGTCCTTCTCCAAGTTGATCCTGTCCCTCTCCAAGAGTTTTGACGTGTAATTGTTCCCTCCTCCCACTGCCCTGCCTTCCATCATCCCCCCCCACCCTGCTGATCCCCTTCTCCCCCACTTTTCTGTATTGTAAGATGGGTTTTCATACCAAAATGAGTGTGCATTTTATTCATATCTTTAGTCGAATGTGATAAGAGTAATCCTCATGTTTTTTCTCTCTCCTCCTCCCTTTTCCCCTCCACTGAAGAGTCTTTTATTTGCCTCTTTTGTGAGATATGATTTGTCCCATTCGATTTCTTCCTTTCTCCTCCCAATATATTTCTCTCTCACCCCTTAATTTCATTTTTATAAGATGTGATCGCATCCTATTCAATTCACCCTGTGCTCTCTGTCTCCCTCTATGTGTGTATGTGTGTGTGTGTTTGTGTATGTGTGAGTGTGAGTGTGTGGGTGTGTATGTGTGCATAATCCCACTAACTACCCAGATACTGAAAAAAGTTTCAAGAGTTACAAATATTGTCTTTCCATGTAAGAATGTAAACAGTTCAACTTTAATAAGTCCCTTATGATTTCTCCTTGCTCTTTACCTTTCCATGCTTCTCTTGATTCTTGTGTTTGAAAGTCAGATTTTCTTTTCAGCTCTAGTGTTTTCATCAAAAATGCTTGAAAGTCCTCCATTTCATTGAAAGACCATTTTTTCCCTTGAAGTATTATACTCAGTTTTGTCGGGTAGGTGATGCTTGGTTTGAGTCCTAGTTCCTTTGACTTCTGGAATATCATATTCCATGTCCTTTGATTCCTTTATGTAGAAGCTTCTAGCTCTTGTGTTATCCTGATTGTATTTCCACAGTACTTGAATTGTTTCTTTCTAGCTGCTTGCAATATTTTCTCCTTGACCTGGGAACTCTGGAATTTGGCCACAATGTTCCTAGGAGTTTCTTTTATTGGATCTCTGTCAGGAGGTGATTGGTGGATTCTTTCAATATTTATTTTGCCCCCTGGTTCTAGAATATCAGGGCAGTTTTTCTTGATAATTTCATGAAAGAAGATGTCTAGGCTCTTTGTTTGATCATAGCTTTCAGGTAGTCCCATAATTTTTAAATTGTCTCTCCTGGATCTATTTTCCAGGTCAGTTTTTTCCAATGAGATATTTCACATTATCTTCCATTTTTTCATTCTTTTGGTTTTGTTTCGTGGTTTCTTGGTTTTTCATAAAATCATTAACCTCCATCTGTTCCATTCTAATTTTTAAAGAACTATTTTCTTTTTTTAATTTTAATTAAATTTATTTATTTAACTTCTAACATTCATTTTCACAAAATTTTGGGTTACAAATTTTCTCCCCTTTTATCCCCTCCCCCCCAAACACCAAGCATTCTAATTACCCCTATGACCAATCTGCTCTCTCTTCTATCATCCCTCTCTGCCCTTGTCTCCATCTTCTCTTTTGTCCTGTAGGGCCAGATAGCTTTCTATACCCCTTTACCTGTATTTCTTATTTCCTAGTGGCAAGAACATTACTCCACAGTTGATCCTAACACTTTGAGTTCCAACTTCTTTACCTCCCTCCCTCTCCACTCCTTCCCTTTGGAAGGCAAGCAATTCAACATAGGCCAAATCTGTGTAGTTTTGCAAATGACTTCCATAATAGTTGTGTTGTAAAGGACTAACTATATTTCCCTCCATCCTATCCTGTCCCCCATTACTTCTATTCTCTTTTGATCCTATCCCTCCCCATGAGTGTCAACCTCGAATTGCACTCTCCTCCCCATGCCCTCCCTTCTATCATTCCCCCCACCCTGCTTGTCCCCTTATCCCCCACTTTCCTGTATTGTGAGATAGGTTTTCCTACCAAAATGAGTGTGCATTTCATTCTTTCCTTTAGTGGAATGTGATGAGAGTAGACTTCATGTTTTTCTCTCACCTCCCCTCATTATCCCTCCACTAATGAGTCTTTTGCTTGCCTCTTTTATGAGAGATAATTTGCCCCATTTAATTTCTCCCTTTCTCCTCCCAATATATTTCTCTCTCACTACTTGATTTCATTTTTTTAAGATATGATCCCATCCTCTTCAATTCACTCTGTGCACTCTGTCTCTACGTATGTGTGCGTGTGTGCATGTGTGTGTGTGTAATCCCACCCAGTACCCAGATACTGAAATGTTTCAAGAGTTACAAATATTGTCTTTCCATGTAGGAATGTAAACAGTTCAACTTTAGTAAGTCCCTTATGACTTGTCTTTGCTGTTCACCTTTTCATGGTTCTCTTCATTCTTGTGTTTGGAAGTCAAATTTTCTTTTCAGCTCTGGTCTTTTCATCAAGAATGCTTGAAAATCCTCTATTTCATTGAAAGACCAATTTTTCCCCTGAAGTATTATACTCAGTTTTGCTGGGTAGGTGATTCTTGGTTTTAGTCCTAGTTCCTTTGACTTCTGGAATATCCTATTCCATGGCCTTCGATCCCTTAATGTAGAGGCTGCTAGATCTTGTGTTATCCTGATTGTATTTCCACAATACTTGAACTGTTTCTTTCTAGCTGCTTGCAATATTTTCTCCTTGACCTGGGAACTCTGGAATTTGGCCACAAGGTTCCTAGGAGTTTCTCTTTTTGGATCTCTTTCAGGCAGTGTTCTGTGGATTCCTTGAATATTTATTTTGCCCTCTGGTTCTAGAATCTCAGGGCAGTTTTCCTTGATAATTTCATGAAAGATGATGTCTAGGCTCTTCTTTTGATCATGTCTTTCAGGTAGTCCCATAATTTTTAAATTGTCTCTCCTGGATCTATTTTCCAGGTCTGTTGTTTTTCCAATGAGATATTTCACATTATCTTCCATTTTTCCATTCTTCTCTCTTTGTTCTGTGATTTCTTGGTTTTGCATAAAGTCATTAGCCTCCATCTGTGCCATTCTAATTTTGAAAGAACTATTTTCTTCAGTGACCTTTTGAATCTCCTTTTCCATTTGACTAATTCTGCTTTTGAAAGCATTCTTCTCCTCATTGGCGTTTTGATCCTCTTTTGCCAATTGAGTTAGGCAAGTTTTCAAGGTGTTAATTTCTTCAACATTTTTTTGGGTCTCCTTTAGCAGGGAGCTGATCTGCTGTTCATGCTTTGACTTCATGTCTCTCATTTCTCTTCCCAGCTTTTCCTCTACCTCTCTAACTTGATTTTCAAAATTCTTTTTGAGCTATTCCATGGCCTGAGCCCATTGGGTGGGCTGGGAAGCAGAAGCCTTGATTTCTTTGTCTTTGCCTGATGGTAAGCATTGTTCTTCCTCATCAGAAAGGAAGGGAGGGAATGCCTGTTCACCAAGAAAGTAGCCTTCTATATTCTTATTTCTTTTCCCTTTTCTGGGCATTTTCCCAGCCAGTGACTTGACCTCTGAATATTCTCCTCACACCCACCTTGCCTCCAGATCCTCCCAGCCAGCGTTTGGGGTCTGAGATTCAAATGCTGCTTCCAGCCTTAGGGCTTTTGGCGGGGGCAGGGCTGCTATTCAGTGTGAGATTAAGTTCAGGTGGTCAGGTCAGGGCAGGGCCGCCTCTCAGGCTCAGTTCCCTCATGGGGTTTATGTACAGACCTTCCACAATGGATCCAGGCTCCTGCCCCCTTGGGGAGCCCCGGTCTGCAGCCGCCTCTCAACTTCTACCTCCTGGGGGGGGCTGAGTTATGGGGGCACCCCACTCCCCTCTCAACCCACCAAAGAGACTCTCTCACGGATCCCTGTCACCTGTGGGTGGAGGGACTTGTGCGGCCACTGGAGATCCCATCCCTGAAGCCTGCTCGGATCTGTTTCTCTCAGTGCCACGGCTGTGGCCGCAGCAGGTCTGGGCTGGGCTCCACGTCTGCAGCGCAACGGACCTTTTGCAAGAGGTTTGCAGGTCCCTCTGTGGGTGGAGGGACTTGTGCGGCCGCTGGAGATCCCATCCCTGAAGCCCGTTCGGATCTTTTCCTCTCAGTGCCATGGCCGCAGCAGGGCTGCACTCAGCTCCCAGTCCCAGCGCCCATTCCACAGTGCGAAGGACCCCCCCACGAGAGGTTTGCAGGTCTCTCCAGAACAGAAATCTCCCTTGCTCCAATATTCTGTGGCCTCTGGGTGCAGAATTCGCCATGAGTTACTTCCCTGTAGCCGTTCTATGGGTTGTGGGTTCGGAACTATGTGTATGTGCATCTTTCTACTCCGCCATCTTGGCTCCCTCAGAACTATTTTCTTAAGTGAGCTTTTAAACCTTCTTTTCCATTCATCTAATTCTGCTTTTAAAGGCATTCTTGTCCTCATTGGCTATTTGAACCTCTTTTGCCAATTGAGTTAGCTTATTTTTCAAGGTGTTATTTTCTTCAGCATTTTTTGGGTCTCCTTTGACAAGGTGTTTACCCACTTTTCATGCTTTTCTTGCATCTCTCTCATTTTTCTTCCTAGTTTTCCCTCCACATCTCTTACTTGATTTTCAAAATCCCTTTTGAACTCTGCCATGGCCTGAGACCCCTGAATATTTATTTTGGATGTTTGAGATACAGAAGCTTTGACTTTTATGTCTTTCCCTGATGGTAAACATTGTTCTTCCTCATCCGAAAGGATGGAAGAAGATATCTGTTGAACAAGAAAGTAACCTTCTATAGTCTTATTTTTTTCCCTCTGTTTTGGGCATTTTCCCAACCAGTTACTTGACTTTTGGGTCCTTTGTCAAGAGTGGGGTATACTCTGGGAATCTGTAAGATCTTAGTTCCTCCAAGGTGGCACAATCAAGTGTGTACACTGGTCTGGGAGCAGAAAGAGATTTCTGTGCCCAAAATCTTGGCAGTTACCTCTCCACAGCCAATTGGCCTCCAGTTCAGCCAAGCCAGCATGGGTGGCTGATTTTCAGAGAAGCTGTGGGGGCAGGGCTGCCATTCAGTGTGAGATAAAGATCAGCTCCTTCAGGGCCTGTACACAGGGCTGAGGTAATAATCAGCCCCCCAGTGCCCCCAGGGTTTTTACAATCCAACAATGGATGCGGGCTGCTGTAGGGGCTACTATGGGAACTGCTGCCACCTGCCCAATGTGGCATCTGTGGGCTGCTGTTTGAGGCTGAACCTATGGGAAGGCCCTTCTCCCTTCCTGGCCAGCTGAAAATACCCTGTCACTGACCTTTGGTGCCTGTGGGTTGAGGGATCTGCGGACCCACTGCTGCTGCTGCTGCAACTGGAGATTCCATCTCCAAGGTGTCCTCCTCCCAGGTTGATGCCATGCCGCGTGGGCAATGCTGGGCTGGGCTCTGCTCTGTGCAACAGGCATTCCTCATGGGCCTTTCAGGTCACTGTAGGCTGGAAATCTCCACTCTGCTGTTCTTCACTTCTGCTGCTCCAGAATTTGTTGAGAGTCCCTCTCTACAGGTATTTCATGGCTGTGTGGGGAGAGCCTGTATATGTGTGTCTTTCTACTCCACTATCTTGGCTCTGCCCCGTCTATATCACTCTTGATCAGAGAAATGCAAAGTAAAACAATTGTGAGGTACCATATGACACCTATCAGATTGCCTAATATGACACTAAAGGAAAATAACAAATTCTGTGGCAGATGTGGAAAAACTGGTAGGCTATTGCACTGTTGGTGGAGTGGCGAATTGATCCAACCATCCTGGAGAACGATTTGGAACTATGCCCAAAGGACTTTAAAACTGCATATTTTTTGACCCAGCAATAGCAGTACTAAGTCTGTATTTCACAGAGATCAAAGGAAAAGAACTTACTTGTACAAAAATATTTAAGTAATTCTTCTTATGATAAGAAATCTTCTTATGAATTGAAAATTGGGGGATGTGTAACAATTGTGGAATGTCTGAACAAGTTGTGGTATATGGTATGTGGTACGTGGTATGTGGAATCCTGATATGCTCTAAGGAATGATAAGTAGAATGGTTTCAGAAAAACCTGGGAAGTTTATATGAACTAATGGAATGTAAAGTGAACAGAACCAGGAGAACATTGCGCAAAGTAACAGCAATATTGTAACATTGACCAACTGTGAAAGACTTAGCTACAGTGATCAGTATAATTATCATTACATAATTGCAAAGAACCCATAAAAAAAAAAAAAACACTGTGCCTCCAGAGAGAGATCTGATGAAATCTGAGTACAGATTGAAGCATTTTTTGACTCTCTTTGTGTTTATTGTTTCTATTTTTTTAACATGGCTAACATATGGAAAATCATTTTGTAGGACTTCACATATGTAATTGATACTGCATTGCTTGTCTTCTCAGGAGATGGGATGAGAGTATTTGAAATATGTCTGTCTATCTATCTATCTATCTATCTGTCTGTCTGTCTATCTATATGCATAATATAATAATATAATGTATCTAGCATAATAATATAATAGTATATAATATATGCTATAATATATACTTGTTTATAAGCACACATAGGTATATGTGTATATATATATGTATGTGTATGTTTATATATGTGTATGTATATATACACACACACATATGTGTGTGTGCACATATTAAAGAACAGCATCGAAATAATTCTGAAGTCAGGGCACATGATACTTTGGTTCTATTTTCTCAAATTTTGATTATAGATATAACCTCCCCTTCTCTTGATTCTTCCTTTTATTTATTTATTTTTCTTATTATTGTCAATACAATAATTATATTTTATTAAAGTTTATTTAGAAAATATACACATTAAATGAATCAAAGCACTGTTTCTGAGAATGTATAATATTTGCTTATAGACTTCATCTTTTTTGTTATTTCAAATGCTAGAATGAATATGTATCAGCATGGGATAATAAAATGGCTACTGGACTTTGTTGTTTACTTTGAGTTCGTGATGGTGAGCAAAGTAGGATCTTTTGATGCTTTTGTTTTAGTATAATTGGGTGCCTCTGATTGAATCTTGCCTTTATCAACCAAGAGCCTATACTAGGAGTAAAATACAGAAACAAAAGTTTCTTTAACTAGAAAAATATATATATTTGTAATGCTAACTATATTAATATGATTAAAGGTCTTCACCACCCATTAATGGGCCTGGGAAGATTTGTAGGAAGGCCCACATGCTTTGTTAATGGGATATTGTTTCACAAGGCTTGTGATGCCTTCTGGATCTAAAAATGTGTGTGTGTGTGTGTGTGTTCATCCTTTATTGCCTAAGAAGACCTGACATCAGAGAAATGATGACATGACTTGCACTTGATTGTGTTTTGAGTGAAGGAAGGTTGTGCAGGTCACCAGCCTCACTTCTCCTCCAAAACCATCTGAATCCAGTGACCAGATATTCATCAGGATGACTGGAGATGACCCAGGATGAGGCAATTGGGGATAAGTGACTTGCCCAAGGTCATACAGCTAGTGAGTATCAAGTGTCTGAGGTGAGATTTGAACTCAGGTCCTCCTGACTCTTGCACTGGTGCTCTATCCACTGCACCACCTAACTGCCCCATATAAAAATGTATAAGTACTCTGAGTGTGAGATTTTACTTTGGGGCTTACTGACTGGAAGTGTTTTGTTTGACCAGACTCTGGGAAGTCGTGAAGGAGTACTCTAGCTTTGAAAACCCAGATGTTGGTACTTCCATATCTGGTACCTATGCATGTATGGTCAGACAGTTTCATCTGCTGATATGTCAGGCAGTTGGAAGTCTGTTGATCTTTGATCTCTCTGTATTTTCTCGGAAGTTCAGTATGCTGACTTTTTCCCTGAACTAAGAGAATGATATACTTGTTCTTGATTAAATTCATTGTTGACCTCTTGAAAGTAGCCTTTCCTTTAAGAAATGCAGGTCTAAGAATCTGTGATAACAGGTGTCCCTGTGTATGTTGAGATGCTTACTGATACAGAGTTAAAGTTTAATTTCTTATGCATACTTGATGTGTGATCTGAACACAATTCCTTTGAATCTCAGTTTCATCCTTTGTAAAATTGGTACAATGTTTGTTTTAAGGAAAATTTTTCATAAACCATAAACCATCTGAATATATTTTAATTAGTTATCATCATACTAAAGGAACTCACAGATACAGAGTGTATGATGACTATTTTGAACTCTTCCATGTCTTTCTAGAAAGGATTTTTTTTTTACTCCTGTCCAATTATTTGTGATCCCATTTGGTGTTTTCTTGGCAAAAATACTGGAATGCTTTTCCATTTCCTTCTTCAGCTCATTTTACAGATGAGGAAAGTGAAACAAATAGGGTTTGACTTGCCCAGGGTTACATAACTAATAAGTGTCTGAGACCAGAGTTGAACCCAGGAAGATGTGTCTTTATGACTGAGCACTATACTCTATCCACTGTACCACCTAGCTGCCCTCCAGGAAAGGTACTATCTTCCCATTTCGATGGTTGATTTAACCTTTGAGAGCTTCATTTTTTTTTTTCATTTTTAAAATGAGACGGTTGGATTAGATGATGTCAAATATCACTTCCATTTCCAAGTTACAATTACAATGAAGTACAATCTGAAATGTTTTTCTTATTCTACATTTATTGATGTTTTCATTATACTTCTCCACCATTCACTTCCAGTTTGTTCTTGTTGTTTTTTTTAGCAGTAGCTCATTCTGTGAAGCATTAAGGATTCACTTAGCATCATAATTTATGGTCTTTTTGTTAATAATTTTCCATTAAACTGTTGTCCAAAAATTAAAATTGAACTTGATAAAAAGAGATAAGAAATGGGACAAAAAACGATAGAAGAGGTTGGTTTTGGTAGTAGATATATTCTGCCATAAGCTTCTCTGTGCTTAAGATACCAGGCCAGTATATGTATACCAGGGTAAGAATTAGTGGGATAGTGTATTTTGTTTCATTTTGTTTTTCTTGTTTCTCTCCAAAGTTAATTATAAGAACATTTAGCTCTACCTCTGGGATCATACTGTCTGGATTCCATTCACTATGAAGGGGAAGTGTTAGTTTAGGAAATTTTGTTCTTTCCAACATTTTGGCAGCAGATGCATGTTATGTGTTTTAAATACCAGCTCTTACAACTTTACAGTGCTGATTTCCAAGTGTAAACAACAGGATTGCCTGAGCTTATGATTGAGAGAGGGTTCTACCAGCAGTTGCCCATCCCTGGAATGCTCCCTAGACTCATTTCTTCCCCTTGGAATCCTTGGCTCACTTCAAGACTGAACTAAAGCACCACCACCTGCAAGAGGTTTTCTCCTGCCCCTTCAGCTGTTAGTGTTTTCCTATCCAAGATATCTTACATCTTTTTTATATATTGTATATATTCATGTACACGTATATATGTATGCACATATGTATGTATGTATGTATATATGTATGTATGTGTGTATCTGTGTCTTCTCCATGAAGTCTAGGCTTCTTGAAGGAAAGTGCCAATTCATTCTTGTCTTTGTAACTACAGTATCTAGCACAGTGCTGGAAGAAGGTGAATAAGAAATCCTTATTGTTTGATTGATCGATTTCCACAGGAAGCATCATAGCTAAGAGAAGGGGTAAAATACGAGTAGTGGCCGCAGGACAAAGGAAAATTAAATTACACATTATTTTTTCACGGAGAAGACTATGTTTGTCATGACCTTGCTCATCTTCTTTTTTTTCCAGCCCTAAAAGCCTCTCTTCCTTTACATCAGTTTCAGATTAAATGATCCTACTTTCTGGCAAAGTTATACTCTAAACTAATTTGAATTTGGGGTAGTTTTAGTTACCACTTGAATTAACTCAGAACCAATCAACTATGAGCTAGGGATGAGCTGAGCTATAAAATTGGAATCCCTTGATGATTTCATTATTTTTTATGTGTCTCCCTCAGGAACTTCACCTTTAGGACAGCAGCCAATGAGGATGTTTGTGTGCTTATGTTCCCATTCTCCCTAAGTGGCTTGACTATGGCAAGACTTGATAGAGGGAAAGATAATGGGTGGCATGTGATAGGAGAATAAAATCTGAGAATCTAATGGTGATTTCTTAAAACCCTCAGTCCCAAAGCTTCAGGAACAGCTATGTCCTCTTGATCTTCAGCCCTGCTTTTGCCCCCTCCAATCACCATAGACATCATTGAAGGGGCAATCTTTATCATTGAGGGCCTTACCATCCCAACCACTAGCAACTATAACCACAAAACTGCTGCCAGTGACAGGGATCTAAATCTAAGAGCCACAAGAAGAGCAGCACTACCACATCCACCCTGCCCCTCCTCTTCCCAAGATCACTAGTCATGCTTCTAGATTGGCCTTGAAGGCTGTGTAAAGCCTTTGCAGAAATGCAACTTGAGAACTTTCTCTGCAGGTCCTAAACCCAACCCCTTCCCTTTAATTTTTCTTATGACCAGTGACCATGATGTTGACTGCTTCTTTTATAATAATGCTAAAAGTGTGCCTTTTTCCATAAGAGGAAATTGGATCCCCTTGGAAAGTGTGTGGATATTTTTTCTATCGCTGCTATGGTGTGATATTGCCATTAAAAATAACTAGGAGGCATAGTGAAAAAAGAACTGGATTTGTAATCAAGGAATCCCCAAGATCAAGCAGAGTCATTGTCAATAATCAACTGTGTGACCTTAAACAAGCCATTCATCCTCAGTTTTCATTTTACAGATGATGATAATAATATCACCTACCAATCAATCTCTCAATTATTGAGAACAAAATGGGAAAATATTCATTAAATGCTTGGCAGATTATGTGTGAACTCCTCTTCTTATAAGAGATTGGGTCTCTCTACTGCTGTAATCCCCACCCTCCTCTTCTGGGAATCTGGATTTTGAAATCTCTTCTGTACTAACTGTTGTTTTACCTTCTTTTGCTTAGAGAGGAGTTAAAAATTTGCTATCTCTGTTCCCAAATTTTCTTCTTTCCTTGTGGCCTCTAAGCCTCAGTTTCTTGTGACTTTTTGTAGCTTTACTTCTTTTTTTCATGATGTACCACAGAAGAGTTCAACTATGAGAGACTGTGATTCCAGTCCTTCAATGGGAAAGAAGTCAAATTGAATGTTGGTATCCCATTTTTTGATCTGTATGTCTCTTAGAATAGAAGGCCAACCATCTTATGCTTTGATAAACATATGTCTCGAGAAGTAGTATAACTCAGAGACACAGTGGCTATTTTTGCTGATGGTTATTTAGCCTTATCCCTCTATATCTTGACTTAGAAGAGGTGACAGACATCTTGATTTTGCCCAGCCACAGGAAATAGAGAAAAACTAAAGAACAGTACCTGACAAGGGAATAGCCAGGCCTTCACAACTCCAGTCTCCCAGTTTATTCTGGATAGAGACACATAGGAAGCAAAGAGCTCAGGAAAATCTATCCAGTGGAACAGTTGAAGCAAGAAGTGTGAAAAGGGGAAACTGGAGACAAATAGAAATCTCAGTGTTTCTTCTTATTTCCAAGACTTAAAATTGAGTAAAAATAAATTTCACAAGGAAATAAAACAAAAGTGAATCTCATAAAGAAAGAAAAATGGATAGAAATGAAAAAAAGGAGACCAAGAAGAAATTCAAGACATTTTAAAAACAGAAGTAAGAAACATAAATGAGAAGTTTAGAACTTGCTAGCTTTCTCAATGAAGAAAATAGAGATCCCAATACAGAATTCAAAATCATAATGAGCAGAATATATAGAACTCAGTTCATCATGGAGATTTTCTGTATGGAAGTAGAACTGTGCAACAGAAATCGTCAGGTTTCCAACATAAGCATATTAAGATAGATGAGAATATGGAAGAAGTAATAAATGTAGAAGAACATATTAGCAATTTACTTTGAGGGGAAATCGCAAACCTTAATGGAGGATTTGAAGATGCAAACAACAGAATGAAAGAAGAAAAAGAAATTAAAAGAGATATCTGAGGAAACTGAGGATTTGGTAATGCAAATCACAAGTTTGGAACAGAAAAATGGAGATACTTAGCAGGACACAAGCAAAAAATGGCAACTTACCAAACAGATAAAATTACATACATATCAAATTGATTAACAGTGATGGTAAGATGCACAGAAATAACTTAAGAATCATAGGTCTCCCTGAAGAAAAGGTTACATCAAAAACTTTGAATACCATCCTTCAGGAAGTAATACAAGAAATTTGCTCAGAACTTTTTATATTTCAGTCAAAAATAGTTTTCTAAGAAATGCACAGATCACCACCAACCAAAACGCAATGGTCAGTATTCCAAGGGATATAATTGTTGAATTTCACATTTTCAGTACTAGCAAATTTTGAAAGTTTCCAAGGGAAAGATGTTTAAATATGGAAGAATACCAGTTCATATAATAGAGGATTAGTAGACAGAAACAAGAAATTAGAGGAAAGAATGGAGTCATAGAACCCCACAATCTAAGGAACTTAAACCCATGATTTTATATCATTCAATATTGAGCCTAATTATCAGTGAAGACAATTTTATCTTCCATAAAGGAGGCATTTAAAAAATTCCTGAAAAGAAATCCTGAAACAAACATAATATTTGACTTGGATTTAGGAAAACAAAAGAAACAAGTTTAATAAGAACATATAACTAGTAGATTAAGGAATGGAATCTGTTCTTTTGTTTACATTAAAAAGTTAAGAGGTAAAGAACAATCACTTCAGGACAAAGCATGATTTCGAAAGGAAGATATAACTATATTAAATTCTTGTGAAATCTTGTATATGAATCAATATTTTTTTCTGGTAGAGGATCAGTTAGCTTCCTTCAAATCTCCGTTTGTTAATATCTGGCTGGGTTTTAAAAAGAAATATTCAAGTATTATTAATGACTTTTTTATTGGGTTATTTTGTGGAATATTTTTTCCAATTTCAATTTTCCCCTAGGGTACATTTGGAAAATGTAATAAAAGAACAAAAATAAAACTGGGTAAAAAACAGTTATCAAACCCCATTGATGATGATTATGATGGCATGAGTTTACCAGACTCTCTACAAATTCCAGTTGTGTAATAGCTACCTTTCTCACTATTGCCTCTTCCATATAACTAAGAACCTGCACTGCACAATTCAGAACTTCCATAGTCAGTACTTGAACCTAGGTCATGCTAGCTAAAGGACTAACTTTCTGTCCATTATACCATGCTCCCTCCTCATTTCTGTATGTGTCGTTTTTTTTTGCTTTCAAATATTAAAATAAATATTCTAGCGAATTTATATGGGTGCTTCTTTGATTGCTTCCCATCAATTTTTGCCCATCTTACATGACTTTTTTTCACTTCCTTTCCTTTTTTTCTTTTTGGTTAATATTTTGCTTTTCCCCAGTTACATGCAAAAGCAACTTTTAATGTCTGTTTTTAAAACTTCGAGTTCCAAATAATCTCCTCCTTCCCAACTCAGCTCCCATCATTCAGAAGGCAAGTGATTTGATATAGATCATAAATGTATAGTCATGCAAAATATTTCTATAATATTCATGTTGTGAAAGAAAATATAGATGAAACAAAAGTCCTTAGGAAAAATAAAGTTAAAAATATGTGTATTCAGACACCATCAGTTCTTTTCTTTGGGATGGATAGCATTTTACATTATAAGTCCTTTAGTGTTGTCCTGGATCATTGCATTGCTGAAGAATAGCTAAGTCATTTACAGATGATCATCTTATAATATTGCTGTTACTTTGTACACAAAGCAATTCACTTTGCATCAGCTCACATAAGTCTTTTCAGGTTTTCCAAAGAGCACCCTGTTCATCATTTCTTATAGCACAATACTATCCCATCCTAATGACATAATACAATTTGTTCAGTCATCCCCCAATTGATAGACATCCCCTCAATTTCCAATTCTTTGCCACCACAAAAGAACTGTTATATTTTGTACATATAAGTCCTTTTACCTTTTTTTAAAGTCTCTTGTGAGATATAGACCTAGTAGTGCTATTGCTAAGTCAAAGGGTATATAGAGTTTTGTAGTTCTTTAGGTGTGCCCCAAATATCCAAATTACAAATTGCTCTCCAGAATGGTTGAATCAGTTCACAACTCCATCATAGTACATTAATATTCCACTTCTCCCACATGTCCTCCAATATTTGTCATTTCCCTTTTCTGTCCAGTCAGTATAATAGGTATGAGGCAGTACATCAGAATTGCTTTGATTTGCATTTTTCCAATCACTAGTGATTGAGTTAGAGCATTTTGTTACATGGCCATAGATAACTTTGATTACTTTATCTGAATTTACATTTAAAAGATTCAAAACATTTAAAAACATTTGATTACTTCATATGAAAACTATGCATATCTTTTGATCATTTATTAGTTGGGGAATGGCTCCCATTATTTTAAATTTGACTCAGTTCTCCATATGTTTGAGAAATGACACCTTTATCAGTGAAACTTGCTTCAATTTTTTCACAATTATTATTGCTAACTGTATTTCTCTCCATCCTATCTCCTCATTTTTTCTCTCCTTTTACCCTATCTTTCCTCAAAAGTGTATTGCTTCTGACTACTCCTCCCAATTTGCCCTCCCTTCTATAAACCCCACTGCTTCTCTTGTTCCCTTCCACTCTTACTTTCCTGTAGGGTAAGATAGATTTCTATACACATCTGAGTGTGTAAATTATTCCCTCTTTGAGTCAATTCTGATGAGAGTTAAGTTTCACTCACTCCAGCCCATATTGCCCATCTTCCCCTCCACTGTTAAAGCTTTTTCTTTTATGTAAGATAATGTACACCATTCTCCCTCTTTATCTTTCTCTCATTACATTCTTCTCTCAATTTAATTGTTTTTTAGATATCATCCCCTCATATTCAACTCAAACCTATGCACTCTGTCTAAATATATTCCTAACTGCTCTAATGATGAGAAGATTCTTATGAGTTACATATATTATCTTTCCATGTAGAAATATAACCTTATTAAATTCCTTATGATTTTTCTTTCCTGTTAACCATTTTATGCTTCTTTCTAGTCTTATATTTGAAAATAAAATTTTCTGTTTAGCTCGGGTCTTTTTATGAAGCATGCTTGAAAGTCCTCTTTCTCTTTGAGTGTCCATGCCCTGCTCCCTGCTGCTTAGGTGATCTTTGCTTGTAATCCTAGCTCCTTTGCCCTCCAGAATATCGTATTCCAAGCCCTCTAATCCTTTATTGTAGAAGTTGCTAAATCTTTTATTATCTTGTTTGCAGCCCCACAATACTTGAATTGTTTCTTTCTGACAGCATGCAGTGATTTGTCCTTGGCCTGGGAGCTATGGAATTTGTGAATAATATTCCTGGGAGTTTTCCTTTAGGCATCTCTTTAAGGAGATGATAATTGGATTCTTTCAATTTCTATTTTGCCCTGTAGTTCAAGAATCTCAGGGCAGTTTTCCTTCATAAGTTGTTGAAAGATGATGTCTAGGATCTGTCTTGTTTTGTTTTGTTTTTTTGATCATGGCTTTAAGGTAGTCCAATAATTTTTAAATTATCTCTCCTGTATCTATTTTCCAAGTCTTTTGTTTTTCCAATGGGACATTTCACACTGCTATCTTGATTTTTTTTTTTCATTCTTTTGGTTTTGTTTTATGTTTTTTTTATTTTTTTATTTCTCATAAAGTCATTAGCTTCCATTTGCTCAATTCTTATTTTTAAGCAATTATTTTCTTCAGTGAGCTTTTGTATCTCCTTTTCAATCTGGCCAATTCTACTTTTTAAGGAATTTTTTTTTCTGCAATGATTTTTTTGAAGCCTCTTTTTCCATGTGGCCAATTCTGTTTTTTAAGACATTCTTCTCATTGACAAGCAAAATAGGATCTTTTGCCAATTTTGTTTTAGTATAATCTTGCCTTTATCAATCAAGAGTCTTTACAAAGAGTAAAGTACAGAAACGTTTCTTTAACAAGAAATAGTATATGTATTTGTACTGTTAATTATTTTAACGTGATTAAAGATCTTCCCCAATTAGGGAAGATTTGTGAGTAGGTCTGTAGAGAAACTTGAGGGGTTTGAAAGAGCCCCTTATCAAGAGTTCCCCTCCTCCAAGGGAGAGTAGCTGACTTGAGAAGTTAAGTGATATATTATTCTCAGGTGCACATCCTTGAATTCGGGTGTTGAAGTTCCAGGAATCAGGGCTCCTGCTATACAGGAGAACATTCCAATAAAGAGGCCTTGAGGCCCCCCTTTCTACTTATCATAATCTGTTCTGTTTCATGCCTCAATTGCTACCCCTATGGTTTTTACTATTTAAGTACCCCAGCCCCCTAGTTTATTGGCTCAGTATGTCTAGAATAAACTCAGCTTGTTCAGACTGCTGTGTCCTGCCTGTCGTTTCATCCTCGCTCTGTGAGCCCTTAACTGCCCCAGACCTGCTGGACTGTGCTGGCTGTAGCATAGGTCCAAGCCTTTTGTTATTGAGGCATTGGATCTCAAGGGTTGTGATGCCTTCTGGCTCTAAAAAAGGTATAAACACTCTAAATTGTGGTTTTACTTTGGGGCTCACTTTTTGGTAAGAAGGTTTGAGTGCCAGATGAGGACTCTGGGAAGTTGCTAAGGAGCCCCCTGGCTTTGAGAACCCAGAGGTCATGCTTCCCTCTCTGGTAACTATGGTCATGCAGTTGAATGTCCAATTTTGTGTTGAATTCAGGCAGAGGAAGCCAGGTAGGTTGACTTTTAATTTCTCTGTATTTTCTTTGAGGTTCAGGGTGTTGAGTCCCCTGAACTAGGTGAATGATATATGTTCTTTTCTAAAGGATTGATACATGTGCTTGATTAAAGTGATTATTAACCCCTCAAAAGTAGCCTTTCCTTTTATGAATGCAGATCTAAGAACCTGTGATAGCAGGCCCCTCTGTGTATGTTGGGGGTGCTTATTGCTACATCCATTTTTTAAGGTGTTATTTTCTTCAGTATTGTGTGTGTGTGTCTCATTTACCAAATTGCTGACTTGTTTTTCATGATTTTCTTGCATCACTCTCATTTCTTTTCCCAATTTTTCCTCTAGGTCTCTTGATTTTCAAAATTCTTTGATTTTCAAAATCCCTTTGGAGCTCTTCCATGACTTTTTGGAGGCTTTGGATGTAGGATCTTTGACTCTATTTTCTTCTGAATGTGTATTTTGATCATCCTTGTTACCATAACAACTTTGCTGAAATTGTTTTCCTGGTGTTTTCTCATTTTATTAACCTATTATTTGACTTTTAAATATTTGTCAAAGTAGGGCTCTGCTTCTAGGGTGGAGATCACACTGTTCTAATCTCCAGGGTTTTTATATTGCTGTTTTCAGATATGTCTATGGACCTATAAATTTCAGTTCTTCCAAGGAGCTATGATCTAATGAGAGGTATTTATCCCTCTCCTGGTCTATTATTTGTTTTGTGAGTGAGCACAAGCACTCTTTTCTGCTTTGCAACAGTGAGGAGATTTCCCACTCTACTGTTGCCTCAAGCTCTGCTATGCCAGTGGTTCTCCTCATTCCAGAACTGCCACCCAGGATTGCAACCCAGATCAGAGTATGGGCAAAATAATACAGTCCTGCCTTAGCTCCAGTAAAGAGACCTCTGTAATCTCCTTCTCACAAGTTATTTGATCCCCTTATCATCTGTGCGTTGAGAGCTCTGGAAGCTCACTCAGTGGTTTCCTAGTTTTCTGGGGCCAGGGTCATATGCTGTAATGGAACTCTCCTGCTGACCTTCTAAGTTGTCTTGGGCTGAAAATTTGGTTTGCTCCCTTTTTATGGGTTCTGCTGCTCTAGAATTTGATTAGTATAATTATTTAAAGATATTTAGAGGAGTTTGTGGGAGAGTTCAGGCAAGTCCCTGCTTTTACTTTGTTACCTTGACTTTGCCTATCTCCTACCACAGTTTCACCACAGGAGTTCACGTAACTATTGGGAAGCTTTCCTGTCTTTCTTCTGCCATCATCAAGATGATAGCTGAACATGTGGTCTGTCTTGTTTATTCCTCACACTCGTTCTTCTTTTCAGAAAAAAGAATTTTTTGTTATGTCCTTTTATTTGTTTGCTTTTCAGTTGTTTCATTCAGATCTGACAATTCATAAACCTGTTTGGGGGTTTTTTGGTAAAGATACTGAACTGGTTTGTCATTTTCTTCTCCAGATCACTTTACAGATGAGAAAACTGAGACAAACAGGGTTAAGGGATTTATAGATGGGAAAAGTGATAGAGAGTTAAGTAACTTGCCTAGGGTCATATAGCTAGTGTCTGAGGCAAGATTTGAACTCAGAACTTCCTGACTCTAAGTCTGGCCCTCTATCTACTGAACCATGTAGCTGCCCTTTACTGAAGCCTCCATTTTTTGTTGTTTCTTATTAGTTGGTATTTCAGTCTCCTCATAGCCACCATCTTTTGCATTGTCTTGGGTGATATCATTTTAAAAAGATAGAGATTACAGTATGCCATGACTTGTAGGTACACAAGAACCCAGATGTAGGTAGATAGATAGATGGATGGATAGATAGATAGATAGATAGATAGATAGATAGATAGATAGATAGATAGATAGATAGATAGATAGAAAGATCTATAGAGTGTCTGTTTAGCTATATGTTATGATCTATACAAAAAGCATTTGTAGTATGCTTGTATGTTTCTTTTGAGGATGATTAATCAAAGTTCTCTTGAATGATTTTGATTCTCTCTTAGGAATCTCTACAATGAATAGGAGTTTGATACAGAGTACAATGATAGCTCTAAACTAGAAAACCTGAATTGATTTACCACCCCTTTGAAATCCTTTTTCAACTTGGACTTTTTGATTAATTTCCTTATGATGATTGCAGACTCCTTTGCAAAGAATGCTATTCAATTTTTTTTTATGCCTGACTGAAAACAATGATGGGAGCTGTTTAACAAGATTATCTCTGTGAAAAATGAAAACCATGAGAGAATTTCTGGGTAATAAATAATTAATTTATTAATTAGACTAGCCAGCAATCAATAAATTGATGACCATTGCTTTTCAAAGGCTCCAGGGGAGAACCTGGAGTGCCCTAAATTCTTCCTGAAAGAAAATTTCCCTGACAAGTGCAGATCAATCTAGATTAGTGGACATTTAATAAGGAGGTCTCCTCCTGCTGAGAACATGGCTTGATCATGAAACTCAGCAACCTCATGACACCAGAAATCATCTCCTAGGTAGTTTTCTCTTTTTTGAGTTAGGCTATCCTATTATCTAATGGAGGGGATTAAGAATAGGGGGTTCCTCTTCTAGGCAAAGGCTCACCCAGATTAATTCTAATTATTTATTTATTTTAAAGATTTATTTATTTATTTTAAGTTTTCAACATTCATTTCCACAAAATCTTGAGTTCCAAATTTTCTTCCCATCTCTCCCCTCCCCCTACCCCAAAATGCCAAGAATTCTAATTACCTCTACCACCAGTCTTCCCTCCCTTCTAACATCCCTCCCTTGCCTTATCCCCATCTTCTTTTTTGTCCTGTAGGGCAAGATAAAGTTCTATACCCCATTACTTGTATTTCTTATTTCCCAGTTGTATGCAAGAACATTATGCAATGGTTGTTCCTAAAACTTTGAGTTCCAACTTGTCTTCCTTTCTCCCTCCCCACCCATCCCCAATGGGAAGGCAAGTAATTCAAAATAGCCTTACATATGTGTAGTTTTGCAAATGACTTCCATAATAGCCATGTTGTATAAGACTAACTGTATTTCCCTCCATCCTATCCTGCCCCCCATTTCTTCTATTCTCTCTTTTGACCTTGTCTCTTCCCAAGAGTGTTGACTTCTAATTGCTCCCTCCTCCCATTGCCCTCCCTTCCATCATCCCTCCCAGCCTGCTAATCCCCTTCTCCCTCACTTTCCTGTATTGTAAGATAGGTTTTCATACCAAAATGAGTGTGCATTTTATTCCTTCCTTGAGTCAAATATAATGAGAGTAAGCTTCACGTTTTCCCTTTCACCTCCCCGCTTTTTCCCTGCATTGAAAAGTGTTTTTCTTTCCTTTTTAATGAGAGATAATTTGTCCCATTCCATTTTTCCATTTCTCCTTCAAATATATTCCTCTCTCACCCTTTAACAATATTTTTAGATATGATTCCTTCATATTCAACTCACCCTGACCTCTCTGGCTCTCTCTCTCTCTCTCTCTCTCTCTCTCTCTCTCTCTCTCTCTCTCTCTCTCTCTCTCTCTCTCTCTCTCTCTCTCTCCCCCCCCCATATGTGTGTGTGTGTGTGTTTTCAGATGCTGTGTGTGTGTGTTTTCATATACTGAAAAAAGTTACAAATATTGCCTTTCCATGTAGGAATGTAAACAGTTCAACTTTAGTAGGTCCCTTATGATTTCTGTCCTGTTTACCTTTCCATGCTTCTCTTGATTCTTGTGTTTGAAAGTCAAATTTTCTTTTGAACTCTGGTCTTTTGATCAAGAATGCTTGAAAGTCCTCTATTTCATTCAAATACCATTTTTTCACTGAAATATTATACTCAGTTTTGCTGGGTAAGTGATTCATAGTTTTAGTCCAAATTTCTTTGACTTTTGGAATATCATATTCCACACCTTTCAATCCCTTAACATAGAAGCTGCTAGATCTTGTGTTAATCTGATGGTATTTCCACAATACTCATTTTTTTTTTTATTTCTAGCTGTTTGCAATATTTTTTACTTGACCTGGGAACTCTGGAATTTGACTGGAATGTTCCTAGGAGTTTCTCTTTTTGGATCTCTTTCAGGAGGTGATTGGTGGATTTTTTCAATATTTATTTTGCCCCCTGGTTCTAGAATATCAGGGCAGTTTTCCTTGATAATGTCATGAAAGATGATGTCTAGGTTCTTTTTTTGATCATGGCTTTCAGGTAGTCCCATAATTTTTAAACTACCTCTCCTGGATATATTTTACAGGTCAGTTGTTTTTCCAACGAGATATTTCACATTATCTTACATTTTTTCATTCTTTTGATTTTGTTTTGTGATGTCTTAGTTTCACATAAAGTCATTAGCCTCCAACTGTTCCAGTGTAATTTTTAAAGAACTATTTTCTTCAGTGAGCTTTTGAACCTCCTTTTCCATTTGTCTGATTCTGCTTTTAAATGCATTCTTGTCCTCATTGGCTTTTTGAACCTCTTTTGCGAACTGAGTTAGCCTATTTTTAAAGGTGTTATTTTCTTCAGTGTTTTTTTTTTTATCTCCTTTAGCAAGGTGTTGACTAGCTTTTCATGATTTTCTTGCATCTCTCTCATTTCTCTCCCAATTTTTCCTCCACCTCTATTACTTGATTTTCAAAATCCTTTTTGATCTCTTCCAAGGCCTGAGAACATTGAATATTTATTTTGGATGTTTGGGATACAGAAGCCTTGACTTTTATGTCTTTCCCTGTTGGTAAGCATGGTTCTTCCTCACCTGAAAGGATGGGAGAAGATATCTGTTCACCAAGAAAGTAATCTTCTATAGTCTAATTTTTTTCCCCTTTTTTGGGCATTTTCCCAAAAAGTTACTAGACTTTTGGGTACTTTGTCAAGAGTAGGTACACTCTGGGGGGTCTGTAAGATCTCAGTTTCTTCAAGGTGGCACATTCAAGCATGTACACTGATCTGGGGTCAACCAGAAATTTTTGTACCCAGAATCTGAGAGTAGTAGTTTGCTCTCCACAGCCATCTGGCCTCCAGTTCTACCAAGCCAGCACTGGGGGCTGAGATTCAGATAAGCTGCTCAATTTCCCCAGGAGCTTTAGTTGGGGACAGGGCCGCCACACAGGAAGAGGTAGGGATCAACTGCTCAGTTCCCCAAGGGGCTTTACAATCCAACAATTGATGCAGGCTGCTGTGGAAGCTGCTGGTGACTGATGTGGCCTCTGTTGCCACTGCCTGAGGCTGGAACTATGAGAAGACCCTGCTCCCTTCTCTGCCAGCTGAAAAAACCCTCTCACTGACTTTTGGCGCCTGTGGTTCGAGGGATCTGCAAACCACCACTAGTACTCCTGGGGATTCTGACCCCAAGGCCTGCTCCAGTCCTCCTCCTGGTACCCATGCTGTGTGGGCAAGGCTAGCCTGGGCTCCAGCTGTCGTCTGGTGGGATAGACCTTTCCCATCATCCTTTCAGGTCACCCTAGGCTGGAAGTCTCCTCCACTCCATTGTTCTGTGGCTTCTGCTGCTCTAAAATTTGTTGGGAGTCTTTCTTTACAGGTATTTTATGGGCTATGGGGAAGGAGCTAGTGTATGTGCATCTTTCTACTCCGCTATCTTGGTTCCACCTCGATTCATTCTATTCATATCTTAAGTAGAAGTTACATCTCCTATTTGGATGGAGTTCCATCCAACTAAGGAGCATGTGTCTTGAGAGCTAGGAACAAATGTCATCTCTCACCCATGCCCTTCAGAGACTGAATGACCTTTCCAGGAGCTGAGATTTAACATAAATAAAAGGAAAAGTGTGGATCACTAATTAATAATTAGCTATTAATATAATCATATAATACTAATTTCTCTTATAAGGATTCTCTTATAAATAATTCTGATATATGGATTGGGGGCTTTTTGGAAGAGTCCTCCAGGTGGTATATTATTGTGCTGATTTCAAAACTCAATTTGCAGTTTCAAAATACCACTTTATTCTTTCTATTTTTTTTTTCTTTTAGTGTAGTAATTCAAGAACAGATACCATTTTTTGGTGATCTTATGAGAAATCTTGCCAATTGCTGTAGTGATGTGCTATTAAATGACAGAAAATTATTTATGTTATTAGTACAGTGAAGGGCTGCCTAGTGTGTTTGTATTCCCCATTTTCATTCTGCATTTTTGATGAAACTTATATAAAAATGTATGCATTATTTAATATTTTGAAACATTGATATTAACATGAGTTATATTTAAGTTCTTCCATTTTGCTGTTTTTGAAATCATATTATTGGGATTAATACAAATAAACAATCTTATGATAGATTTGGATTACCTTCTTTCAAACCCAACAATTCCTTTAAATTTTATTACATGAGGCTTTGTCTAAAGAACCTACAAAGAGCAAGTAGGAAGTAGAACAGCTCAGAAGATTTTTCTCACCTTTTATCTATCAATTTCTATTTAAAAAACTCTAGATATAAGGAAGACACATTTTGTCAGTTTTTCTTTCTTTTTTCCTTAATGTATCATACACTATTGATTTATTCCCAACTGCTGCCTTACTTGCAATTATTAATAGGATCATATATTTAGAATGAGAAAAAATAATACTTACAAAGCATGTAATGTAGGCCTTCATTTTTATTGATGAGATTAAGACCTGATGGGGCTTAGTGATTTGACCAAGGCCTTATCAAGAGTAAATAGTGATAAGCCAAGATTAAAGCCCAGATCCCACAGAAAGGAAGGGGCAAGGCCATGATCTAATTTAGCAAGTATTGTATTATAATGCATTCAAATCTCACTATGTAAGATTTACATTTACAGTTAATATCTAATTGTGTATACCATTTGAAAAATTATTATGTCTTTTGTCTTCAAAGTACAAAGCACTCCGATGCATGATTTATTGCCCACTATGTTTCCTACACCTGTAGTTTGGGAGTGATCTTTTTCTGCTGTAGCATTCTTTGATTCTAGGAAGGGGATTCTATGCTGACTGTAGACACCATTACAATATTTCAAGGATTTGAATCTCCACAAAGGTTGTATAACCAGGTATACATCAAAGACATGCAATGAAGGAAGAAATGGAAAATGTAATTAAAACCTTTAAAAGGAGTATCTTCATGAACTTTGGAGATAATCTATGTGTCAACTTCAATTATACTGATTTTGAGATAATAGAAATAATGATACAGATACAATTATCTAGATTAATATCTATAAATAATGGTCTAGATATAATTGTGCTTATTTTCTTGGGTTTTTTCATTGATTTTTTGGAAAAGAGTATTAGATATTCAACTATGGAATTACTTAATAATGTGGATAGAATATCGCTAGCTTATTATGACATTTGGAAGCTTCTTGATTGACAGAGAGTGACCTGAATTTGAAGAAATGGAACAATGAGGTCAGGGAAGAAATATGAGTGGGTGAATGCCCAGTTCACCTTGGGGACATTATTCTTTCCTTGGGCCATGAGGTCAACAACTTCTATCCTAAAAAATTCAGGCTAAGCTTGGTGGAACTTTAATGCTAAAACTTTTTGGAGGCTTCAGCCCACTTAATTTGTAATATGAATACTTTTTATGAATCCCCTATTGCCTTTCTCCACCTGAAATTGTATGTTGTGCTCTGAGATATGTAGAGATGGTAAATATGAATGTAAAATCAGAAGGGAAGAGAAGTAAAAGTATATGTAGCTCATGGCAATGAATATGTAGAGGACAGGGTTTGGTGTGGTAGACACCAATAACATGAAAGACTAACTCTTAGTAAAATAATTCCACTCAGAGTCCAGGAGTTAGAGAAGACCAAGAGACTTGGTGCCCCAAGTAGCTATTAGGGATTTTGGAAGCTTTGGTAGAGGATGTAAAGGGAAATAATCATTTAAATCAGAAAATGCTCATGTCTTCACTCTAAAAAAAAGAGCTAGTACTCCAGAAAGATAACTATAAGGCAGTGAATCCTTAGATTTTGGATCAAATGCAATCACTCTTTAGGAACCAAGAGATAAATGAAACTGCAGTGAACACTGGTAAAAGTGATAAGCCCAGATTTTAAATAAAAAAATAATAATAAATAGAAAGATTAAAATTCATTTACCCTCAGCAAAGAGGTCATAGATAGTTCATAGAATACCCTTTGGTGCTGAATAACACCAAAGAATCAAAGAGACCATTTAATTTAGTCTATGTCTGGTGAAGAACCCTCTCTATAATATTGTCAATTAGTCATCCAGTCTTCATTTCAAGATTTCTAATAAAGGCAACCTACTAGGTCCAAGGATGATGATTGTACTTTTGAATAGGTCTAATTGTTGGGACTGTTTGTCTTTCTTACAATATGCCTAACTTTTCCTCTTTGCAACTTAAGTGTATAATTCCTCTTTGTGTCCTCTGAAGGCAAGTAAAACAAAGTTAATATTTCTTTTGTGTAACAATCCTTCAAATATTTCAAAATCAGAACTGCGTCATTATCTTCTCATCATGATCTAATTTGTCAGTGTTTTTGATAAAAAATAGTGTCTACACCTAAACACAATATTCCAGTGTAGTCTTACCAGGCTATGTTATAAGAGGGCTATGGTTTCCTGTATTCTGTCATCACTTCTTAATGTAATCTAAAATGATAGTACTTTTGGCTCTCATAGAAAACTATTGACTCTCAAATTGGTGTTAATCCACTAAAAGCCTGACATCTTTATCATAGAAATTATTGTCTAACCACATTTCTCCATTTTATATTTGTGAAAGTTTTTCTTGCAACTGAAATTCAAGTCTATCCATTTTGAATGTAATAAAAAAGCAAATTAAAGTTTACTTTGGTTCTGCATTTTACCTTTTGGTCATCATTATTGGATCAAGACTCTTAGTCTGTAGTTAGAATAAGATAGTGAAAAAAACGGATATTTATAGTCAAGGGACCTTCAGTCAAAGCTCAGTTTCCCTTATGTTTCAATAATCTTTATGGTCCCTTTCAACTTTAATCTGTCATCCTACTGTAGTGCATATAGAATCTGTGTTCACTCTCTTAACCCACACTCATACCAAGAAACAAGGGAAGATAACAAGTATTTGTTAAACATCTCCTATGTACCAAGCACTATGCTAAATTGCATATGTGTGTATGTGTATGCGTGTGTGTGTGTGCATGTGTGTGCATAATCTTATTTGTTTCTCACAATAATTCTGAAGTGGTTGCTATTATTGTCTCCATTTTAGAGATAAGCAAACTGAGGCAGAGGGAACTTAAGTGACTTGCCCAGGGTGACATAATTAGGAACCACCAAGAAACAGATTTGACCTCAGGTCTTCTTGACTCCAGGTCCAAGAGCTCTATTCTGCTAACTAACTACCCCTGAGAAGTCAGATCCTTGGGAAATAGTAGATTATTCCTCCACAATGGGGTTCTATGGGTGACTTTGTGATATTAGAGGTATCTTTCTGTGATACCATAGCTCACAATCCCTCAAATGCTGTATTTTTCCCCAACTATATCTTTCACCAATTAATATATCCCTGAATTACTAAACAATTGTTGCATCTTCAGTATCATTTAACTAGTGATTGTTGCTACAATATTGTTTTTAATTTATGTTTTCTTCTCAAAATCCTAGTCAAATGAATATAAATTACATTATTTATAGAGTGATATTTACTGAAAATACAGTGGGAACCTAAAGAAAAGACATCTCTTGACCAGGGAAACACTCTCTTTTGCACCTTAATGCTTAGGGAGAGTTGACTCAGATAAAATAGTGACTCCCTGGAATTCACCCAAAAATTTGAGTTTCTTGTTGTCAAGAGAGGACTCCCTCCCTTGGTGCCTCAGCTAATCAATCTATTTGTGGAATGGATCATGCAGTTTGTTCCTTATGGCTAGCTCCTGTATTAGAAGCAATATCCTATCCCCTCCTCTATGTGAGATAGGCTAATTTTCCTTAAAAGGTAATCATATGTTACTCCAGACTTGGTTCAAGGGATTAATTTGTAGACAGCTGAGATTCCTTCTTCATTGTCCAAGAACAAAGAACCCAAGAGGCATTCCAGGAGTATGCTGATGCATGAATGGTGAATCACAAGAAGTAATTCTAAAGAGGAACTCAACCCAATCCCTTCAAAATATCCTCAATGCCTGTCTATCATTGTGGAGTATCTTTATCCTGCTCTATCTAAATACATTGTTTGGTTAACCATTGAACGCTTTTAAGAGTATCTCATTTTGTTTCAAAATCAAACCTAAACAACCCAAGCACTACTTTGAGTGAGGTCCAGCCCAGAATATCTCCTCACTGGGTCTGGCTATTGTTGCTCCTACTAGATTCCTTGATCACTAGAATTCTGATGCATTTATGAATGCATAAAACTTCACAAAGTCCTTTTCTTTTGTATTTCAACTATAATATTCACTAACCTAAAATATGCAAGGGGCGGGGATCGCTATAGAAAAAGACAATAAAATGTGTTCATGGCCAGTCACATTGCTATCAAATCGGAGAGAAGTTCACTCAGTCACTGGTTTTCTCTTTTTCTTTCTCTTAACTCAAAAACTACCAGGGACAGAGACATTTTATTTGTTTGTGTCTTCTAAATGCACACTCAAGTTCAGTTCAGTACCCAATTAAAAGGTTATCTGTCACCAAGGAATAAGATGAAAGGAAAAGGACAAAGTGTATTATAACTGTGTAAGCTCTGACTTTTGTTATGAGTCCCCAGAAGCAAGTGCCCTATGCCTACAAATAAATTTATACAACTCAGGGCATATTGTTCAAGCTTTAGAGATTGCATTCTCATTCTCAGGTAACCCCATTATAGCTAAATTCTGCATAGTGAGAATAATGAATTCTCTGAAGGGGTTAGATTAGTCAAATTTGCACTTCACATTTCTTTTGGACTGGAACTAATTACTAAATTTTACATAATTATAACTTTGAATAGTACAAATTCAAATATGTGTGACAATTTCACAGGATTCATTATTTGTACTAATTGCAAACTGGAGGCTATGACCAAACATGTCACTTTCATATTATCTATAAATTTGACAAATATACTACTTATGCCTTCATTTAACTTGTTGCCAAAGATGTTGACAGATGAATCTTAGGGATTCTATAAGGATCTCTTTCCAAGATAAGATCAACTGATTGATGACTGTTCTTAGATCCAATCATTTACTTAATTTCATCTAACTACTGACATTTAATCCCAATGTTTATTCTTATCCACAAGAATAGACTTTATCAAATACTTTGCTAAAATTCAGGTACACTATGTCAACAATATACTGTGTTCTGCCACTCGAAAAATTTTGCTGAAAAAAAAGAAAAAAAAATAGTCGGTCAATTGTCCCTATCTTCTATTACTGAAATTGATTTAAAAAATTAATGTAAGTAGAAAAATTTCATTCTAATGGATGTGTATGTGTAGATTTTTATATTATCTTAAGGGTTGGAAATTTTTAGAGTTCAGTGACTTTATAATGGATCTCTTTTGTTTTGAAAATGTCAAGAGATCAAAAAGGGGCAAGATTATGCAGATTAGAGATGATCAGAAACTGATTTCTAGACTTGATTTTGATTTTAAATTACTTCATAGAGAGAATAAATTATATTTGACTTGAAGTATCTTAAGCTGCATCTCTCAGAACCTGAGCATTATAAATGAGAATAAAGGGAGTCTTAGATCCCTAATAATGAATAGTAATAGTAGGGTGTGTAACGGGGAACTTCTGTGAAAAAGTGTGTGAGGAAGAAATACAAATGGCAAGATTTTCACCGTAGCAAATGGTAGTTGTTCTTCACAGGCAAATATTAAGAAATCAATCCCTCTTACACCCTCCACCCCCATATATCTTATGTCTAATTCTAATAGTGCAGCATTTAGGCAATGTAAACTAGAAACAATAAATGAAACTGTAGTTTTCTAAGAGTCTGAAAAATTTATTAGGATTCATATCTTGTGGACATCACCTCTGCAGTCACTGAAATCTCAGATTTATTTAGTTTCCCTCAGGAAAACAAAAATAAAAACATAAGCAACAAATTATTGTTATGTTCCCCAAATATTTGTGGTCTTTTCCACAGGCAGATTCTATGCATCTCTGGCATAAAGTCTTTGGATTCTGTGATTTCTGTTGTCTTTTAAAGTCCAAGTAGGCATGAGATGTCAGCCAGCTGTTCCATTCTGGGCACCATAGTTAAGCTGCATAAACCAGATCATTATATTCCTTGAATCCTTGCACATTTTTTTTTTGCATCATTCAGTGCAGGAACAATTTTCTTCTGCAATTGTATTCACATGAAATGTGATATAATGACGGCTTTAATGAAAGAAAAACATTTTAAAACACAACTATCTACTGAGTACTCTGTTAAGCCTCAAAGACACAAATTTACTTGGAGAAAATAAAATAATGAACTGTATTGATTTATATAATAAAATGTTAAACTCTTCATACCTTAAAATAATTTTAATATGCATATATGCCCTTTGCAGCAATCACTTGTCTTCAAAATTTAGCATTAAATTAATGATATATTAGCACATATCTGAATCTATATCTTCTTCATAAACTACATCTATTACATTGTATATATTTTATATTTTTGCAAGACTAACCATAATTCTATCCTTATATTTTTTTAAAATTAATTAAATTGTTTTTTATTCTTTTCATTTTTAAAAAATCTCAACTTACAAACTCTCTCCTTCTCTCTAATCCCACCAACTTCCCACATCAACTGAGAAATAAAGTTAATCTTATCAATTATACATGTAAAATCATATAAAATACACCTCTATATTAGCTATATCACAATAAAAATAAAACAAAATTATACTCTAATTTGCCCTCGAAATCCATCGGTTCGCTTTCTGAAGGTAAATAGCATTTTTTTTTTCATCAGTCCTTTGGAATTTTCTTAGATGTTCATACTAATCAAAATAAAGTGTTTTGCAGTTGATCATTACAACATTGCTGTTAATATGCATAATGATCTCCAGTTCTTTTCATTTCATTTCACTTCTTACAGGTCTTGCAATATATTTTTTCCTGAAAGCATCCCACCCTTTTCATTTCTTATAGCACAATATAATTCTGTCACAATTACATGCTAGCCCTTGTTCAGCCCTTCCCCAGTTGATGAGCATCATCTCGATTTTCAGTTCTTTGATACCACAAAAAGAGTTGTTATAAATACATTTCTACATATTGGTCCCTTTCCTTTGGCTTTGATATTTTTGGGGGCAAGATCTAGTCATCTTGTTGTAGGGTACAAAGTTTTGTAAAGTTTTATACTCCTTTGCAGAAAGTTCCAATTGTTTTGCAAAATGCTTGGATGAATTCACAACTTCACCAAAAGTTTGTTAGGATACCTATTCTCCTTCATCCCCTCCAGAATTTATCATTTCTGAGAAGTGTGACATGATACTACAGAACTGTTCTATTTGTATTTCTCTAATCGCTAGTGATTTAGAATAGCTTTATATGACAGTACACAGCTTTTATTTTTTCTTCTGACATGTTCATTTCTTTTCACTATCAATTTGGGAAAGATTTTTATTTTTAGAAGTTTTACTCACTTCCCTATATATTTGAGAAATGAAGTCTTAATCAGAGAAACTTGCTAATAATTTTTTGATACTGTTTCATTTTCTAGGGCACCTTTTATCAAGTGTAGTTTTGCCGATTATCTCATTTATTTATGCTCTTTTTAATTTGACTTTATCTGAAATCATAATTGCTACCCTTGCCTCTTTTTTCCACTTTAGCTGAAGTACAGGAAGTTCTGCTTCAACCCTTTATTTTAATTCTCTTTCTGTGCTTCTGTTTAGTTTATATCCTGTAAACAATATATTATTTGATTCTAATCTCTGATCCATTCTGCTATCTACTTCTGTTTTATGGGTAAGTTCATCTCATTCCCATTCATATTATAATGACTTTATTTCTGTTCATCCTATATTCTTTTGTTTATTCTTCTCTGTCTCTCTGTCTCTATCTCTCTCTGTCTCTCTCTCTCCCTCTGTCTTTCTCCCTCTCTCCCTCTCTTTTTCTCTGTCTCTCTCTCCCTCTCTGTCTCTATCTCTCTCTGTCTCTCTCTTTCTCCCTCTGTCTTTCTCCCTCTCTCCCTCTCTTTTTCTCTGTCTCTCTCTCCCTCTCTGTCTCCCTCTCTCTCTCTGTCTCTGTCTCCGTCTGTCTGTCTGTCTGTCTGTCTGTCTCTCTCTCTCTCTCTCTCTCTCTCTGTCTCTGTCTCTTTATCCTGTACCTTCTCAAAAACCTCTCATAATTTTCTTGCATCACTCTCATTTCTTTTTTTTTCTTTTTGTAATGTTTCCATGACCATTCTGTCTTTAACTGAAGTTCCAGAAGTTCCTGTTGCTCTTTGGTCCAATTAGCAATTTTCTTTGAGGCCTTCTTGCCATTTTCACAGTATTGTCTTCTGAGTTTCTACCCTGGTATTCCTTGAACACCATAAAATTTTTTTTATGATCATGTTCATTTCTGATGTTCATTTTTGTAGCCTACTTTTTGACTTTTAACTTTATGTTAAAGTTGCATCCTATTCACCTATGTGTAGGAACACATTGTCACAAACTTCAAGATTTTATGCTGCTGTTTTCAGAGTGAGTTCTATAGGTTTGCAAGTTTTTGGTGCTTCCCAAGTGCTTTGATCCAGAGAGAGGTGTGATCACTTTTCTCCTGGTCTTTACCCAGGAAGGGCCCCTGCTCTATTGCAGCTGCCAGTGCTAACTCTCCTATTGATCCCCAAACTGTGACCAAGTCCCCTTCTCTCCTGCAGCCAAAAGTGCTAATGTTCCTCTTTGCCCTGGAACTGTGACCCAGAATTGTTCAAGAGAAATACAATTGTAAATTGGTTCCAGCTACACCAAGTACCAGAGAATTGTCTACTGTAATCTTTCCAACTAGTTGCCTGACCCCTTTACCATCTCTGAGCTCAGAGCTCCCAAAGGTACTGTGACTGTTGCAGCTGCCTCCATGGCACCACTGGTGCTGCTACTCTGAGCCTGCCCTAGGGTCGCAGACCTCTCCTACTGATCCAAGTTGTCTTTTGCTAGGAAAAAAAAATAACTATTTCACTTCGACCTTTTGTTGGCTTTGATGTTTCAAATATGATTTGAGTTGTTATTTTATTGTTTGCTGTTATTTATGTTTGGAGGATAATGATGGAGGAATTCGGCTGGACTTCTGCCTGCACTCCACCATTTTGGCTTTGTCCTATGGACAAAAGACATCTATGTCCTTTCCTTTGATTTTTAATGAAGTTCGAATCTTGTAAGTTCTCAGGTTATAGACATACTTATATTCATCTCTTGGACAATTTCTTCCGAAGTTTAAACATCATACAATGTCATGTTGCAGTATTTATCTCAATTTGGAAAAATCTATAATTCTGGTAGAATTTTGCTTCTTGGAATAGCAATATTTTTATTAAAGTTCATAAGACCTTCAAAGAGGAAAAGACTTCCAGGTTCAGTATAAAGAGAAAAAAATCTTAAAATATTTGAGGTGGATGTTTTACAATCCAATGAAGATACCCAGATATTCCAGGATCACCTACTGTTATGAAAATGGTCTTCAATAATCTTTGAATGAAAAAAAAGTGGAACACATTAGTGAAATTTCTTCTAATATTCAGTAGCAAAGTTCCTCTATTGTCTTACCCCACAAAAAGTGTTTTCCTTCATAGAAATGGTGAGCAGGTGGTGTGTGTGTTTTTTTTAAACTTCTCTTTTTACTGCTCTCCCAACTTCAAGAAACTCCTGCCTCAGTGGAGAAGAAGCATTTGCCAGCACTCCAGTTGTCAGGTGTCTCTGAATATTTTTTTAAAAAAAGAGGATGTATTACCCTGTTTTTCAGCAATAGTTCATTAGTTCTTGCTATTATCATTTTTTAAATTTTTTAAATTTATTTTTTAAATTTAAATTTCATTTGTTATTCAGTGCCAATTTCATTTTTGGTTTGAAAAAACTTACCACTGAGCATAATGTCTGGCATATAGGGGATGTTTAACTCATACTTGTTCCCAATTCTCCCTTTTATGTAAACATTGAGAATGAGTTACCCACTTCTCCAATTCCAAAACAAAATAATATTGATAGTATTTTATTTTTATTTAAGGAATAATTTAAAATAATTGTACTACTGGGCTTTAAGAAGGAGTCTTTTTTCATTAGTCCTTCTTTGTTATAACTTGGCTCTTGTAAAATCATCTTATTACTTGAAAGAATATCTTCTTGTCCAGAAATCAGCTTGTGTGTGTGTGTATGTGTGTATATCAGGGGTGGGGAACTTGTGGCCTCAAGGACACATATGGCTTTCTAAGTCCTCAAGTATGGCCCCTTGACATCACCTCTGATAAATACACTTAAGTTCGCCACTCCTGGATATATATATATATATATATATATTTATATACATTTACACACATATATGTATGTATGTATATATGTATATATGTTCAGATCTGTCCTTAAAATGCTCTAATCCAAAGGGAACCTGTGGCCTCAAGCCCACATGTTGCTCTCTAGGTCCTAGAGTGTGGCCCCTTGACTGAATCCAAAGTTCACAGAACAAAGTCCCTTAATACAAGGATTTCTTCCATAAAACTTGGAAAAAAGGTGAAAGGCTGCATGCAAGGAACTAGAAGGCCACATGTCGTTTTGCGGCCACAAGTTTCCAACTCCTGTCCTAATGTGACAACTTCTTTATAACATAATGGTCAGAAGTTGAGGACAGACTATCAAACCCTACCTTATTCTTTCTGACCAAAGTACTGTGGTATGATACCCTATAGAATTCCTTGTAGTCCACAATTTCTAATCATGAAATGTGGTATCTCATGGGACACATGGTAGGAGCTTATTTTCAGTGTTTTATAGTAGCAAAAAGATGTGAAAGTACAGATACCTTCCTGTCTGATATAAAGGATGCAATTTCTACATTTTGACTTTTAAGACGATGTCGAACTCTCAGCTGGAACTGTTATCTTCAGAGAAAGGGGCGTGTAACATTTCTTTCTCATTGTGAGTTTCTAGTAGTAAGAGAACTGGACTTCAATATTAGTCTTTTATTTGTCACCTCTGTGACTTTGGGTAAAGCACTCAACATCTCTATATTTTAGTTTCTGTAACTGCAGAATAAAAACTTAAGATTAGTTTTCTTTCACCTGATCTTTGATCATAGTATCCTGTGGACCTTCCGGTTCTAAATCTGAAGCTCCAGTTCTCAAAAAAATATATAGTTTCGATGGTATGCTCTGGCCAAAATGTCCTTAGCGCCTTCATTTCTTCATCTGTAAGATATGGAATTTGAATGAGATCATCTTTAAGGTCTATTACAGCTCAAAAATTTTAGGATTCTTGTCACAGCAACACATTAGGAGATGGACCATAAAAACAATCCTGCATCAGTCAGGAAAATCGATTGTAAAGGTGTCTATGATACTTTTTCATTGGAAGTAAGGAATTAAGTACATGCCATCAATTTCTGCCAAGAGCTGTTCATAGATAATTTCCACTGCAGTCACTAAGCAAGTGTCTGTCAGCAGAATTGGGCCTGTGGAGGAGAAATCGATAAAGTAGTACAATGAATACACTTAAGTGTAGAACCTCATGCCAGCGATCCAGGTATTGCTATGACTCCACAGCCTCAAGGAGGGATAATTGGTGATCATCTCCTCTTCAGAGGTTTGGCACAGTAAAATAAGAATACTCTAGAGGAGCACCTTCAGAGACATATATCAAAGTTGAAATGAAGGTCATAAAGCAGAAGAATGTTTAACCTTCTATATTGAACAGTCATCTGTAAACTAATACCATGGAATTTTGTGCTCATTCAAGAGACTAGAATACATGATCATTTATTCAAAGTTGCATGTATGTGTAGGCATGTTAGGGAGAGTATATTAAGGGTGTGTGTGTGTGTGTGTGTGTGTGTGTGTGTGTGTGTGTGCACGCACGCGCACGTGTGTGTGTGGTGGAATAGGTGGAAGAGTTATGATTTGCTACTAGAAAGTTAATTCTCCTTTCATTTTTATTTCCAGTAGAAGAATTGGAAATGTCGAATTCTCTAGTGAACGGACCATGTACACAACAATAATTTACCTTAGGAATAGTGAATTTATTTCAAGTTAAATTCACACAAAACAACATCAAGGTATATTTGAATACCAAGTAACCACTTTTTTGAGAGTGGTCTTAAGAGTAAAAGAAAGCAGACAGCAGTTAATGCTCTGTATTCCCTTGCTACTTTTTAATGTTTTCTTGATACCTTCTTTTCTTTCACATCATAATTGTTCCCAAAAAGCCTTTCCTCTTACCTCTAATTCAGTGAGATCAGGTTGCATAAAATAACTAGTTTATGTACTATTAATTTGGATATTTTGCCCTTTTGAAGGAAATCACACATTTCCTTTAAATTCTTGGGGTTTTTTCCTATTATGCAATTATGTATAGTAGATTTTAAAAGTGTTTGTTTAAATTCTTTGAATTCTCCTGATTATTTTTTAGAGATATTTTAGAGATATTTTTAGAGATACTTTAGAGATACTTAATTGTGCTGGCTCTTTCTTTTTATTTCTCTCAGATTCCTAAATATGTGTTAATTTTATTATTCTTTAAAAGAAATACTTTTCATTTTTATTTATAATTTTTATCATCTTTTTGACTGCTGTTTTATCAATCTCTCTAATTTTTAAGATACTATTAGTATTTTTTAAGGTTTATTAATTTTCTGATTTTTTTTTATTGTTGTGTTTCCAGGTAATTAATATAAATTTCTCTAAACAATTATTTTTTTTCCTCCAAATTAGGTTTCTTTTGTTTTCTACTTGTTATTGTTTTCTTTTAATAGTTGTTAAATTTTTTTATGATTTGTTCTTCAGTCCACTCATTTTCAAGACCTTATTATTAATATTTCTAATTTAGTTCTATAATTTTGCTTGTATTTACTCCTTTAGTTACTCTTTTATGCCATATTGTCTACAAAGATTACATTTCATATTTCTGAATTATTACATTTATATATATATGTATATATATATATATATTTCTGTTCACTAAAACATGTTCTACTTGTGCAAATACAGAGACAATTGGGCAATATGCCCAATATTTAATATTCCTCTTGGGCATCTAAGTGACAGTGGATAGAGCACCAGTGCAGGACTCGGGAGGATCTGAGTTCAAATCTCACCTCAGACACTTGACATTAGCTGTGTGACCTTGGGCAAGTCACTTAATCCCAATTGCCTCATCCTGGATAATCTCCAGTCAGCCTGATGAATATCTGGTCACTGGATCTGGATAGCTCTGGAGGAGAAGTTAGACTGGTAACCTGCATAGCTCTCCTTCATTCAAAAAACAAGTCAAGTGCAAGTCATGTCATCATTTCTCTGATGGCATGGTCTTCTTTGGCAACAAAGGACAAACGCACACATACACACACAGTTCTTAAGAAGATATCACGAATTTTGAACTTTTATAACAGTCATTCCAGTTCTATATTTTTTCTTTTAATTTCTCTTATACTTATCCAAGTCTAAGGGAGAAATATTTGTGTTTTACAATTACTGTGTTATTAACTTTTTTATAATTCAGTTAAATTTAGCTGAGTGCATGATGGACTAAAGTGGGAAAAGACATAGCAGGGAGTCCACTTAGCAGAATATTGCAATACTCTGAACATGAACTGAAAAAGAATTGCAGTAATCTAGTAATTATATCAAAGAAGAGAAGAGGAGTACATTAGAGGTGTTATGAGGGTGTAATCAACAAGATACAGCAACATATTTTATATGGGTGGTTAAAAATTGAGGAGTTAAGGATGATACCTAGGTTGTGATTATGAGTCCCCAGGAGGATAGTGGTGTGGGTACCAGTAAAAGGTGTAAGAGATATGGACTTTTTGTAGGAGATGAGGGCTTTTAGTGTAGGGGTGAAGATAATGACTACAGTTTTTTTTTACATGTTTAGTTTAATAGGTCTTTGATAGATTTAGTTTGAGATGTGTAATACATTGTTGGAGATGTAAGATTAGAGGTCAGTAAAGAGGTTAGAGATGGATAAGTAGCTTTGAGAATCATCATTATATAGGTACCAAATCTACTAAATGAAAAGAAGTCACAAAATATAATATTTTAGTTAAATAAAGGGGCTCAGAAAAAATAAATTATATTATTTCTTTAAAAAAGCCTCAGGACAGACCCTTGAATGGGGTATGGGGTTATTCATGGCTAATGGGCATAACCTGGATGAAGAGTCATTAAAAGAGATGGAAAAAGAGGAATGATTGACAGATAAGAGAAAATGCACAGGTGAATTCTGTTATGGAAATCTAGAGTAAAGAGGGTATCAAGGAGAAGAGGATGCTAGTATCAAAGTAGAGAGATCAGGAAAGATGAGGACTGTAATAAGATTAGAATTGGCAACTAAACAAACTTAAAACTTTGGAAAGAGTGGTCTTAATTGAACAGTGAGATTAGAAGTTGGAATGTAGAAAGTTTCAAGAGAGAGTATGAGGAAAAGAAGCATCTAGTATACATTGCCAATTCAAGGAGTTTTGCCACAAAAAGGACAAATGTGCAATGACAGCTAGTGAGGACAGGTGAATCAAGTGAGAGGTTTTGGCAGATGGGAAAGAGACATTTTAAACACCTAGAATAAAATGTTCAGTAGATATTTGAAACTCAATATGTCTAACACAGAACTCATTATCTTTCCCCTAAACTCTTCCCCACCCTTATGTTCCCTATTAATGCAGATGGAAACACCATTCTACCAATCCCCTAGGCTCACAATCTAGAGTTACCATGGCCTCATTATCTCTTACCCTCCTTTTCCAATGTATTGCCAAGGTCTACAGATTTTACTTCTGTGACATCTCCCAATTATGCCCCTTTCTCTCCTTTGACACAGTTACTCTTCTATTATAGGTCCTTGTCAACTCATACTTGTATTACTGCAGTAACTTGCTGATGCATCTGCCTGTTCAAACTCTCCACTCCAATGCACCCTCCATTCATCAATTAAAAGGCTTTTGTTTTAAAGTATAGGTCCAAACATGTCACTCCCCTTTTCAGTAAACTCCAGTGGCTCCCTATTGCCTCCAGGATCAAATAAAAAATGACCTATTTAACATTAAAACCCCTGTATTACCTAGAATGTTCCTAGCATTTTAATTTTCTTATGCCTTCCTACCCAACCCTTATTCTTTGATCCATTGATACTGGCCTCCTGGGTTTGCCATAAACATATCTTGGCTTCCCATATTTTCTTTGCTGTGGCCCCCCACTTGGAACGTTGCTCTCCTCAACATTGCATATCAACTTCCCTAGCTTCCTTTAAGTCTCAATAAAATCCCACTTTCTGCTAGAAGTTTTTTCCACCCCTCTTAATTCTAGTTAATTCCCTCCTTTAATTAATTCCTATTTGTCCTATATATAGTTTGCTTTGCATATACTTATTTGCATGGTATCTCTCTCAATGGGTTTTAAACTCATTGAGAGCAGGGAATATCTTTTGCTTCCTTTTATATCCCCAGTGCTTAGTATAGTATCTGGCATTTGGTAGGCAATTAGAAAATGTTTACTGATTAATTTATATGCGCATGCTTTTAGATACTAGAAAAACATGAGTGGAAAGCAGGATGTTGAAGATAAGTAAGAAAATGGGGATAATACAAGGGATTTTCACCTAAAGAAGACAAGATGGAATAGGATGCAACTATTTGTGAAGGTAGAACTGTTTCCCTTGGCAAGGAGAAGGGCTATTTCTTCATATAAGATAGAAATAAATGGAGAAATACTGGAAGAAGGCATCTCAACAATGTGAGCTGAAGAAGGAAAAAGAGGAAGATCTTAGGAACTGACCCCCCTTTTTGTGTGAAAGAGGAGGAAAATTTCTCACCTGTCAAAGATGAGAAGAAAGAAGACTGGAAAGTTGAGGTGGGATGAACAGATTTGTAAAAATTGCTGCAATGAGTAGGATGGTAAAGCAATTAGGGAGGTTTAATAGGTTTTTCTTGCTGAAATAAGGGACCAGTTGTGATTATGTAACAAAATTTTAGTGAATACATTCATTCGGTAACATTTTGTGATTTTCTCCAGTTTCATTAGACACTACATCCTAGAGGATGATGGCAATATTTGGTGGGAGTAATCCAGATCTGAGTCTTGGTAACTAAGGTCTGTGATAGGATAAGATAAGAGAATAGAAGTGGAGTTGTACTGGTTCACCAAGGGTTCAACAGTAGTCAAAGGCTACCATATACAAATAGGGGTGATGATCTTGAAAGAAGTGAGGGTTAGAGGGATTAGAAATCTCAGTGAGAATGAAGAACAGGATTTGGGGTTGTGAGACAGAGGGAGAGGGTGAATGATAATAGATGGTGAACACACAAGAAAATTTTAGAGATCACTGATATAGTTGTGCATTTGTGGATGAGAAAACTCTATGTGTTGCTGAGGTGAGGTAGAGAGCTAGAAAAAGGGAAATGAGTAAATAGAGGAGCTTGGAGATTAAGATATTTGAGGAAGTAGCTTTTATTTGGAAGTTCCCTAGTATGAGAGCAAAATTAGGGAGAGAAGACTCTGAGATTTTCACTTCTCTATCCGAATGTTGGTATCATGTTTATCATTACCACTCTGAAATCATCATTGACCACTATGTTGAACAGAGTTACTAAGTTTTTCATATTTCTTGTCTTTGTAATATTGTCATAAGTTTTTTTCTCCTAGGTTGGCTTACTTCTTTCTGAATTCATTCATATAAATCTTCCTAGATTTCTCCGTATACCATTTAAAATTTGTTATTATAATTTTTATAATTGTCTATATCCTCTATAATATTTTTTACAACAAAATAGTATACCATTAAGTATGCATACAATAATTGCTCACCCATTCCCTAATTGAAGAACACCCCACAGGTTCTAAGATTTTCCCATCAGAAAAAATAGCTATAAATAATTTTTATACATTCTTTGAAAATGCATCTGGTCTTGTTCCCACCCCTCCCTACCTGCTTTGGTAACTTATTCGTGATGTGTTCAATTTCATTATCTGAGACTGATTTATTTTAAATCCTTTATTTCTTGTTATGCTAATTTTACCTTGTACATTTTTATAAATATCCATTAATTTCTTGTAGATTCTCATACTTGGCACTGCTGGGGATGGAAGCTCAATTCCATGTGGACAGTCTTGGGCGGGTAAAGGTGGGAACTTCTAAATCTTAGAGTTCTCACGAGGCCCCCCAGGAAACGGCTGGGAATCGAGGTGAACCGAGCTATCTCATGTATTTCCGCCTCTTCCCGTGAGAAACGTGATGGGAGAGAGCTCTCCCCACCCTTGAGACTGTCCCAGGTCTGGGCACACCTATTGTTATCTAACAGGCACGGTATTCAGGTGCAAACTATGCGGCTGGAGAGCTTAATTAGGATCAGGAAAGCCTGAAAGCGCTCTTAGCTTGGGAGGGGCGCGGACAGGACAGAAGGCTCCATTTTTCCTCTCTTCGCTCTTCCCTCCCCCTCTCTCCCCACTTACACTTCTGCTTCCAATCTCTTATTATAAGATCTTTGCCTCCTTGGGAGATTCCTCGCTCCCTCCTAAGGAAGAATTCCCCTGCACTTGTAACCAGGACCCTGAATAAAAGCCTAACCCTTGTTCGACTCCGTAAAGTCTCTTCTCTCATACGATTATCCGGTTTGGCCAGCCGAAGACCTGCGAGAGGTAAGGTAAGAAGACTCGGGTAGCCCTCAGGCCTCTAGGCCTGGCATGGCACAAAATTAAGTAAAATAATTTCTAATAATGTCCTTTATTTCTTCCTAAGCTATTGTGAATTCTCCTTCACTTTGGATTGTAGTGATTTGATACTCTTTTTTGTTCTAAAAATTAAATTGACCATTTTTTTTTGCCAAAATAAGGTCTTAGCTTTATTTCTTAGTTTATTGATTGATTGGTCTGCTTATTAGGTTTTAGATCAATATTTTGTTTTATTTTGCTTTTCTCTTCAACTTCATTAATCTCTTTTTTGATTTTCAAAATTTTTGTTTTAATGTGTGATTGAGATTTCTTAATTTGTTTGTTTTCTAAGTGTTATTTTAATTTGCATGTGTAAATAATTACTATTTTACTGATGAAAGTGTTTGAAAGTATAACCTTCCCATAAACCCTATTTTAGCTGTAAGAATTCCCCAAATTAATGTTGTGTGTTCTCATTTTTGCAATAATCTTTAATGAAATTTTTTATTGTTTCTATGATTTATTCTTTGACTCACTTATTGTTAAGATTAAATTATTTAGAGTTCAATTAATTTTGATACTGTATTCATTGATCATTTATTGAATGCAACTTTAATTATATTATTCTCCAAAAATGTTGTGTGTGTGTGCATAGCTTTCTTGCATTCTTTGCAATGTTTAATGCCCTGATGAAGGTCCTCTCTGTTTTTAGAAGTGCCATTCATGGTTGACATACACACACACACACACACATATATACACACAAGTATATATTTACATATACACATATACATACATGTGCATATATGTATATATACATATACACATATACATATAGGTGTATATATGTAGACATTTTTATATATGTATATAATTGCCAGAATTCTATGATATCTAACTTTCAAAAATTCTATTAGGCTTCTTAACTTCTTTCTTTTTTGTTTTATTAGATTTTTCTAGTACATTAAGCCCCTCCAATATTGTAGTTTTATGTTTTGCTCTGTAAATTGTTTAACTTTTTCTTTAAGTATTTAAATGCTATGCCATTTAATGCACATGTATTTAGTCATGATAGAAATTCATTTCTATGGTATATTTCAGTATCATATAATTGCTCTGTTTATTTATTATAATCATTTATTTCTACTCTTGCTTGTCTGAGATCACAATTTCATTTTTTACTTTAACTGAATCTTAATAAATGTTGCTCCAGTTTCTGATTTTACCTTTGCAAATCTGTATGCTTCATTTGTCTTTCTTCTAAACAACATATTGTTGGATTTGGCCTTCTAATCCATTCTCTTATTCTATTCTGTTTTATGGATAAGTTCAACTCATTTATATTCACTGTTATAATTATCCCTTCATCCTGGTCTCTTATAATCTTTTCTCTTTGTTTCACATCACTTCCTTATAAAGCTTATTTAGGTAGTGAGCAAGCAGTGTGTTCTCCATCAGTGCTTCAGATTTTGGAGAGTTTTTTCCCTTTTTGTTTTGTTTTATTTTACTTGTAACTAATTCCTACCTGAAATGTACCCTCCCTCTTAGTCTCTCTGCACTCTCTGTCCCATTTCCCTGCTAAGTGAAATTCATTTCATTTTTGCACCCAACTCTCTCTCTCCCTTTCCAGTCTCCCTCCCCCTCCCTTCCTCTCCCTCCTTTCTCTCTCTCAGTCTGTCTTTCATATTTATATCATACCTACATATGCTTTGTTCTTTGACACCTCAAAAGAAACTGAGGTTTAAGTATTGCATTGTCCCTTCAGCTCTTCCTCCTTATTTGTATTATCCTCAACTCATACAGTTTGATTAGGGGATATAATTTTCCCCACTTTTTTAGCCCTCTACCCCCAGTATATTACATTTTAATACCATTCCTTTCTTTTTTGAGATTCTTAAAATATGACAAAAATAATCCCAGCCTCTCTCTTTTATTGGACTGACAACAGAGTTCTAAGGGGACACTTGTCTCTTCTTCCTTTATTAGTGTAGAAATATTTCATCATTATTTAGTTCTTTAAGATTGCTTAATGATATTTAGTATTTATATTTTTATTGTCTCAGTGTTTCTATTTGTTTCACTTAGCTCTGGTCTTTTCATTACAAATGCTTAGAAGTCATCTACTTTATTAAAGGAAGACCCCAACACACACACACAGACACACACATGTACACACACACACACATCAAACTCTGCCATAGCATTAAACTGTGTTTTTTCTGTGTGAGATATTTTGGATTGTAAGCCTATATCTTTTGCCTTTTCCTGTGTTTCTGACTGTGGCTCCTCAGTACTTGAGTCCTTTCTTTCTGGCTGATTGCAGCATTTTTTCTTTGCAAAGAAACAAACTCTGGATGTTGTGTATAATCTTCATGGTGGATTTCATCCTGGGGTTTCTTTTAGAAAGTTTAATGGATTCTTTCTATTCTCGCACCCCTCTAGTTCTAAGAGATCTAGGCATTTCCATGACTTCTTGAAATATGGTATCTGGATTCTTTATTTTTTTCAGTGGGGGGGGCAGTCACATGTTTCATCTTAAATTGCTTCTTAAATTTCCTCTTCATAATCTGTTTTCCACGTCAGTAGTCTTCAATATAAGATATCTTCTATTTTTTTTTTTAGTACTTTGATTTTATTTTGTTATTTTTGTTGTCTCCTAAGATCACTAATATCTAGTTGGCTGATTCTAAATCTTAATGAGATTGTTACTCATTTAAGATTTTTATACCTCTTTTGCAAAACTCTTAATTCTCAAGTCTTTCCACCACAATTTTTTAAAAGCATTTTCTCTAGGACTTTGACTTCATTTGTAAAATTGTTTTCATATTTTAAAAGAGAAAAATATTCCTTCATTTCCCCAAGGAATTCTAGATGAACTTCTGCCTGAACTGCGTTTTAGTTTGATGTTTTGCTTGTAACTGTTTTGGTATCAGTATTTCTTATGGGTTATTGTCTCAAACATCTCAATCGTCTTAGTAATTATTCTAGTCTTAGTTCCTAAGTTCAGACTTTGCGTCAGGTTCAAATATACACTTGGAGAGCAATTGTCTGGGATATGCTTCATCCTATTTTTTTTGTTATTTTTTTTTGTTTGTTTTTGTTCTTTGTCATCATTGTTCTAGTGGGTCTTGTTTTTCTTTCTCTAAATTTGAATGCTGTTTTGTTCAGTGTGCCCAATGTGTTCTGACACAAGGCCATAAATTGTTACCCTGTTCCTATTCTGAGCTTTGTAAGTTCCTGATCTGTCTTTGGGTTTGAACAACACATAATGGAGAATGAATTTCAGAAAAGAGATTGGTGTGGAAAAATCTGTTAGACAGTAGTTATGAAGTCTGACTGAGAGATTATGAATGTCTAAAGGATAGTGGTGGTAGGTTTAAATGAACAGGAAAGGTAAATCTGAAATGTATCATAGTGGTAGAATTAATAGGAGTTATCAGCATTTAAGGAGTGAGGATGAGGAAAAAGTAAACTATCACTCCAAGTTTTAATATATTGGTAAAAGAGGGAATGGTTACTATCATCAGGAGACAATGGAAACTCAGAAGCAGGGAAGATATCATAGGGAGCATGACCAGGAAATATAAGAATGGCATTATTGACAGTCAAATGGAATAGAGTGATGGAATAATGCTGTTTTAATTTTCATAAAAGTAAGAATAACAAATATAGTTAAGATTTCTGGCATTTGGAGAAAACTCAAGATAGGAAGAGTGATAAGCAAAAGTATAGAATGTTCCATGATAAAAAGAAGAGAAACATGGAAGGAGGGAGGGAGGAAGGGATAGGGGGGAGAGAGAGAGAGAGAGAGAGAGAGAGAGAGAGAGAGAGGGGAGGGGAGAGAGAGAGGGAGAGAGAGACAGGGGAGAGAGAGAGAAAGAGAAAGAGAGACAGAGAGAGAGAGAGAGAGACAGAGAGAGAGAGACAGAGAGAGAGACAGAGAGAGAGAGAGAGACCTCATGTGACTGATTTCTTTTTAAACAGGAATGGTGCAATTTTAAGAAAGTGCACAATGATAAGAATACCATGGGTCCAGTACATTCTATCTTGCTCCAAAATAGTGATTCTGTGAGATTGGAATGACTATCTTCATAAGAATTCATTCTTTATGCTCAAGATATGGTAGGCAATGATTCTTCCCATCACCACAATTTCTAAATTGAATGTGGAAGCATGTGGGCAAAGGAGGCACCAGGTGGGGTTAGAGTATATAGGAAGATGGGTTTAAGCAGAGAGGCCTCAAAGTAAAAGCTCTAGGGTGACATCTTGAGTTGGATGAATACAGTTGTAGGAAGAAATTTTGCTATCCTCCAAGAATGCTGGGAACCCCATGTAGAGCAATGGTCATTAATGGCTTTGCTATGGAATTGGTTATAAAGGCATTTCCCTTAAGAAGTGATTATTGGACAAACAAGTATAGTATGAATTTACATAGATGCATGTCTATTTATGAGTATGATTATAGATATCTAAGTATATCTATGTGTATGTCAGTATATGTATATGTATATATCCATTGTCAGTATGTGTATGTGTATATACTCATTGTCAGTATATGTATGTGTATATGTCCATTGTGTGTATATTTATGTATGCATTGTGTGTGCATGTGTGTGTGCATGTGTGTGCGTGTGTGTGTGTGTGTGTGCTTAATTGTAGCCTTCTTGGGGGAGGAGCTAGAGGAAGGGGTGAGAAAAAGAATAAAATAAAAAGTGCACAGCAGAGAGCAAAAGGAAATTTACAAGGAAGCCAAGAAAAGATGGACAGCTCTGAACACAATGCCTTGTATTTATATACTTTCTTATTATACAATATCTTTGTATTTATACTTTGATGAAATGGAAGTTTATTGCTATATATTTTGAATCTTCTCTTGCATTCTGCTGTGCACATGACAATGTTTTTTTTCTGTTCTTATTTTGTATTTCACTTTTAATTTAAGTTTAAGTTTGTAATATATTTTTTTCTTTTCTTATTTTATATTCATTTTAGTATTTAAGTTTAAAATGATTTAAAATTGTTAATGAAGGTTACCTTATAAAAATGAACGCTGGAATACTAAGTGAATGGTGTTAGAGTGGAAAATTCTTCCGAACTTTGACCTGTTGGCCTTGAGCTTCCACAGCTTTATTTACATGTCAAGAAACAGATTAAATAACTAGTTGGTAAATTCTTTCAGTACATAAGCATGTGGTTGCATGTGCATCCCTGGGGACAATTTCAGGAAAAATCAGATGAATCTTTTTTCTTTTTTCTGCTACTTTTCCTTTGCAAGAAAGTTAAAAGAAACCTACTTCTGAGATTTGGGAGTTCTGAAAAGCTCTCAGAAAACAGAAAAATACTCTCTATTTTTGATATTTACATTTTGAAGTATATGCAAAATATACCTCAGCTGAAAAGAAGAGATTCCCAGAGTTTGTACACTTTGCCCAGTGGTGGAAGGCATAAGCAGAGAAGAAAAAGTTTCTGGACACATTTTATACAGCTTCCTTGTGGGACCTTATATATGCTAAAAGTATTCCTCCAGTGAAAATCAGCTTAGAAATAAATGGTATTAGACACCTCTCAAACATATGAGCTCTGAGCATAACTAATCCTCTTTTTTGACAGTTTTATTCTTTTGTCACGCGTTAATTTCAAAAGAACATCATGGTCCATAGCACGGATACTGATGCACATTAGAAGAGATTTGTGGAATAAAGCAAGTCTCCAATCAGTGCTTATGAGGTCATGGACTTAACTTGTCATTTCTTTTATGCAAACTCCATTTGGAAGACTCATGAGATAAGGCTGTATTTTCATAAATAGAATTCATGAACTAAATGTAAATATTGTCATTAACATTGATATTAAGCAGGCTTAGTTGTTATCACCGTAAGAAAAATAAGTCTATGAATCTAATATTTTCAGTCTAAGAGACTTAAGCAGCTGCAACTTTATAAACTGTAGAAATATCAAAATGACAAAGCAGTTCATCCAATTCAAATCAAGAAGCATTTATTAAATGTCTACTGAATGCCAGTCACTTAGGATCCAGCAACAACAAAAGAAAACAATCTCTCCCATCAAAGGGCTCAGTTCTACTGAGAGCAAACAGCATTTATTTAATTAAATCAAAATTGTAATGTATTTCTAGGGAGGACAAAGGACTAAGGAAATTAGGATCTGCTTTTTATTAAATTGAAACTTTAATTGATCTAGGGATTCCAAGAGGAGGAATAACTGAGGTGGGAGAATATTTCAGATATGAAGGGATAGTCTGAATAAATGCACGAAGATAGCATGCTGTAGTCAGAGGATGAAAAGTGGACCAGATTGGCTGGAACATGGAGTGTGTGAAAGGACAAAAGAAGTGTGATGGGAACTAGAAATAGATGTTGGAGTCAAAAGGTAAAGAGTTTTACATGGGAAAGAAAGAAAGAGATTCATCTTAAAGTCAATCAGGAGTAAATTAAGTTTCTAAGGAGTGGAATGGTCAAATGGAGTTCTAAGAATATTTATTTGGCAACTATGTGGAAGAGAGATTAGAGTTGGTAGAGAATAGAAAAAGGGCAGACAGTTAGGAGAGAATTCTAGTAGTACAGGCAAGAATTAACAAAGTTCTGAAGCTAAGGATGGTAACTGAAAGTGGAAAAGAGAGGAGAGATACAAAAATTGTGAAGGTAGAATTAACTAGACTAGAAACATTTTTGGGATATAATTGGAGAGAGAGAATAAAGAATTTAGGGTCAGTAAATCAATAAACTCTCCTAATCAAATTGCAATGGAGAAGGAAATGACAGAGCTCTCCAGTAACTTTGCAAAGAAAACACCAAACGGAGTCATGAAGGGTCAGACGTGACTAAAATGATTGAACAACAACAAATCAAATTATGCATGCATATATATCCATATGCACATGTGTGTACACTTACATATACATATGCTTATCTATGTGTATACATACTTAGATGTGCATATACTTGTGTGCACATGTGTGTATATTTACTTGTATGTATGCAAAATGACATGTGTGTGTTTCCTTAGTTCCAAAAGAAAGCGTGGACAAACAAATCGCAGAGCAAGAATCTGTTATACATCAGCCCCAGGAATAATCTCACAATTGTCGTACTCAGATGAACTCTCTATATATCTCTAAACATTAGACAGAAAAATGAGGCTCTCTCCTGATCAGAGGAGAAATGACCAATCTTCATGTCATTGTTTTTATTCCCAAATGCTGGATGGTACATAAGGGGTCCAATTTGTTACCCTTTTGGCATGTGTTAGGAGCAGGTCATCTGTGTGTGTATGTGTGTGTGTGTGTGTGTGTGTGGTTTTCTTCTTTCTTATTATTAGTTGAACAATTATTCTGAGAGAGGAGTATCTAAGTCACAGGTAAGTTTGGCAGATCCATCAGAGTCTAGTCTGATGAGAAGCTACGTCAACACTCAAGCAACTTGTCCAGACCATCCATGATTCAGTGACTGAGCAAACTTTTTTCAGATGCCATTCACCAAAAGAATATTTGATAGGGACTCTGAGAAGGGAGAAAAGGACTAGTGATCCGAAGTCATGAAGTACACATCAACCCTATGTATTCTTTATATGTTGGATTCATTACTTTTGTGCTTCCAGTTTGAGTTCATTCTTACCAGTGACCTTGTATATGTTGGAGACAATGTGCCCTCTTGTTTAGGAGGACTTTTTTTCCCTTAGGATATTTTTTCAGGAAACACCTTTTTACTAAATTTTATTTTTTTCACATTGTTGGATGTGCTTTTTTGGGGGGGGGGGAGGGAAAGAAAGGGTGCCACACCAGATGGGAGCTTATAAATAACTTTGAGACAACCATGTGCCTCAGAAACTTTAGGGGATAAATATTAAACTACCATTATGAGGCAGACCTTGAGAGAATGAGCCTTCAGGACTTCTTACTAAGGATCATAGATTCAGAGTTGTAAGAAAAATTAGTGACAATTGAATCCAATATCTTTACTTTCCAAATGAAGTAAACTAGGCTCAGAGAAGTGAAAAGAATTGTTCCAAGTCAAACAATACACAAGTCTTGAAAAATTTGGAATTTGTTCCCAGAAATTGACAATGTCTAGCACTCTTTAAATGGTGTCATGCTGCCTTTCCTAAAATGAGTGAAAGTTGTACAGAGAAAAAATTCAGCTTAATTTTGGGGAAAGGGGAAATTTTCATATATACTAGTGTTATTCAAAAGTGGAATGACTTCCCCATAACTTCTTCCAACATCAGGTGTCCATGAGGTTCGTTCAGTCCTTTATCTGCAGGTTTACACTGTCTCAATAACCTGGTATATTTTAGAGACAGAAATTGAAGTAGATGCCCTCTGAAGTCACTACAATTCTATAAATATCACCTCAGATACTTCCTAGCTGTATTACTATGAGAAAGTCACTTACCCTCCCAGAACTTTAGCAACCTCATCTGGAAACTTCTATCATGATGTAGTATAGAGGAATTATTGGGATTAGAATCAGATGAGTGATAGACTGAAAGTCCACTTCAGACATATACTAGATATGTTAAAAATTACTTCAGCATTCTGAGTCTGTCTCTGTCTACATAGAGAAATGGAATTTATTTCACAGGATTGACAAGAGAATAAAATTAAACAAAGCATATAAAATCTCTTGCAAACCTTATGGGTGCTATTAATAGTGGATACTAGTGACCTTGGGCAAGTCACTTCAACCTCTCTGAGCTTCAGTCTCCCTGCTTATATGATAATTAAAAGTAATATCAATGAAAATTATAATACTTCACAGCTGTGTTTTTGTGAGGATCAAATGCCATAATGTGTTGAAAGTATTTTAGAAAATTTAAAGGGGAATAATGCTGCATACCCTTGGGCAATTAGTATTATTTGCCTCAGTAAACATCTTAGGTCTTCTATACTAAATCATAAAAGTATCGAGATCTACTTGGTAGAGGGAATTCTTCCAACATGAATTTCCAACACTGAATAAAGTTCAAATCATTAGCATATTCATATACTCTCCATGTCCAAGGGAGTAATTATGAGGAAATAATTTTGTAAATCACATAGTGATGTATGAATGTGAGTTATTTTTACTGGCCTACTTATGTTTTAGCATCTAACATCATTTTATTTAATCTACCAAAAAAAGAAGAAAAATCCCGCAGTTCATCTCTTTTATGTTTTCCTTCATCTCTAGTATTGTACTTTTTCTGTTTCAGTAACAGTCTATTGATTGTGTATGTCAACTGGGTATTTGTGTGCGCTGAAGAATTGAATTTTATTTCCATTCGCCCAAGTACATCTGAAAAATGACCGCAATCTGGGCCGCTCAGAGGCAAACTTCTTATCATTATGTTTTATAATGCATTATTCAGAAATAATAGCAAAGAAGGCATGCTTTTCTCCACTGTATTTACCCTGGCAGGATCTGAATCTCTTGAATCTTTAGATACTTTCTCAAATGATATATGGTTTCAACAGTCTTAAGAACATAAAGCTGCATGCATGCTTAGCATTTCTCTGTCAGCTGTTGAACTTGTTCAGATTTAGTGCTCTTATATAAACTGTTTTCAAGTAGCTCTAAGTGGTCATTTCTCCAAATGGATACTAAATGTCAAAGATATTCTTGAGCTCTTCAAAGCAGACATTTGCACACCTATCTCTTGCCTTTATAGATGCTCCAATTTTAGGTATACAAAATAGAGTGAATATAAAGACTGAATTCAGACTAGAAGATGCAGAAACCATCGAAATTTCAAACAAGATAATAGACATTTTCAAGATGGAATTGTATTTTTTTACAGCAGAAATGAAAATACAATAAGGTACCTCAAACATCTATGACCCTTATTCCCAAAGAAATCTATCCACTTTTTTTTTAAATAGTTTTGAGAACATAGACAGTATTTGGGGGATATTCTTCCTTAGCAATATGAAAAATGAAAGATAATGTCTCCAATTATGCCCTGAGCTCCTTCAAAGCAAAAGTTCTTTTAATTTTCTTTGTATCCTCAGTGCATAGCACACTATCTTGTAAAAAAATGCATACTTAACAAATGTTTATCAACTGACTGATTGATTGACTCAAGTTGGGTAATGAGAAGAAGAATAACCTGATTGAGATCACACAGATGAATGGACAATGCCAAACATATTTCTACAGTGTGGGCCATAGGATATGTCATTTAATATAGAGTCTAGGTCAGTGGTTCCAAAGAGATTTTTCAGAATGAAGATCTGATTATATACGAAGGTATTGCTTTGTTTTTACAAAATAAGATATATTTTATGAAATTTTAGTAGTCCAAAGCATTTTTCTCTTACCATTATTCCCATTTCATAAGTCTAGTTCTTCTAGGCATTACATTCTCACTTTTTAGAAAATGTGCTATTTATAAATGTTAAAAAACACAATCAGTGGGATAGATTGAGACGCTGAAAGAAATAACATGTTAATGTAATGATCTTGAAGTGCAATAGCACAATATGTGAAGATAAGACCTTTACGCTAGAGTAGAAAGTAAAGAGTGACCTTTTAAGGGAACTTTGGGATTATAAAAAGCAGTCCTATTCTCTATTGGGTAAGTATGTTTACTGGCTATAATATAAGGAAATCATAGCGTAAGTTCCTTTTAAAATTTAACTTTAAATTTTATTCACATCTAAATGGAATTCAAGTGTTTTATAAATGACATCAAACAATTATAGTTAGGGCCCTTAAACTTGTGCGAGCTTTTTCATGTGAAATTTCACAGAGGTATGAAGAATTGGCTGGCAGCAGGGACTGAATATTTTCCATGAAATATAGAATATAGATGAAAGAATAATTTGTTTTTATTTTTTCCTGAAACTGTTCTGGATACTGAACACCAGCTCAGCATGAAGACAGATTATGCATAGCAAAATGCTGAAATTCAGCCTTCTTTCAAATCCTGCTCCAGTAGAAATCAATGAACAGCAGGCATCCTGAAATTAACAAAGATGATGAAGAGAGAAAATAAAAGAGGTTCCCATAGCCTAAGTAGAAGAACTGACGCTGGGTAAGGAAATCTACTTTCCATTAAAACTCTGCCACCATTGTGTAATAGAGATCAAGTCGCTATTTCTCCATCTTCAACATGATAATTTTCTTGGCCACAAGTCCCAAGAATGAATTTGACATTAGTGACAATGAGGGTAATTATCTTTCTTTAAAGATCTTTGAGGTAATAGAAATAAATGACACAAAATAATAACAGAACTTATGGTCCTAGGGCCTCCTTGAAAATTATGAACGGTAATGATAACTTTCATAAAAATGTATTGTTGAATAATTCAGCATATTTACCAGGAAGTGAATGGACATCTTCTCTCTAATCCCCAAAGAGAGCTTAACTCATAATCTTGGCATCATTGCTCAGGTAATGCAAATGTTGATAAGAAAATTAATTTGATTGCCTTTTATTATAAAATGAATTCATTTTTCTTACTGCCTGGTGCCTATTTTATGACTAATTGGAATCAGCTCATTGCCTTGAATCTATGAAATGGGGATAAGGAAGAGTGAACAAGATAAAAAGTTATTTAAAAAGCATTTCCCATTTTATTAAATTAGTATCTAAAAGAGAGTAATTTTCTCTTGAGTGTTTATACAGAATTTAACATTTTTAAAGTATCATAAATACTTAGTGAGCCAAGATAGTTACTTCAAGTGGAATACATAATTGATGAGATGAATTAGCTTGATTCCATTTTCTAAATGAGAAAACCAAGTAAATGATCAAGGTCATACTGATATTAGAGTAGAATGAATAGTCCACTGAAATTTCAGCTCAATTTGTGTGCCTCATTCATCTTTATTATGATTGTTATGTTATAGACAGATATAGAGTTGCATATATGCATGTACACATATATATTCGTACATGCATACATGTATGTATATATACAAAATACAAAAATGTGTATACATATATTTGCATATACACGCATATTTATAAACATATATATATCATATAGAAACAGTCATGTATGATTTGAGAGATTATGCATGCAACAATATCTTGGTAACTCTTGATTTCTATTTCTCCCTCTTAGACAATAATCTCCCTTCAACTCCCCAGTATGATGAGGTCTAATAATTGCATTTTGATTCATTTATAGATGAATCTAAGGAATGTGAAATAATGATGCCTTCTAAAAGTATTAAGGATTGAAATCAGATTTACAACTAGATGGCAACCATACTGCATATTCATAACACCTCCTTAAACAATTATAAAGATAGTAAATAATACTTTATATCTTTGTGGAAGAACATAAGAAAATGAGTTTGAATTATAAAACCTGAGACTTAGATCATGCAGAAAGGAGAGAATTTCCTCAGTAGATGCATTTTTTAAATATAGGATATTGTTTTTATTTTTACCTTTCAAAAAAAATAAAGGCAGATTTGAAATAAGGAAGCTCAGTGATGCAGTGGATAGATTGCTGGGCCTGAAGTCTGGAGGAAATGAGTTCAAATCTGGTAAAGAAAGACACTTAGTAGCTGTGTGACCTGGGCAAGTCAATTAGACATGTTTGCCTCAGTACCTCATAAGTAAATTGAGCTGGAGAATAAAATGGCAAAGCATTTTAGTATCTCTGCCAAGAAGATCCCAAATGGGGTCATTAAGAGTTGAACATGATTGAAAAATGGTTGAGTAACCAACAAATTTGGAATAGCTAGGTGGCACAGTGGGTAGTGCTCTGGACCTGAAGTCAAGAAGATTCATCTTCCTCAACTCAAATCTGGCCTCAGATACTTTGTAACTGTGCGATGTTGAGCAAGTCACTTAACTCTGTTTGCCTCAGTTTCCTCATCTGTAAAATGAACTGGAGAAGAAAATGGCGAACAATTCCAGTATCTTTGTAAAAGAAAACACCAAACCAAAATGGAGCCACAAATGGGTAAGCACAATTGGAATGACTTAACAAGAAGTGATGATATATATTTTATTAAGCAATTTTCATAGCAAGTATAACATTTGAATCACTTATAAGATGGACATATACACTCTGACAATTGTTCTAATCTTCAGCTAGCTCTAGTTGAAATGCAAGGATTTCCAGTGGATATTGACATTAGATAATGCTAGAAAATAATTTTATGGTATGATATGATTAACACAGACTCATTGATTATGAATTATGATTGAAATGAATCATATGAAATATGATTATTATTTAGTGATTATTATCCCTAAAATTGGAGAACTGGACCTCCATAAAAAAAATAAAAAGGAAACAATGTGTGAACAAGAATTATACCTTATGTGTATGTATGTATATACACACATACACATATGTAATTTTCATTCATATTATATACATATAATTTTCATTCATATATAATGTACATATATACATACATGTATATACATATATATGTCATGTATCCTCATCTCCCACATGTTGATTAAAGAACAACCTCATCTTTCTTCATTCCCTCTTTGAAACTTTTGTTGTTTCTTTTTAATTCCAGAGCTATGTGTATTCTCATTAAAGAATTTTACCATACAAACTGGTTTTGACAGTTTGCACTCTAGATAGTAGGAGAGAGTTCCACATTGATAAAACCACAATTCCTCTGAAGTACTGCAAGTTTATGTGGAAGCTCCTATCTTTGTACAATTTTTTTCTTGAATGTCAGAATTGAAATTGAGGCAAATTTAGGCATAAAGTTCTGAGCATATTCAATTTATTGGTAATGCTCATGATTACCAGTAAAAGGCATCTTTAACTCCTCAGAAAGCAGAAAGACCTTGAATGGAGACAGGCATAATTTCTGTGACAAAAGAAGGAGGTCTAAACGCTAAATGGTAGCATCATCCTTGGAGAAAACAGTACGATTGGTTTCAAAACTCATTGCATCAGAGATGGGAAAACAATAGGATTGGCAAGAAATTTGAAATTCTGATTGGTTGATAAAGCTCATCTTCATCCTGCAGGGCTTGTTAGTGGAAGAGAGATAATAGACTTCTTGCCACTGGTTTTCACCTTGCAAGACTTGTTAGTGAGATAAAGGACCTTCCTTTATTGTACATGGATATGAAAAGCTCATTAGTAAGATAACAGGTCTCCCTTAATTGTGCATGAGTAGTAAGATGTGTAGAGATAATAAACGTCTTTGAATTAAGTTGATTTATGGGACAACTTAGCTCAGAGAGTAAGGCTGAACTTCTAAATCTGTCTCTTAACTCAGAAACGAAGAAAGGGACTTAAATAGTTATACAAAATACAGAATAAAATAAACTACGAGTAGAATTAATTACAAAAATGCATCAGTCAAGAAATGGAATCAATCTGATATTCTAAGAAGGTAGAAATTTGATACTTTTCCACTCATAATTTGGTTTTTGCTCAGCAACTGAACTTGACAGTAAGAACATAACAGTTATTCATTCCTAGAGTTGCCATGTCTCTGAGAGATGGTTTCTGATTTCTAATGTGACAAAGATACAAGGTCCCAATCCTTATGTAAAATAGTTTTACCTGTCCTTTACCTTTACTTGTGCTGAGTTAATTCATGTCATACTTCATGTTTGAACTGAAAGAGTTCTCAGTGGTCTTGTACTTGAACTGTTACTGGAAAAGGCATCTCTCTGCAAAATGCTTTATAAGTGGCCATCAAATATTTCTTCTACCGAACACCTGTTCCCCTGAAAAGAATTTACTATCTTTCAAGGAAACCTATCTTTGAAAAATAATTTAATTACTGGTTCATATATCACCAAGACAATATCTACAGCACCAATGGTGACTATGAATATGCCAGCATAGTTCTGAATTGTAAAGTATAACAGACTCTCCATATGGAAGGTAGAAGAAAAAAAATATTTATTCAGAAACCAGATAGCCAAATTCCAAAACCAGAAAGCCAAATCCATCATAGTAACCAAGAAGTCAAAACACCATTAGCACTGCAGGGGACAAAACCATTCCCAAGCCCCCACCCCCACCCCCAAAACTCCCAAACACCCTCCCCCTCTAGGGGTCTTCTCACAAACACTCACAGGACAAGCTGTGCCTGCCTGTGTCCTCTCTCCTTTACCCGTAACTGCTCTCAATAACATCCTCCCAGTTCTACTCTACCCTTCTTGTTCTACCCTACCCTTCTTGTTCTACCCTTTCAGCAAATTCCTCCCACTGCATGTGACTTACATTTCCTTGTGCTTTAAGCAGGTCACATAGGCCTATTAATGAGCGAGAAAGATCTTCCCATTTAAATTGTATTTACAATTTAACACTTCCTTCCCACAATTCTTATTTTCTTAGTCTACCCTCTCAAGATAATCAGAACAAGTCTAATACTCTTTCCAGATAATAGCCTTCTTGTATTTGAACACAGATTTTGTATCTCCTTTATTTATTTTCTGCAGTCTAAATATTCCTTATTTCTTCATCTGATTCATCTTACTAATGTCTTTGCCAAAACATGGTGCCCAGAAATTAATGTATTCTGACTTCATATATTTCACAGACATATGGAGTATTGAGAAAGCATATAGCAAAATGTAGCAAGATTATCAGCTTCCCAATTCATGTAGCCTACCTCTAAATATAGCCCAAGATATCATTAATCATTTTATTTTTATTTTTCAGATGACATATCATATTGTTGATACATTGATCTTCTGAGCCCTTAAAATTTCCATATTAAAAAAAATCTCTGATGTAAATCAGTAGGACAATTTTATATTTTATGAAGCTGAAGAACTGTAGTAGGTTTTTCTAGGTGATTGGTAGAAAGAATGAAAGAAACTGCACCTTAAGCATTTCCTTTTAAAGCTTTATTTACTAGGCTATAAGGGGAAAAATTAGTTCCATGGATACAATTGTAGAACCTGAAGACAATTCTAAGCTACATGATTTTGTTTATTTGTGCATATGTGTGAAAGCAAAGATTAGTTTTTATTTCATTGAAAATAATTATTTGGATCTGAAGGGAACAAAATATCTAGTTAGAAGTCTATCTGATTTCACAGAAAAATGAATATAAAATAAGTCTAATAAAGCTACCTTTTGAAGTTACCATAGGATTTTTACATATATGAAATTTCTAAATTTAAGAGGATTGTTTTACACCATTTGTAATTAAATTACTAAGCTGTACTTTCAAATTCTATATGAACATAAATTATCCCAGAATTTTTTTTTATAATAATCATTTAGACAATGTGATTAAGAAAGCTATACATATGAAAAAAAAGCTCATAGAAAGACAAATCCAAATGGCAGAGTGAAGACTGTAACAAGTTTAAAAGAAATGTGTTAAACTGAATTCTGAGGGAGAAAAACAACAAAACATTACAGTGAGTGATCATGTGGAAAGGAGTTTCCAAATAAATCTAGAAAAATTTAGGAAGATGGAAAGAGAGGTCTGAAGATAATTGATCCCATCTCGCTGGGAGCACATTGCAGCTTTTCTTTGGGCTATGAGACAGCAGTAAGAGCAGCCAATAAGATAGGAATCATAAGGGGACTGAAAACTTGTTCAAAAGAGATTCCAGAGGATCTTTGTGCTAACAGTAGGTGCAGAATTGTGTACAGTTTGGTCATGCTGTGAGCTCTTACCCATTATCGGGTTGCTGTTTCCAATCAGAAAAGAGTGGTTATAATCAAGAGGAAACAGGGGCCCAACCAAATTAAAGTCTAGAGAATAGACCAGGAGGGCAGAGACCAGATATCTTGTCAGATCACTACATTTATAAGCATCCACATATTTTTCTAGACAGTAGAAGCTCACAAAATACAAACTATCAGGCCATACATGGCTCAAGCCACCAGAGGCAAACGGACTCAAATTTAATATAAACTCCAAACTGACTTGAAAAAAATGAACTGACAAAAAATAACACCTAATCATAAAAAAATTTGCTGTGGTGACAGAGAAGTTCAAGGTACAAACTCAGAAGACCAGTAATTGAAAATATTAGCAAGCATCACCACACACACACACACACACACACACACACACACACACACACACACACACACACACAAATGCAGATTGGAGAGAAGCTCAACAAGAATTCCTAGAACTAAAGAAATAGATTTTTTTTAAAAGAGCAAATAGAAGTGTTTGAAAATTAAATAGGAGCAGTAGAGAAACAATTGGAAAAAAAGAAATGAGAGCCATGTAAGAAAATAGTGGGGAAAAATACAGTCTAATGAAAGTGACATAAAAAAAATACTAAAGAAAATATCACATTAAAATTAGAATTGTCCAAATGTCAAAAGAGGTACAAAACTTCACTGAAGAAAATAACTCACAAAATTAGAATTAATCAAGTGGAAATTAATGACCCCATGATACATCAAGAAACAATAAAATGAATTCAAGAGACCAAAAAAATGAAAAAAAAACTGTAAAATATCCTGTTGAAAAGACAACAGACATGGAAAAGAAATGAGGTTTTTTTTTTTAACTGCACTGATATTTTAGAACCAAATGGCAATGTAGAAACTGAAACAATCCAACTGTCACCTACTAAAATAAGTCCAAAATTAAAAGCTCTCAAAAATAATATAATCAAAACTCAGTTTCTTTGTCAAGGGGACAATATTGACAGTAGCCAGAAAGATATAATTCAAATACTGAGTAACCAAAGTCAAGACAATGTAAGATTTAGCAGTTACCACTATAAAGATGCAGATGACTTTGAATATTATATTCTAGAAGGCAAAGGACCTAAGATTACAACAAAGAATAACTTACACAGTGTAACTGAGTACAATTCTATACAAAAACAAAAGAATTTATGTTTAAAGAAATAGAGGACTCCGAAACAGTCATGATTGGAAAAAGAAAAAAAAAAACAGAGCAGAAGAAAATAAAATGACATTAAAACACAAATCTCAAGAGAAGCACAAAAATGTTGACATGAATGAGAAATCATAAGGCACTTATCAAGGTCCAACTTTTTAAATTTAGTTTCTATGTGGAGACATGACGTATGAAACCTTTGGAAGATTATTATCACTAAACCAGTTAGAAGGAGTCTACTTAGAGGACATGAACATGAGTTTTTATGAGGAGATGATCTCAAAAGAAGGAAGGGTGAAAAAATAGATGCACTTAGAGAAGGGAGGATGAGAAAGAATGACAAAAATTATCTCACAAAAGAGGGCACAAGGAAGATTTTCTTCAAAATTAGGGAGAAATGAGTGGGATGAGTAACATGAAAGACTTGAACCTCACTCCCACATGATTTATTTAAAAAATTGAAAAAATAAAGAAGGAATGGATGAATACACAAAGTAAGATATAGAAATTGATAGAATCCAATACTGATGTAGAAGGGGAAAAGGCTAAGGGTAAAGTGAGAGATAACACAAAGAAAGGTAGATTAAGGGACACAGTGGTCAGAAGTAAAACAGACATTTGAGGAGGGGATAAAATAAAAAAAAAAATGAGAGAGGGAATGATAAGTAGAAGAGAATAGAATGGAAGGAAATACAGAGTTAACAATTATAAATGTGAATGGAAAGAACTGCCCCCATAGAATAGAAGAGAAACACACTGGATTAAAAACTAAAATTCAAAAATATGTTTTGTTTTTCACAATAGACAAATCTGAAACAGAAAGATACACACAGCTAAAAGAGGGGAAGGGAGGATAAGAACAGACTATTTTATGCTTCAGTTAAAGAAGAAAAAAGGCAGGGATAGGAATCAAGATCCCAGACAAAATAAAAGCAAAATATTCTTTATTAAAAGAGATATTCAGGGAAACTAATTTTGCTATTGTGATATAAGCAAAGAACAATATCAATACATATATGCACCAAATGGCATAGTATCCATATTCTTGAAGGAAAAGTTACAGGAGTTACAGGAGAAAATAAGAAAGCTATAATACTGGAGGACTTAAATTTATGCCTCTCAGAAGTAGATAAATCTTACCATAAAACAAACAAGTTAAGGAAATTATTAGAAATTTGATATGTAAGAAACATCAAGAGACTAATAGGAATGGAAAGGAGAATACATATTTTTCAGCTGTGTATGACACCATCCCCCAAATTTAACATTTCCTGGAGTTTAAAAGAGAAACATTAAATGAATTCCCTTTGAACATTAATGTGATAAAACTGACATTCAATAGCTGATCTTCGAAGCAAAAAAAATTGGAAACTAATTTAATCTTAAAGCATGATTAGATCATAGAAGAAACAATAGAAACAATTAATAATTTCACTAAAGATAATGACCACAATAAAAATTATATCAATATATGCAGGATGCAGGTAGATTAATATTTAGGGAAGAATTTGTATCTCTAAAATCTTTATTTAGTAAAAGAGAGAAAAAATAGATCAACAAATTTGATATGCAACTAAAAAGAAACCAGAAAAATGAAAAAAAATTCCAATTAAATACCAAATAAAAAATCCTAAAATTCAAAAGAAAAGTTAATAAAATTTGAAGTTAAAATTCAACTAATAAATACAACTAGGTGCTGCTTTATGAAAAATAAAAAATAAAATAAAATCTACAAGCCGTTGGCTAATCTGAGTAAAAAGTAAGAAAGACCAAATTACCAGTGCCAAAAATGCAAAAGATAAATGCACAACAAATGAAGATGAAATTAAAGTGATTATTAGGAGCTATTATGCTCAGCTGTATAGTAATAAAAGCAACATTTTAAATGAAATAGGTGGATAATTATACACACACACACACACACACACACACACACATATATGTATTACAGATTAAAAGAAGAGGAAATAGAACACTTCCAAAAATCTTAGAAAAAGAAATCAAACAAGCTATGAGCTCTCTAAAAAAAAAAAAAGCCATAGCACTAGATAAATTTGCAAATGAATTCTATCATAAACGCAAAGTATAATTAATTCCAATATTATATAAAATGTTTGAAATTACAAGTAAAGAAGGAATCTCACTAAATGTTTCTATAACATTAATGTACTCATATCTAAATCAGAGAGAGGAAAAACAAGGAAATAAAAATAAAGACCAATTTTCCAAATGAGTATGGATGTGAAAATTTAAAATACTAGCATGGAAATTAGAGCAATAAATTACAAAGATCATACACTATGACAAAGCTGGATTTATACTAGAAATTCTGAGGTGGTGCAATATCAGGAAAATGCATCAAAATTGACCATTTACACAACACAAACAATAAAAATAAAATTATTTTATCAATTGATGCAGGATAATTTTTTGATAAGATACAACGTCCATTACTCTGCAAAACACTAGGGAGCAAAAAAATAAATTAAGTTTTTATTTGTGGTAAGTAGTATCTGTCTTAATGCTAGAGTAAGCATATTTTTAATAAGAATAAACTAGAAGCATGTCCAATAAGATTAAGGGTGAAGGAATGACGTCCATCATCACCATTATTGTTTGATTTTGTACTAAACTTATTAGTTATAGTAAGAAAAATAAATTGAAGGAGCTAGAATAGTCTGTAATGAAAAAAAAAACTAACATTTTTCCAGAGAATATGATAAAATAGTTATTATTCCTCTAAAAAATTAATTGAAACAATTAACAACTTCAGCAAATTTCAGGGATGTTGTAGTAGATAAATTGATAGGTCTATAAACAGGAAGACTCATTCTCCTGAGTTCAAATCTGGTCTCAGATACTTGCTTTTTATGTGACCTTGGGCAAGTCACTTAACCTTGTTTACCTCCATTCCCTTGTTGTTAAAATGATCTGGAGAAGGAAATGACAAAATACTACACCATCTCTGCCAAGAAAACCTCCAATAGGATCACAAAGAATCAGCACAAGTGAAAAACAAATAAAGAAATAATTAAATATAATCAACAAAATTTGAGGATTTTAATTAACCCACAAAATCATCAGCATTTCTATATATATTACTAATAATACCCAATAGGAAAAGATAGGGAAATTCCATTTAAAAATAACTACAGATGCTCTAAAATACTTGGAAGCCTACTTGCCAATACATAAAAAGGAAATGTACATGAAGATACAAAACACTCTTTATACAATAAAGGGCAATTTAAATAATTAGAGAAATATTACTGGTTCATGCATAGACCAAACAGTATAAAAATGATGAAAATGTTATCTAAAATCAATGATCTAAGAATCAAACCACTAAAACTTACTTCACAGAGTAAGAAAAAGAGATAATAAAATTTACCTATAGGGGCAAAAGATGAAGACTATCAAAGGAATCTCTTTTTTTAATAGGAAGGAAAGGAGTTCAACAGTATTTAATGACAAACTAATATTAAAAAGTGACAATCATCAGAACAATTTGTCACTGGATAAGAAATAAAGAGGTTGATAAGTGGAATAAATTATGAATATACTATATATTGAAACAAATGATCATGATGACCTCATATTTAAAACCCAAATATCCCAGTTATTAGGGCAAGTACTAATTGCTTGATTAAAAAAAATGTTTGGAAAAAGTAAAAAGTAATCTGGCAGAAACTAAATGTAAACCATAATCTCAGCCTGTATGTCAAAATATGATGAAAATGGGTAAATGTTTTAGATATAAATGATGATATCATGAGCAAATTAGAAAAGCATGAAAGAAAATACCTATGGACAGAGAAGTGTTCATAACCAAAGAAAAGAGAGGTTTGTGGCAAGTAAAACAGATCACTTTTATTACATAAAATCTAAAAGTTTTTGCACCAACAAAACCAATGCAGCCAAAATTAGAAGAAAAACTGGAAACCAGGAGCAGTGGATGGTAGTGGGACATCATTTTGCAGCAAGTTTTTCTGATAAGATCTTTTTTTAATATATAAAATTGAGCCAAACTTATAAAAATATGTGAGATAATCATAAATTGATAGTCGAAGCATATGAACAGATAATTTTCAGAAGAAGAAATCAAAACTATAGTAATCATGTTAAAAATTCTCTCAATCACTATAAATTAGAAAAAATGCAAACTAAGACAACTCTGAGAGACCTACTCATACTAATCAGATTGACTAAAATGACAAAAAAGAAAATGACAAATACTGAAGGTGATGATGGGGCGATAGGTACATTAATACACTCTTGATGGAGATATGAACTAGTACTAGTCCAAAAATTCTGGAGAACAATTTGTAACTATGCACAAAGGCTACAAAACTGTGCTTTGACTTATCAATACTGCTACTAGTTCTACGCCCCATGGAAATCAAAGAAAACAAACAAGCAAACAAAAAGATCCATATGTAGAAAAATATTTATATCAAAAAAATTTATGTTGGCAAAGATTGGAAACTGAGGGAATGCCCGCCAAATGGAGAATGTCTGAACATGTTATGGTAATATGAATACAATGGAATAAAGTTTTCCTATAAAATGATGAAGAGAATGGTTTCAGGGGAAAACAGAAATAGGGGGAAATGAAATAAACTGATTCAAAGTAAAATGAACAGAATCAAATTTACAATCTATACAGTAATATCACTATTGCATAAACTCTGAAAACTTACTAAATCTCCTCAGTACAATGATCCCCTGATATTCAAAAGGAAATAATGGACTACTGGTGTAGAATCAATCATATTTTTTCCCTTTCATTTTCTCCCCCCCTACACATACAATTTTCCTAATGCAGAAATGTTTTGCTTGATTCTCTTTGTATAACAAATATTATATTTCTTGCCTTCTCAATGAATGGAAGTAAGAGAGAGAAATTGGAATAGAAAGTTAAAATTAATTTTTTTTAAAAATTAAAAATGCTAATATATCTACGTATTAGAAAAAAAGCTAAACAAAATTTCAAACAAATGTTGTAAAAGGATCTAGAAAGACCAGGTTGCAATTTCTTTGCAATTTTCTCCCAAGGTTAGCTCTATGGTTATAAACTGTCCTAAAAAATATGATGAAATTTCTTGAATGATATTCACTATGGCATTGCACAAGTGCTATTATTTCTGGAAATATTATTATGGCTGCCTGTATAGAATTTTCCTATTGCTCTATGTGTTATTCATAATTGTGAATTTTTAGATGTTTTGAAAAATTATTTATTTTCAATATTCATTCACAAAATTTTGAATTTCAAATTTTCTCCCTATCTCTACCCTTCCTCCATACCAGGACAGTATATATTCTGATAACCTTTCCTCCAATCTGCCATCTTTTCTATCATTATCCCTCCTCCCTTATCCCCTTCCCTTCTATTTCCTGTGGGGCAAGACAGATTTCTATACCCAGTTGCATATATATCTTATTTCCTAGTTGCATGTAAAAACAATTTTTAACATTCACTTATAAAGCTTTGGGTTCCACATTCTCTCCCTCCCCCCTCCCTATCCACCCTCATTGAAAAGGTAAGCAGTTTCATATTGGTTATACATGTGTAGTCATGCAAAATACTTCCACAACAGTCATGTCGTGAAAGACTAACTATATTTCCCTTTATTCTGTACCACTATCTATTTATTCCATACTATCCTTTGACCTGTTCCTCTACCAAAGTCCAATGACCCCTTCCCTCAGTCCGTCATCCTTTCTATTATCCCTGCCCCCTTATGTTCTATCCCCCTGCTTTCCTCTAGGGTAAGATAAATTTCCATACCCAATTGCGTGTTTGTTATTCCCTCCTGAAGTTAAATCTGATGAAAGAAAGGCTCACTTATTCCCTCTCATCTTTCCCTTCTTCCCCTCCATTGTAAAAACTCTTTCTTTCCTCTTTTATGTGAGATGATTTACTACATTCTCCCTCTCCTTTTCTCTTTTCCCTAGTACGTCCTTCTCAACACTTAATTGTCTTATTGAGGTATCATCCCTTCATATTCAGCTTGCCCTGTTCCCTCTTTCTCTCTCTCTGTTTGTCTCTCCATATATATACATAGACATATCTATATATACATACATACATACATATACCTATAAATATACGTATATGTATATACACACATACATATATACATACACACATATATCCTCTCCAACTATCCTAATATTGAGAAAGACCTAATATTGAGTTACAAATATCATCATATCATCTTTCCATGTAGGAATTTAAACAGTTCAACTTCAGTAAGTCCTTATAGTTTCTCTTTCCTGTTTACCTTTTCATATTTCTCTTGATTCTTTTATTTGAAAATCAAATTTTCTATTCAGCTCTGGTCTTTTCATCAAGAATGCTTGGAAGTCATCTATTTCATTGGAGTTCCATTTTTTTCCCCTGAAATACGATGCTCAGTTTTGCTGGGTAGGTAATTCTTGGTTTTAATCCTATCTCCCTTGACCTCTGGAATATCATATTCTATGCCCTCTGATCCCTTAGTCTAGAAGCTGCTATATCTTGTGTTATTCTTATTGTATTTACACAATACTTGAACTGTTTCTTCTTGACTGCTTGAGATATTTTCTCCTTAACCTGAGAACTCTGGAATTTAGCCACAATATTCCTAGGAGCATTCCTTTGGGGATCTCTTTCAGGAGGTGATCAGTGGATTCTTCCATTTACACTTTACCCTCTGGTTCTAGAATATCAGGGCAGCTTTACTGGATAATTTCTTGGAAGATGATGTCTAACCTCTTTTTTGATCATGGCTTTCAGGTAGTCCAGTGACTTTTACATTATTTCTCCTGGATCTATATTTCAGGTCAGCTGTTTTTTCTAATGAGATGCTTCACATTGTTTCCTATTTTTGCATTCCTTAGGTCTTATTTTTTTAATTTCTTTATTTTTCATAAAGTCCTTAGCTTCCCTTCACTCCATTCATATTTTTAAGGCATTATTTTCTTCACTGAGCCTGGAGACCTCTTTTTCCATTTGACCCATTCTGCTTTTTAAGTCATTCTTCTCCTCATTCGCGTTTTGGACCTCTTTTGCCATTTGAGTTAGTCTAATTTTAAAGCTGAGAAGTGTAGAAACTGCAGTAGCTACCTGTGATTCAATCCCCTAATACCTGCTCCAATTCCAACATGTACCTGCCATGGCCCCCACCAAGCTACTCTCTGCTCCCAGCCCAGTGAGATAGACCCTTTCTGTTGATCTCTCAGATTGTCCTCATCTGGAAATTTGCTTCAGTCTGTTCTTTGGTAACTTCTGCTGTTCTAGAATTTTTTGGAGTCACTTTTACAGGGTTTTTGAGGGGTTTGCAGGGTATATCAGTGAGGACTCTGGCATACACAGAAGGGCCTGCTGCACAGCTTCTTCAATCTGCTTTTCTAAAAGGAAAGCAACTTTTGAAGGGCAAACAATCACTTTAATCAAGCACATATATCATTCACTTAGTTCAGGGGGAAAATGTCAGCGCCCTGAACTTCAGAGAAAATATGAAGAGATAAAAAAATGATCAACCAAAGGATAGACTTCCAACTGTCTAACCATATATACATAGTTACCAGAGAGAGAACAACCAACATCTGGGTTTTCAAAGCAGGGGGACTTCTTAGTGGCTGCCCAAAGTCTTATCTGGCCAAGCAAACACATCCCACTAGTAAGCCCCAAAGTAAAACCTCATCTCAGAGTATATATACACTTTCCAGAGCTGAAGGGTAGGACCCTCTGATTCAGTGCCCCAATAGAAATTAGCAAAAGGTGTGGACCTCCCCTAATCAAACTTCCCTTAATGGTCAGGACCATAAATAGGTGGAGTAGATCTTTAACTCTTTATTTAACCTTACGGGGTAGAGCTCTAGCAGGTGCCTGCTTCTGCACTGCTATCTTGACCCTTCCCCCATAATTGTGATTTTTAAGAGCCTATAGTGTGTCAATATTCATAAATACTCACTGGAAGAATGCTATCTTACATTAAAATATTGTCTTTTAATACACCAAATGTTCAAAAGTTTGACCTATTTTTCAGTTATCTACCTTTCTATTTTTCTACCTGCATCCATCTATCAATCAATCAATCCATATATCTCTCTATCTGTCTATCTGCCCAATTACTATTTCAAGTAGTTAGGCATCTTTGAGAGAACTGAAGTTTTCCAAGTTTAATCCATCCTTATCTGTTGCTCTTATCCAAAAAGGCACCTAATTCATTATCCACATATTTATATGTGTTCATATATATGAGTGTGTATGTGTATGTAAGTGTGGGATTGAAATCATCTCACAACCATCATGACTAAATATCTCAAATTTAGAGGAGTAACCAAGGCCCTAACACTTCTATTCAATCAACTGATCACAGACTTTAAATCAAAAATGAAAAAATTCCTTCAATGAATTGATGACCTTTAGAGAAAAGAAGTGAAATTTGCTGAGGAAACTTAGTTACAATATGTGAGTTGTCTACAAAGTATTGTGCCTGTTTAGATCTGATAGCTCTGAGAAAGCAGAAAAGAGAAACCTTTCAATCTATGCCCCCTTAGAAGGAACTGAAGGGAATGGAAGTTGTGGGATAGAAGCTGGGGCTTTATCTTTAGCCTCAGTTTCAGTCTTCTTCATAACATCCTTAACAGAGAAGGATCTCATGAACTTCAGATAACTGAGTGACTTCTCATCTTCCCCTGGGCATCCTTGCAATGTCCCTGGAGCACCTATATCTATAGCAGGAGCCAATAATAGAAATAATGCAGATGTAGAATCCTACAGAGAGACTACTAGAAAACTGTACCATATCTAGAAGAATGCTGAGGATTTCATCAAAAAAGCTTCTAAGAACTGAGACTTACTGCCTTTGCCTCTTATTCATAAAGCATGAGTGAACTTTATTCTCTACTTAGTATATACTTGTAAGACTGTGTTACAGACTGTTGGGAGTATGCTTTACACCAACAACTCTTAGTGAATAGTTTTATTTTAAAAGCTACTTGATTAATATCAACTAATAATTTGGGGGAAAATGCACCAGAATGGGAGCAGAAGTCAATAATTATATGATGAGACAATTCCCTAGAGCTCTGAGGGAATCAAATAACCATTCCCTAATGATCCAATTCATCCCTTTGATACTTGGGGTAAAGATATTGAAGAGAAGATGTATTCTGCAACTCTTGCAAATCTCTCTCCCTGTTTGCACACTCATTTATAGTTTGGAGTTCCTCAAATAGGCAGCCTTAATCTACTTCAGTTTCTAAGTGGGTGACTACAATTCTAACACTATTGCTCTTGAACCTCTATTGGTGTTTTTCACATTAACATTCAGTCAATTGTCAACTCTTTTTGTTGTTATTCTTTTGATATCAAACATTATCAAGTATTTACTTTTCTTCCTTCTAATAGTCTTCCCAATCTTACACTAGAAAGGGAAAAAAGAAATACAAAACATGTAATAAGTAAATCTATTTAAGAAAAATGAAAACATATTGGTAACATCTCAAAATTTGTTTCTCATTCTGTACATTAATCCATCTTGATTATAAATTGGGCAACATTATTCATCATTAGTCAAATCCAGTCTCAGCATTTCCCTGGGCAAGTCAATTGACCTTTATAGATTTCAGTTTCCTCAAATGTAAAATGAGAATAATAATAGCACCTATTTTCTGGGGTTGTTTTAGGTATCAAATCAAATAATTTTGTAAAATGCAGAACTGAAGAATTATGTACTTTTTGATAATATGAAAGTTTTTCTTTGCTGATCCATTTTCTTGACTTTGTAAGGTATTTTTTGTCATATAATGTATGTGTCCCTAAACTTTGAATCAAGAAGATGAGTTCAAATCTTGTCTCAGATACTTGCTAACCCTGTGATCCTGAGCCCATCACTTAATTTATCCTTAGCTTGTATTACATTTGTAATATTTGGATCATTATCACAGCTTGTTATGAAGAATCAAATGATAGTAAGAAAAGCTGCCTGACATATAGTAGATGCTTAAATAAATTTGTTGACTTGAAATGTTGACACAAACTGGTATGTACTAGTATATTATGTGAAGGTACTACAAGATAATGTGGGAGGAATTGTTCTAGAAACAAATCTCTGAGATTCTTTCCCTATTATTGTAAAAGGATTATGTGAATGGAAGATGCTACATTACACGGAGGTGAACCGACCAAAATGTTGTAGGCTCATTTTCTCTGAGCTGAAAATTTTTAAATGTTCCAATCACCTCTGCAAAAGTGTTAAGATGAGAAACCTCCTATTTTAGCTCTGAAGGGATATCTCTAGAAATGCTTTTGCACAACTCAACTATGGCACTGACATCTAAAGGAAGACTAATTATAGGTTTCAGTTTGCACCTGGGTGAAAATTAACTTTTATGCAGCCTTTAAAATAAACCATTTTAATTGTTATCATTATGCCAACGCTGCATAAATGCCTGCAATTATACTTGTACAGCAACATTTGCTATAATCACCTTTAATATTGAGGAGCAACCAAAAGGTCTTTTTATTTTCTCCTCTTCTTTCCTTTTTTAATAAAATAAAAATGGAAGATCATTTCATTACATGATGAAATCATAGGGCATTTTATTGCATATTGTGGTCGGAAAACAGTAAAACTAGCAAAAGACTGCTCATACCGTGGTGAATAACTGATGCTAGATTTTTGAAAAAGAACTATTTCTTTACATCTTGAATTAAATTTGGAATGGTGAGGGAGGTCAATACAGATGGCAATAAAGTGGCAATAAAAATTTATGGTTTAAATATTTGAATTTCAGCACTACTCATCTTACCCAGATGTAGAAAATACCATATACTTTCCCACAATATTTTATTCCATAAATGATGTTTTCCTTAAATTAAAAGGTTACATTAAAGAGTTTTACCTAAAAGTGATGTTTTATTTCTTGGATTTAAAAGTTAGTGAGTTTTCTGTTAAAACTTTTCTCTTTCTAGAGAAGTGAACTATCAAAGATCAAGAATAAAAAAATCAGGAAGGAGAAATTTTTCCTTTGGACTTTTCCATTTTTCCTTGAGTTTTTCACTGATAAGAATTTATTGGAAGACTAGATCCACGTGTCACCTGTATTTGGTTCTGTGTCTGTACAAATGGATATTCTTGTTAATTTGCATGAACTTATTTAAAAGGGCAATATGAAGTTGGTTGAAAAAAAAACTAGTCATGGACTAGTTGTTTTAAATGATTTTTAAAAATACCAATCAATTTGGATTTAATTTTTCTTTAACATAATATAATTTCCTTAGGTTCCAGTTTGAACTTCTACTTTTTTAATGCATAAGTATGAAAGTCTTCATATTTGAGCAGCATCATCAGCGAACAAATTTGTCATCTCCCTTAAATGAATCTCCTCTAAAATATATCTAGCAAATGGACATTCATGTAATACTTGAGTAATTCAAGTTATAGGGAACTCAATGACTGATATGGTATCCTATTCCATTTTTAGAGTTCTGATTAATAAGAATTTTTCTTCGTGTCAAACTGAAATTTACCTCCCTCTAACTTTTCTTTATTGGTTCTAATTATACTCTCTGGAATCAGAGACAAATTGGATTTCTGTAACATATGGCAAGTTCTCAAATATTTGTCCTCAAAATCCTCTCTTCTACAGAGTGAGCAACCTCATTTTATTTTTAATTTTCAACATTCACTTCCATAAAATTTTGAGTTTCAAATTTCTCCCCAGGATGGCATGCAATCTGTTATAGGCTCTACTTCTGCATTCATATTCAACACATTTTCTCATTAGTTATGATGTAAAGAAGAATTAAAATTAATAGGGGGAACCACTAGAAAAGAAAAGAAAACAGCAAAAGAAAAGGAGAGCAAATATTATATTTCCATCTGCATTCAGACTCCAAATTTCTTTCTCTGGATGTTGTCTCAGATCTTGCACTGCTGAGAAGAGGTAAGTCTATCAAAGTTAGTCACTACACAATGTGGTTGTTACTATGTACAATGTTTTCCTGGTTTCCATTTTTTCTTTTCTTTGTAGTCCTATTACTTAGCATTCTACTACTTAGCATAGTATATGGAACATAGTTGGTAATTATAAATGATTGTTGAATGAATTGTGAATTTTTAAAGTATGTTTATGTATGTTTATCATAATGAATCTAATTATAGGTATTAAAAATGATACCAGTTTGTACACATGAATAAATAAAACTGAGTTCATGAAAAATGAAAAATGATTGAGTGATGTCCATAACAAAAATCCATTGTGTTTTTCAGAAGAGTAGTGGGGCTATTAGCTCGGCAAATTTCACTATATCTCACACTAAATGAAAAAAAATGGGACCGGAAGACCTATTCTATGTACAAGTATGTGGAGTCCTTTAGTAATCTTTATTACTTTTGGTTTTGCATTGGGAATCTGGACTTTTATCAGAGCAAACCCAGAAAGATCTACTGTGAAAGAGAACTTTTACCTCACATGACAACTAATTGCAGGACATTTGATTAGTTCTCAATCATGTCATATTCTTTTGATAGCTTTGACCTTCTAAAGTAGTTAAAACTTGTATATACAACACTGGGTATTTAAAGGTCCAGTTTCTATATTGAAGTCCCATGAGTTCTGGAGGTGCACATCAATGACACATAACAGATTTGGGGGCCCACACATTCATTAAATTATGTTTTTCCGGATGTCCCAAATTGATAAGATGTTTGCTATTTTGTATTATTAGTTATTGTATTTCCAAAATATTATACTTGCAGAGTTGATTAAAAAAACTCTAATGATAGCATTCTGATAAAGTATACTTTAGAAATAGACCTAGTATTTATCATGGTCATTGATTGATAGGAATTAACTATACTTGATATGATATGGCAATGAGAACTCATGTAACTTCATACATTAAAAATAATTTCTGTCAAATTGAGTATTTTAACAACATGTGGAGGTATTCATTTTTTTTCTCCTTGAAAAAATTCCACTTTATCAACATGGTCTTTTCATAACTTGGCTTTTTGGGATGTAAGCCAAATTCCAAGAGTGCAAATGGATGGACAGGAGGAAACACCTGTTACTTCTACCATACATGCTAAAAATCCAGTGGAATGACACCTCTAAGATCTATGAATCTGACCTCTCCTCAATGTAGTTTTTCTTTTTATTTTATACTGAAACAGTGCAGTTGGATGGACAATGTATGGTTTTAATGGAATAGATTACATTTGCTAGGCTTAGATACATAAATAACAAAGAAATAATTGCTATAAAATTAAATGTATACATTAATTATATTTCACCAGTAATGTCTTTGAAAAATTGAGAAAAAGAAGATCCTTATAGCATGCACAGAAAATACCACTATAAATAGTGAAAGGGAAAAGCAACTAAACTACATTAAATGTGGTGTTTAAGACAAGACAGTTTGAATAAAGGAGAAAAGTTCTAAATGACATATTTAGAACACTCCAAATAGTAACATTATCTCTTTTAGTTTTACAAGGAATCAAAAGGCTCTATAAGAAGGACAAAGCCCAAACTATCCTCTAAGACAGGGATTCTTAACCTTTTCTTATGTCATGGACTCCTTTGATATTCTAGTTAAGCCTATAGACTCCTATTAATATTGTTTTGAATTGCATAAAATAAAATACACGATTATAAAAAGAAATTAATTTATTGGAAAATAGTTAAAGATTTGTCCCTGTTTAAAACTACATTCAAATATTGAAATTTATATTTCATTGTTTTAGAAGATCCTTTAAGTATATGTAGAACCTATACGGAATTGTATGCAGTCATGGGGAGGGAGGGGGGTAGTGGGGGGTAGGTGTGGGGGGGATAAAATCTCAATTGTATGGCAGTGATTGTTAAACATTAAAAAATAATAAAAAAAATAAAATAAAATAAAAAATAAAAAAAGAAGTTCCTTTAAATGATGAAGATAACAATGCATCCATATCTATAGGCATTCAATAGATTATTTTAATAATTATAGATAGATAGTTTAGCAAAGACATATTGGAAACCGATGCATTGTTATCTGTCAGTACCAGTAAGTACTTCAGGAACCATATAAAAATACAATTGGGAAATAGTCAACAAAATAAAATTTAAAAATAATGGAACATTGATAATATTAATATTTCATTTTCTAACTCAATATGCTATTACAGGGACTCTTTCACATGGTTTTAATAGTCCTATTTCTAATTGACATCACTGTTTTGGCATAGCAGGCAGAGAGTCTGTAAGAAAGAGAAAAAAGCTCTAGATATATCGTATGTGTGTTTGTGTGTGTGTGTGTGTGTGTGTGTGCGTGCATACACATGCGCCCATATGTTTGGGAGGTTAGAGATCAGGTTCCGTCTCTGACACATAATGACTTGTGATCATAGATGATTGATCTAAAATCTCAGTGGACCATATAAATTCTCATGAATTAAAGATGTAGAATGATTGCCAATCTGCACTGGTAGGAGTGTGTTCATGGGAAATTTGCTGACATCACTGAAATAACAAATCCAAAAACAATCAGTAAAATTCACCTTTAGAAAAATGAATGATGATACTTTAAAACAATGATGAACCCTGCAATGACTACAACAAATATATCTAATAAAAAGTAAAGCACTTCTACATTTGAGACCCATTTATCCAAACTACCTTTAATAACATTATTTTGTCAATTCCCGACCAAAATAAAAGAGAATTGTTTAAGTCAAAGCAGAGTAAAGTGTTTTATTTTGTCTCCTTTAGACACATGGATTTATTTCTATGTTAGCTTTTGTCCTTTATTAATTCAAAAAGAAATCTGAGGGATTACACAGAAAGATTGTGAGCATAGAAAAGAAATGGGACCTTTTAGGCTATCGATCCTACCACTCATATTTTATAGAGAGGTAAAATGAAGGCCTAAAATATTAAAGTTACACAGGGAGTTAGTTTCAGAGGTGGGATTTGAACACATGTGCTTTATCTGTTGGGAATGTCATTTAGAAAGTCACATTCAAGTGAGGAATTTATTTCAGAGAAAAGATAAAGAAATTTACATGTCTTTCTGCACTTAATGCTGATTAAAACATCCCTGGAGATTGTTCATAGCGAAACATGAATTAAAATCTGACAACGTTTCAATTTTATATGTGCACAAACATCATAGTTTCTGTTCTTGAATCTAAAGGGACCTAAATCCAGACCTCCATTCCAGTATTTAAAGCCCTCTTTTTTAAATGTTGTCTTTCTATTCTTGATTAGAATCGTTAATAATCACAAGCACTTAGTTTTTTTATTCATAACATTATGAATTTCAGTAGAATAACCTAAATAAACATCATTCTACTTACTAGGTTAGAAATTGTCCTTTGTTTCAAAAGAAGCCACTACAGCTATGAAGTATGTAGTCAGGTGAACAAAAGATTATTTAAATTGTCACATTCTCCACCATTATCTTCCTTTTAGAAATTGCTAGTAAATTTAGGATTTATTCGTTTATTCAATCATAAACCTCATAAACACACACACATACAGACACACACAATTGCTTGTCATAAACAAAACCAATTCATTTGATTGCCTTATCTTTTAGCTAAGAAAATGCTTGCCAAAAAAAGAGAAAAGCTAAAGGATAATTAGTTATTTTGTTTGACAATAAACATCACTGAGTAAAATAAAGTGTGCTGTATTCTAATAATAGACACTATGTTATTTTGCTTTTCAAGGTCCTATTATTTTGAACTATATTTAGGGTTCAAATTTTGCATTGTGTTATTTCATATATGACCATAATGATCTCAAGAAAAAAAAATGCCTTTGAACGAAGAATGTGTAGAAATAACTTCTTCTTCTCCTTGCTCACCTCCACTAACAATCCCCTTTCTGACACCTGTGGAGAGAACAATATTTTAAACCCTATCAAATCCCATGCAAGTTAGGTAGATTTTTTCCAAATTATATTGGCATTTTATTTGAGATTTTATTCACTCAGTATATTTGTATTTGGGATTTGTCGTCACTTCCTGCTTGTCTGAATTGGGAAGTACCACTTGGATCTCCAAACCTCTGGTGGAGGTTTAGCTAGAGGGCCACTATGGGTAGCACAGAGGCAGGAGAACTTTGCTTAGCTTAATCAACTCAAGGACTCTTCAAAACATGCAATTATTGAATATTCTTCTGTCCTTGTGGCTAAACAAATCATCTTTTTAAACTATTGAATAGAATCCATTGAGTGTCTCATTTCATGCCAATATTGAATATATATATATATATGACTATGGGACTGAATTAGGTCTTGCACCCACCACCAATACAATAACATATATGCTATATCCCCCAATACCTTAAGGGAAGCAACTTTCATTTTTGTTTTTCAGTCCCCAGCATTAATCTCAATTCTCATCACACAGGAAGTATTTAATGTTTTTTTCTTTGATTGATTTAAGGATTAAACTTTACAAAGAAAGCCAAGAACATCAAGAAACCATTTTGAATTCTACTCTGTTTCAAAAACCTTTTATGTCATGCATTTATCATGTTGGATGGTACATTACTTACAATAAATAGATAATGTCAACCCTTTTACCTTTAATCTGTGTAGAAATTTTAGAAAACCTTTATCTTACAGTTTAAGAATACTTTAGGCATTTGACAATTCATTGTAAACAGACTGCAAAATGTGACTGTTTTAACTAGCTATTAAATTGGAATTTTGTAATTCAAATGATTTTAATCCCCCAAAAACTACCTGATAAAATTTTCTACTTTAGACTCCAGATTTCTCATTGCTGGTTATTGTTATAGTCAATTGTAATTGCTAAATGTGCAAAGGTAAATAACGATATTAAAAACCAACAACTTAGACTTCTAGGTTTTTATAACTAGGATATTTTAGTTCGGTATGTTCATTTTACAGGAAAAGAAATGGAGACCAAAAAAATGAAATGACATGCCCAAGATCATTCAGGTGATCAGTGGCATAGGCTGAGCTCTTTCTTGCATTCTTTCCACTGAATTTTGATTAGAAAATAATTCTCTGAAAAATGGATAGGTCTGCTTCTGTACTTCCCTTTCCTCTTCTTCTTTATCAATTTTCCTATTTGTTTTTGGGAATCCAAATTTCAAAAAATATATTGAAAATATAAAAAGAATCATTCTTTCCATACAAATCTCTAGCAGATATTGACAGTATTGTCTTAATATGACAATTCCTTCCTTCTAATCCTTTTGTACATAGAAGTCTTCCATACTCCCCACCTCTTTACAATATGAATGGAATCACTGCTGATTTCTTATACACATAAGTATCAAATTTCTTCAGATAAACTTTATGCTTCTTTTGTGCCCACAGCAACATCTGGAAACTCATTAGGAGTGTAAAAATTCCAACTGGAAGAAAAGATATACAATGAACATGGCCACTTAGTTTCTATATGCATTTAAATTCATAACTGTATATATTTAAAATGATCATCCATAGATGTAAAAGAATATCAGTATAATACACCTTTTTATTTTATTATTTTTCTTAAACAGCCATTTTAAGTGAAAGAATGAAACTGTAACCGTAGTACACTAAACTAGCACAGAGTAGCTGAGCAAGAAGGCAGTCTCATGTCTTCCAGGTTATATGGTAGAAAATTTCTGAATGATGATTTCAGAGAATTTCTTCTTTCAACTGTGCTTTTAAACAAAGACACTATACAACATATACTTTAGGATATATATTTGAACAAAATTTAATGTAAATCACATTTTGATATAAATTATTTGAATTTTAAAAAATAAATTGGCCTAATAGATCACCTAGAACATAGTATATCCATTTTTACTTCATAGAATGAGAAGTTATTTATGTGGCAATTTTATCTTCAATTAATATGTCATACTATTTCTCTTAGAAAAGTATTCATTCAAAAACTCACTCTTTAACACCATCACACACACACACACACACACACACACACACACACACACTAAAAAAGGAGCCTCACATAAAATGCACAGCAAATGTTTCCTATTTACTTTTTTGGGGACACATGAAAAGTAATTTGTTATATGTGTTTGAACCACATTTCGACCAACCAAGACATATGAGATGCATCTCCATAAAGATACATTATCTTCCCGATTAGATGGAAAACTACATTTAAAAACTTGGCAGTGCAAGTGGGAAATTCAATACAAAAATGAAAATGAAAATATGATCACTTTTTCTCTTTGAGTTCACACCAAACATTATTGTTGTAACAGATTTTTAGTTAATATTGAATTGTTCCCCCAAATTACTTTTTGTTATGGCATATTTAATTTCTTTACTTGTCAAAGAATCTAGCTGTCATCTTACCTGGTAAGGTTTGTGTCATAACTGTGAAACTAATCCATGACCCAATCTGTTACATAAAATAAATGTTAGCAAAAAATGCAAAATTGTACATTAATGTTGTGTTAGGCACAATTTAGGTTTTAAAAAATCTAAAAGACAATTATAACTGTTTAGGTGACAACAAAACTCAGAAACAATGAGTGATTCATTGAGTAAACATAATAATGAAAAAAAAACTCCCAAAACACTAAAGGCTTAGTTTGGAAAGAATTCAAATAATGGCAATCACTAAGAAAATGTTTTATCCCTGATAAATATGATTAAATCATTTTCCATAATACATTGTTTTACATTACATACATTATTTACTAATTGTAGTTTTTACATATGAGGTAATTCATAGAACTTTTATATAACCTATTTTAAATAAAACCACTTACAAATCAATTATTGCCTCATGAAGTCATCAAATCAACAAAACTTGAAGAAACATGTGTAACATTCTATCAAGCAACTTATTTTTGCAGATAAAATTATACATTTATCACTGTATATATCAAACTAGACATGTGTATGTATATGTATTGCAAATTCAGCTACAAAATAAAAGAGGAATTAGATAACCTACCTCATAGGTATAGTTAGGACAGGATACCAACATAAACAACCATGTGAAAGGGTTGTAAGTTGGACTTGGGAAACAGGCATTACTTCCTTTGGAAGAGGAAGAAAGCAATCAGTGATATTATAGTCTTTTCTACTCAATTCAAAAGCATTTATTAAGCTACTATTGTATTATGTGTCATAAAGATGAGTAATGGAGACAAAAAGATTAAAAAAAAGATTTTCCCTGCCCCCTGTGAGTTTACATTATTTATTGAGATGTCTAACTTGACAAGGATAATATTTTTAAATTTCTGATTGTCTACTTCTGAAATTCTTGTTATATGAGAAACCATATGATATGAAGAACCATCTCATAATGTCAGGTTGCCATTAATCTTATTAATTAAGTGAAAGATTGTAGTGTTTTGGAAGACTATATGCATGAAAGATAAGTTTGGGTGCCCTTTGCCGAACCTGGGAGGTCATTTTGTACAGACCTAAAAAAAAATCTTGTATGTGTATTTATTATCTAAGAAACGAGAGAGAGAGAGAGAGAGAGAGAGAGAGAGAGAGAGAGAGAGAGAGAGAGAGAGAGAGGAGACAGACAGACAGACAGACATCCCATATTGTTGGTCAAAAGATGGATTCATTATTTTATTTCTGGCCAAAGTAGATCATGAAAACTTACTAATTATCCATTGGCAAGGGAAGTAAATCACTACTGATGTGATAACAGATCTCTAGAGTAGTGAATTAGGTAGCATTCGCATCTGGTCATTTATGGAATTGACAAAAATGTTAATAGGATTATGAATAGGAATATCAAGGTGATTTTTTAAATGCATACTTTGAAAAAAGGAATCAAAACATTTCTCCCAAAAATATTTTCATTTGTATGTAGAGGAAGTGGTTAAATATTTTTTCTTTGTATCTAGTATTTTAAAAGATCACAAATCAAATATTTAAAATGTAGAGCAAGGAAGTATTTTAGTTCTTTTTCTTTAAGAACAGTACGTTGAAACCATACAAACAGATACCTTGAGAGGAAGTTTTCCCTTTGCCTATGGGTTAAAGTATTTCACTATTTAACAAACTCCATAGCTAGTATAAAAAAATACTCTTCTTTAAATATAATATAAATTCTTCTGGATTTATTTTATGATCATTTTCATCATTTTACCATGTTAGTAGACAGCTGCTTCTCATCTGATTTTGTGTGTATCTAAAGAGTTTTTATAACCCTCAAATATTCTTTTATCTAGGCTATACTAAAAAAAAAAAATTCCAGTTCTCTTAACTTGATATCAAAAAGAAGTTTTATTTTCTCCCTGAAATTTTTTCTACTTGTCTACATTTTTTAAGTTGCAGAGATGCCAGGTACTTTTTTTAAATAGTGATTAAAAATCATTACATTTTATAACATAAAATTAAATATAACACAATAGTAACACTGGGGAAAATGTCATATATAGAGAAGCATGCAAAATGAGTTATGAAATATCATTTAGTTTTATATCTACTGAGAAGTTTACAGTAATTGCTGATACATTTAACTCCCACATATATTGAAATAGCATTTTCATCAGAATAATAACAATTTAAAATAGTAAAAATGTTATCTCTAACTGTCACAATACCTAAAAATGTGTCACTCAAGTATTGTTAATGATTTCTTCCCTTTGAAAATTTTATCAAAAATAGTATAGATAATAATGACTATATAATGATTTCAAGTTGAACTCTTCGCTATGACATTTGTAAATGAAAATATGAATCACAAAATTACCACTCTTTCTGCAGTTGAAGGATTTAATCCGATAAATAACAAAAAATTGTTCAAAGCTCTAAGGTCACTATGAAATATCAGTACATTGATGCCAAAATTATAGTAATTATGGAAATAGGAAAGTAAAAAAAAACAAATTACTGCAAATATCTTGCACTACTTTATTCTATGTCAAATACATGTATGATGTAACTATTATTTAGGGTGTCTGCTTGCTGATGACCACAAAGTTTGTAAAAAAAAATGGGAAAATAAAGATAAATCAAAGTAAAGTTAGTACATATATTATACATTTTGAACATAATACATACAAATATATGTATATGTATATATACATGAATATGTATGTCTATACATACAGATATAGTCATAATATTCTTATACAGTATGTTTGCTGACAAAAAGATTATCACATTTCCAGATCCATTGGTTACCATAAAAAAGTGTAAATGAAATGATAGTTGTTCTCTTACATAGCAAGAATGAGATGGGGATCTGCTTTGGGTTATAATTAATTGTCAGTTATTTGGGATATAAATTGTCAATAATTTGGGATATAAAAAATTGTCAAAATTTGGTTATGCCAAGATCTTTAGGCTATCAGGATATTATGTACAGTACAATCAAGAAATATAGGTAGTCATGAATGGCTTTTGACCTAATCATTGAAAGGATAGAGATAGACACAGGATTATCAACTGGGATCACCAGTTATTCTGTTTTGTCAGTGCCAAATAGTAAAATTCAGTCTGAATTCTGACTACTTGGGTTTATTTATTATTTTATTTAGGGGATTATTAGCTATAGTGGGTAAAATTATTAATTAATTGGTTGTCTAACAACCTACTTCTCTGTATCCAGTGTCTATAGCTGACATGGTCCTTAGAGTTCATCTACTCCAAACCCTTAATTTTACATATGAGAACCTGAGGCCAAAATATAGTCAAATCACTTTCCTGAGGTCACAGGCAGTTTAAAAACAACATAGGAACCCAAGTCCTCTACCTTAAGATTCAATGTTCTTTCCACTCTCTTCTAGGACTTGGGCATGAGATTTATGTATTGCATCATTCAAGGTACACTGATTGAAGAGGTTAATGACAGTTAGCTCAAGTACATATTTCTAACATGATATCTACCTCCCGAATTAGAAAGAAATTTTATTCATGTTGCATACAAAGTAAACTCAAGATTTGACCACCAAGTGAGTCACTAAAATAAAGCTCACAGCTATGGTAGATCATTTCAGTTCAGAGTTTACCAGTGCTAAATCATTCAGACTTCTTGCTTTAACTTGAATAGTCAGAGGTGGAATACTAAATAAATAGGTTTTTGCTATTTCGTTTCTGTTTTTAATTTTTGTTTTGCTTTTCTTTCAAAGAATTTATTACTGAATTACAGGCCCCTTTGGAACTCAAGCATTAGCAGATTGTAGACATAGAAAGAAAGGGGTGGAGGTGGCAGGATAGTGATATACTACATAATATTTAGCATGACAGTGAGAACAATGCTTTTTCAAGAGAGATGGGGGTATAGGAAACAAGTTGAGTCATATTAAAAGGACAGTCAGCACAATTCACTTCACCACAGCAAAAGAGAAAAGAATGAAACAAACCTGTGTGATTTGGATGAGCTAATAGTACATGGATAAAATGATTCCCAGCTTCACAAATCTGAAAAATTTTAAACAATAGCAATATGATTTCTTTGTGAACTTCATCAATTTCATTAAATTAGTTCATACACATGAAGGAACTTATAGCCATAAATATATGCATTTCACTGACAGAATAAATATATTTGTGCACCAATTACACCAGAAAAAGTAATTTCAAACATTTAAGAAATTTCACAAACACAAAAACAAAATGGCCATGCCTCGACTAACAAACACTAAGCAAATTCTTGACACTTATTGACAATCACTTATAATTTATTTGTAAGAACACAAAATATTAGGAGTTGAATATTGGTTGTCCTGTTATTACCTAATACATTCACTGTTGACCATGAAGATCAAATAGATTGTATGGAATAATGAAACATGCAGATTAACCCATTTACTATTCATACTAAACATGTAATGTTAGTTTTCAAAGAATTACAATACAGTGAAATATACAATAGGAAACCATACTATTTTTCTATCATAATCTAGAAGGGACTTTAAGATCTTGTCATGTTTCAGAAGAAAAGCACCAGTTATTTGAGATTTCTAATTGAAAATATTCCAGGTAACAGTTTGCTATGAAGGTCAGTGATTTTTTTCCTTAGCATTTCTAAACTTTATTATATTTTTCCTTGTGGTAGAATGATGTGCAGATGCCACAGTGATAAAAAGTTCAACAACTACTTTTGGTCATCTGGTATACCAGGATTTGCTTTTCCTTCTTTACTTCAAGAGAAAGTAATACTGAAGTATTCTCTTTGTGGTCTAAAGTTTACATAAAAAATGATTATAGACTTATTTTTTCCCTATTAGAATAAGGTTTATTTTTATCATATGGCATTAATCAACTAAAACATTTCAATGGACTAAATTTTAACTCATTCTAGATGCCAGAGCAAGTACTTCCTACTCTTATGTTATTTCTAATTATCTCCCTGAATTTATTATTCCTTCCTGCAAATGGCAGTTATGTGGTATAACAAAGTCAATTAATAGATATATTTCTATTTTGTTTTACCTCTAATTGTCCTATTTTACATTATGTTAAATTTCTAAGTTGTCTCTAATTATTTTATAAGAATATAGGGGCATGAATTTCTCCAAAATAAACAACAAAACCCATTATTCCTTTTCTGTGTTTTCACACACACACACACACACACACACACACACACACACAACATCGACATGGACAAACAGCAAGGATGTGGGGGGAAATCAAATATTCCATGTCTGCTTTCTTTGTATTTGTGGAAGTCTGTTCCCAGGGTTATGGTGGACAAATTGTTATTTGTGATATTATGCCATTTTATTAAATGCGTCTTCTTTGAGATAACTATGTTCTTTAGTTTACTGTTTAAAATAAACATTAGTGGGAGCTATGATACCAGAGACAAGGATCCATCAATAACTTAATCTTGGACTAACATTCCTGGAGATCCCATTCTATGATTTGGGCATTTCTCCAAGAAATTACATGAAGAAATTTTAAGCAAGCACATAAAAATATGAGAGCAGCATTTTACCAATAACAATTCTGTAGTTCTTTCTTTTCTCACTCAGTTCTTTTCTTAATTAATTCAGTGGCCTCATCAGCTCCCATGGATTCAATTGCTATATCCACACTGATGATTATCAAAAATACCAATTCACCTGAATCTCTCTGGTGACTTTCAGCAGCCTATTGGATCTTTAAAATTGGATGTCCCCAAAACAACAAAAACACATTTCTAAAACTGAAATTTTTTCCCCTCCCAAATCCTCTCCTTTCCTTATTCCATTATTACTGCTCAGGAACAACTCTCCTCTAGGCTCACAACCCAGGAGTCATCTTTTACTGCTCACTTTCTCTCACCCTCCAATTCATTCTGTTTCAATTGCCTGCTTTTATTTTTCTTTCATAATATCTCTTGGGTATGTCTCCTTATCTTGACTGACAATGCCACCACCCTGGCATGGGCCATCATCATCTCATATCTATACTACTTCAGTAGTCTTCTAGGTGTTCTTCCTAACAAAAGTCTCGCCCCTCTCTAGTCCATGCTCAACTCAGCTGTCAAAGTTGTGTTCCTAAAGGTCAATAATGTGACCGTGCCCCCTTTTCCATCTCATTGACTCCAGTATCTCCTTATCACCTCCACGGTCAAACAAAATATCATTTTGGTTATCCAAAACCTTACATGACTGGCCCATTTCTTCCTTTACAGTCTTCTCATACCTTACTTTCTGCTAAACCCTCAACTCATGTTCTTGGTGATCCAGTGTCATTGGCTTCCCTGCTGTTACAAAAACAAACAAAAATATAGATACTCAACCTCCACATTCTGGACATTTTTCCTTGAAATTCCCCATTCCTGGATTTCTTAACCTCCTCATATTTCTCACTACTTTCCTAGTTTCCTTTTAAGTCTCTTCTCAAATCTTTTATGGGAAACCTTTCCTCATCCCTTTTAATTCTGCTGCTTTGTTTTTGATTATTTGTGATTTATCCTATGAATGTCTTGTTTGTTTGCAGGTGTTTGTATGTTGTTTCACTACCTTTGACCACGAGATATTTGAGAACAGAAACTGTCATTTGTCTTTCTTTGAATCCCCATTGCTTAACAAAATGTCTGTTACTCATCAGTTGCTCAATATTTATTGAATTTCAAACAACAGTTACAAAATAACTTTCATATAATTGTAATCTGATCATCATCATTAGAATATATCAATGAATAAATTAATAGAAAAGGAATCAATGAATGAAATTTTATTACTGTTTTTCAGGAACTGCGCTAGATGCTTTCTTTGTACATAAATTTTAAAAAGTTCCTACCACAAGGAGCTCTATAGAGTGAAAAGAGGGGATTGTTGACCATAATGGAAGATTGGGTAAATCACATGGACAGTGTGCAAATATATAGAAGAGTTGATTGTCACGCTCTCTCAAGTATTAATATTAGTATCTATTTGTTACTATTCCCAATCAAGAGTGGAAAAAAGAAGAGGGAGTAAAGGGTGGAGGCCAGAAGCACTTGTGCTATGGCAGGAAGAATGGCAAGATGCCCTGATCAACTCCATTATCATCGAATAGAATTTGAAATGTGCTCTAGAACTGGCAAGATATAATGAATTAGAAAAATTTGCATTAATTCACTCACTAATTAGGACAGAATGGGAAACTCCAAAACTTAGTAGATAATCTCCTCCAGGATTTAGAAGTCATGTTCAGAGGATACCTGTTCCAGGTGGGTAGAACCAAGGAAACAGAAGAACAAATAGCAAGGTACGTAGGTAGATGTTGGCTTCCTACTATATTGTGCCTGGGTGAGACCATTTTAAAATTAATAAAATACTTTCACCACCATAACTCTATGAGTTAGTATAAAATTATTTTCCTTATCCTACAGTTATAGAAACTGAAGCTAAGAATTTGTAGCTCAAGTCATTTAACTGGTAAATGGCAAAGATGAGTCAAACTTATCTCTAGATTCCAGACCTACTTTTTCTTCTAAGTATACCAAACTGTTGATCATATATGCCTGAAGATTTTTTCTTGTTACCTTATTTCCATTTCACAAATGTAATAGCTGAGGCTTAAAAAGATAAAATTGCTTATTACTTGAACATGGGTAGTGAGTGACATTGTCAAGATAAAACCTAGTTTTTCACAATATCAATATAAAGCATACTTTCAATTTCTTTTCTAAGCATTACACATTAGAATAAAGGCATTATCCAGTATGAATATCAGGCATCAGTGGGACAAAGGAAAAATCAATTCTGTTTGGTTTCAGTATACTGGAGTTTGTTCTTTTTTTCTTTTAAGTGATTTACCTTTCTTCATGTAGTTTACCTTAATATAATACTAAGCATGAGTTTATATTCCCTTATGCATAACAGTTGAAATTAGAGGGTGAATCTTATCATTATTTTATTTGACATGGAGAAAGCAGACTAGAAATTTTTTAAAAGTTACCAGAGTTTAAATTTAGAACATCACACAATATTTAGTGTCTTTCATATTAAAGAAGTGAAATTGTTAAAATATGATATTTTAGAACACAAATAACCTAGGATTACATTGAAGAACTGGGTATAATCTTCAAGGGACACAGTGGATATTAATGAAACATTAACGAAAGCAAGCATTTATGATGAAAATATTAGAGCTGAACAGAAAATTTGATATTTAAACATATGACAAGTATAAAAAGGTAAACATGAAAAAATGTCATATCGGAATTAATACGGTTAAACTGTTTACATTCTTACATTGGAAGATGATACATGTAGCTCCTAAAAGCTACATCATTATTAGGGTAGTCCAAGGAGTCTACATAGAGGGCAAAGGTACAAATTTATTATGTTGGCATGATCTCCAAAACATAAGAGACAAGAAAGAGAGATCCCCTAGGAGAAGAAGAAAGCAGGGAAATAAGAACGGGGAAAATTATCTTACATAAAAGAGTGGCACAAGGATAGGCTTTTACAATGGTTGGGTAAATGGCAGGGATGGAGGCCAACACTTTTACCTCATTTCATCTGAATTGCTTCACAGGTGGAAGAATATAAATCCATACTCAGTTGGGTATAGAAACCTATCTTACTCAACAAGGAAGTAAGAAGAGAAGAGGACAAGGGAAAGCAGGTGGGGGTGAGAAATATGCTGATAAAATTAAGGGTGGATTAATGGAGGAAGTAGTCAGAAACAAAACATACTTTTGAGGAGGGACAGGGTAAAAAAAATGGAGAGAAGGATAAATTGAAGAAATAGAATAAAGAAAAATATGCAATAACCATAACTGGCAATGTGAATGAGATGAACCTACCAAAAATGGAAGCAGACAGCAGAATCTATTAGAGATGAGAATCCAACAATGTGTTGTTTACAAAAAACAAACCTGAAACAGAGTTAAAATAAGCAGCCAGAGGAAAATCTATTTTGCTTCAGTTGAAGTAAAATAAGGCAGTTCTAACAATCATGATCTCAGACAAAACAAAAACAAAAATAGACCCCATTTAAAGAGATAAGGGAAAGCACATTTTGCTAAAAAGTACCATAGACAATGAAATAATATAAAAACACAGTAAATTTCTCTGATTAAGGTCTTATTTCTTAAATGTATGTGGAACTGAATAAAATTTAAATATATATGTCATACCCCAATTGATAAAAGATCAAAGGATATAAATGGAGAATTTTCAGAAGAAGAAATCAAAACTATGAAGAGACATATGAAAAAATGATCTAAATCACTAATGATTAGAGAAATCTGAATTAACACAACTCTGAGGGACCACCTTATACCAAAAAATGACAGAAAAGGAAAATGATAAGTGCTTGGCGGGGGCGGGAGGGTGGGGATGAGGAAAAGTAAGGTCACTAATGCACTGTTGGAGTTGTAAACTGGTTCAGTCATTATGGAGAACAAATTTGAGCTTTGACCAAATGGCTCTAAAACTGTTCATTCCCTTTGACACACTACTGGGTCTGTCTTCCAAAGAGATCAAAGGAAAGGAGGAAATGGCTATACATGTGCGAAAATATAACAGCTCTTTTTGTGGTAGTGAAGAATTGAAAGTTGAAGGGATGCCCATCAGTTGGGGAATGACTGAACAAGGTGTGATATATGATTGCGATGGATACTATTGTGATATAAAAAATGATTCAGGGGATCATTTCAGAAAAACCTGCAAAGACCTGTTTGTATTGATACCGTGTGAAGTGAGCAGAGTTAGGAGATCATTGTACACCATCATACATCACTGTAATAGTAGTATTTTAACAATATTGTAACAATGACCAACTGTGAAAGATTTAGTTACTTTGATCAATACAATGATTCAAGGCAATTCTGAGTGCCTAATGATAATTTAAAAAGTCATCCACATCCAAAAAGAACTGATAGACTCTGTATGCAAATTAAAGTAATTTTTTTTCTTTTCTTTATTTTTCTGATACAGCTAATATGGAAATATGTTTTACATGATTTTGTCTTATATGTAATTGATATCATATTGATTACCTTCATGATGGTTAGAGGAAAAGCTGGAGGGAGAAAATTTGTCTTTCAAAATTGGAAAAAAGAAGAATATTATGTAATAACATTTTGAAAAGGTAAAACAAACAAACTATAAAGCCTATATAAATGGAACCTTTCTTTTTTTCTTGACCCAAGGTTGTGACTTTATCAGTGTAGAAAATTCTTAATGTAGAAACTTCCTCCAGTAATGCAGATCTGAAACTTATTGCTCTAGTCTTGGGAGATTTTTCTCAGAGTACTAAAAATGTTGAATGACTTACTAATGGTGGCAAAAATATTTTGGGTCAGCCGCAAAGTCTAAAATTCAGTTTTCCTTCCCCCAAGTGTATCTCAGTATGAACTTTGCCATTCTGTCATGTTCAATTCATCTTCTGCTGAGTTCTTATTCTTGTGCTACCTCAAGGTAGAAGGGTGATCTTAAGCACGGCACTTACCATCCTGCTAGATATTTACCTTTTTCTTTATTTATATTTTATTTATGCATATTTATACATGTTCCTTTTCTATAAAATATAGATTTACACTGGCTAACCCCTAAAATCTCTCTATCCAGTGGGCAATGTCTTCACATAAAATTTAAAATCGAGACTTTAGAGATCATACTGTCCTATTCACTTATCCATCTAGTCACCATTTCATTCATGTAATAATAATAAATAAATATCAGTAGGACACTTTGCCAGTCCCAGGTATTAAAAGGTGAAACATAAACTTGTAGGTCCAATGTTCATGATCTGATTAGATGCAGGGAGTAAGGGAGAGGAGAGAGTAAATTTCGATTTAGATGTTTTGAATACTGGTGACTAATTAGTTGCAGTGCCATTACCAAATAGTTGTTTTGAGAGGAAGGACATGTTTTAGGTAGAAGACTCTTGCCTATATCTTGCCATAAATTGGTCATTGGTGGTCAGTCACTTGTCTACTTTCTCTTGGTTTCAAAAGGCTATAATATTTACTTTTTTTTTTTGGTCTTTGTATTTCCAGTGCCTAGCACAGTGCAAGGCCATTATTGGAATTTTCAAGTCAGTAGAAGTCTGTACTTAAAGGGGTCTTCTGACTGCATCATTTGTCCCTTTGTCACTCAATATTCAGTGGACTTAATAAATTTTAACATATTATTTTTCTATTTCTATAGATATATTTCTATATCTATCTATATCAGGAAGACAATACACATCTCAAAATGCTTAAGAACAGAATTTTTTTTAATTTTTATTCTTATATTTTCAGAATCTAGGATTATGACTGGCACATAATAAATGCTTAGTAAATTCTTGTTGACTGAATGGTGGTTCCATAAGGCCTCCTCCAGCATTCAATCCTATTGAACAAACAGTTATTAAAATGGTATTAATTATATTATGGCAGTAGCATTGTTTTCTCTTCTGAAATATTTATTAAATAACATTAAACAGTTTGACTATGTCCATAAAGGTAGAATACTAACTACACAGTGTGGAAAATCAGCAAATTGAAGAACATATTCACTAAGTGTCTGTATTTGTGTGCATTACAATTCATAGTAGAAACTGGCCCATTTCTGAGATTGCATCAATGGGGACTAGAGAAATTCCAGTTTCATCTTTGTTCTACCACTGTTTAATTCTAGGCATATCATTTCAGTTTTCTTCCATCAGTTTCACCATCTGTCAATCATATGAGTTTGACTAAATGTTCTCTGAAATTTCTGTGTTTGGGTTTGTTTTTTTCTTATCCAGATTCCACAGAAGCGAAATCCTTTGACTTTTCCCATGATTCAAAAAAAAGGGTATCTATGTATAAATTGTTCAGTAGCCCTTTCCTTCTTTCAATGACATTAATGAATATTAGTATTCTTGTTTCTAGATAATCCAGTCAAATTGGTAATTAATTCTGCTTCTTTCTGTTTTTGTAACAGATCAAGAGACAAAGTACTTATTATCTAAATTATTTTCTAATTGGTTTCATTTTTTCTCTGTTTATTGTGCTTATCAAAGTTTAGATAAATTCACATTTGCATCAACAATAAACCTATTTTGAAGTGTTTTGACATTTAATTTGATTTCTGAATGTGTGCTGACTTGTTCCCTTAAGTTCATCTCTTTGTTAAGGACAGATTCCCTTACATGGGCATAAATATGTAAATACCTTTAGAAAAGACTTTCATTATTTAATTAAATGAAATCTTCTCCTTAAAACAAATATACAAAAATCTCAAGAAGGACCGAGTCTAATTCAAGGAAATAATGTGCAACAAATATGTATAAATCAGATTGGAATAAATTTAATAATACCTTCTTTCATTATCACTTGCAACAAAGATCTTTCTAGGAATAATAGATTCTTCCACTCAGGGTTACTTTGAAGTTTGGAATCACCAGTCAGAGATTATTTTATCATTTAAAAAAATTCACATATGACACTTTAGAGAAAACTTACCATATATTATAGATATGTAAAACATCCTATGTAGTGTGACTGGCTACTTGGAAATGTGAACTAAACCTGAGATATCTTTGGCATAGGACGTTTCCAGAAAGGAAGTTTCTGCATCAATGAAGGTTAGTAAACTTCTCTTCAAATTATAGTCTTAGATTTCCTCAGAGCACTAATGGTTTATGTGACTTGTCTGGAATCCTAAAATAACAACATATCAGGTGGGACTTGGACAGAATTTTTCTTGACTCCAAAACCAAATTTCTGTGTACTAGGTCCTACTGCCTTTCATAACTAATAACTAATATTTATATACCCTGTTACAATTTGCAAAGGATTTTAAATCAATTTTCTCAGGTGCTCCTCACAAGAATACTGTAGAAGTAAGTTACAAAAGCATAAATAGCCCCATTTTATAGATGAAGAAACTGAAGGTAATAAGGGTTAAATGACTTATCCAAGTGTCAGACAACCAGTGTCAGAGGAGCTGTTTGACACTTGTCCTTTGCTCACTAAGCCTGACACTTTATTATAAACACTGCCTCTCAAAATCTTTAGAACATAATTTGTAAGAACACACCAGTACTAATCCATCCAAATTAGTATTTTCCTTTTAAGGAGTGCCTTAGGGGTCAGGTCCTTATTCGAGTAATGAGTCAGTGGTCTACAAATTTTACGAAATTTCTTTTTTTCATTTTATTTTTTCTTTCACTCACCTTCAGAACCTGTGACACATTTTGAATAGCTTTAAATATGCATCCTTTCAGAGGTGATTTGACTTCTGGAAACAGCTGGAAGTCTGTGTAACTATTTGGCAAAATAAAATGGCTGATAAGAGTGGGTAATTATATTGTAAGTTAAAAAAATAAGAATAGGAAATGTGAGTATATAAAGTAGCGTGACTCATTTGATTCTGAAGTGAATATGCAGTTTCCATATGCCCACTCTGGAAACTGAAGTCAATTAGTACATACTGGCTTGGCTTTTGAGGCATGTCAAATTTTTCATAGAATTCCTTCTCTTGTTTAAGTCTTTGTAACAGATGTTAACACATAAAACATGATTTTCTTCAGGGAATATTTTTTCCTATACTCATAATGAACACTCCCAAGTGGGATAAACAAGTATCCTACAGACTAAATATATTTGGGCACATGATGAAATCAATCCCTAAATTGACCTCTCCAAGGGGAATCTTTGTACATTATTTCCTTTTCACTTTGCTTCTTTATGTTTTATGATGTTTGTATTTAGTGATGATGTCAACACTAATTTAACTTAGGCCTTCTAGAAGTGTATTGCTTCATTTCACACTTGACATACATCACATATTTAAATTTGGAGTATAGACATTTAAAGTAGCCTGAAAAGCTATCTTTGTACCCCCTACAATCTTTTCTACCTTTACACCAAATAATTAATCATTTAATTGCCTCCCTGATGCTGCTGAACCTCTTTGTAGTTTACTACCATGTTCTCAGACAGCAGTTACGGTGTGTCCTTGGAAGACGCCAGAGGCCTTGATGCTCAATGGGAGAGATTGTACTTTGCTCTTCTAACCATTAAATGGGGGCCACCTCTGCAGCATGGTGAGGCTTTCAAATAGGACGTTTGTGAGATCTTGTACGTGGTAGACATTATCTAACTGGCATTTTGTTACTTATATCAAGTTCCAGAACAATACAAGGTTTGTCAATAAAATAATAGTTAGCCATTAAATAGTTCCAATTATGTGCCAGTCACAATAATTGCTTTATAAATATTATCTCATTTGTTCATCGTAACAACACTTATAATAATATTATTATAATTAATTATCATTAATATAACTATTATTCCCATATTATAGATGGTGAAACTGAGGCAAATAGGTGTTAAATGATTTGTTCAAGGTGACACAGATACTAAGTACCTATAGCTGGATTTGAATTCAAGTATTTCTGACTCTATCTACATGGCCAATTTATACTCAAAAACGTTTGACGTAGAAATCTGCGTAAGAAAGGTTGAGTATATGAATAATTCAAGCCACTCAGGTTGTGACAAACAATTGAATATATAAACCACCAACAGTCTATCAGCGTTTGTGTTTGTATGTGGGGAGAGGTGGTATATACATGCTTAAATGGATACATCAATATAGTTCCCTCAATATGAATAAATATTTAAGCATAGATACAGGTATGCATAGGTTAATCAATAGGTATTTATTAACTGCTTCTTATTATATTATATATATATCTATTATATTATCATATTATGCGCCATGCTAACTGAAGAGAATTCCTTCTCAACAGAACCTTTGTCTCCCTTTGTCTCTCTTTGTATACATTTATACACATATGTACATCTACGTAGCCTATGTATAATATGTATATATGCAAATGTACAAGCATACACAATGCTATACAATATGCATATGCACATATATGCACTATGTAGATGATACATGAATATATACGTACATGTTTACACATACAACTATATACATACATGTATATACATAAATACACCTATATGTACATGTGCATATATGTGTGTGTGTAAAATCTATATCTTTCCATCTACTTGAAAAGTATGAGCATATGAGAAGTGAGTTGTATTCATAAATGAGTAAGAACTTGAATTGGACTGCATTTGATAAATTATCCTGCACTTTCATTGATCTAAGGCTTCTCTGTGACATGAAAATCTGCAGAAAGAGCATAGATCTCTGCATTAGGAAGATGATTCAGATCCTGCCTTAGACAACGAGTAGCTGTGTGATCCTTCAGTTTCTTCTTCTGAAAAATGGGGATAATAATAGCACTTAATTTGCAAGACTATGAGCACTCATTGAGTGAACATGAACTTTAGACCTAAATCACTGTATAAATGATAGCTAATGAGGAGCAATATTTCTTGGTGGTGTCACATGGTTGTGCTCATGGCACTCAATGATTCAAAATTGCAGATGATCCAATGGTGTATAGGAAAACTTATGGCAGCTGTCAGTAGGCTGTAACATATTGTTAGGAATGACTTCCATGGGAAAACTGGCATAAAAGCCATCATCTAAGATATGTAAGATCACAAAAGGAGGTGGATCAGTCATGTTGCAAGATGAAAGAATAACAAATTAATGGCCTGAGTGTCACACAGCTATTCATAAAATATTGAAAGGACCTTGGAGAAATGCTCCAGAGTAATGTAGAAATCATCCATCAAATATTTATGTCAGGACAAGAAACAGGATCACACAAGAGTAGAAGACAAGGAAGGTCTGTGATCACTACCAGCAGAGGAATTGCCCACATCAATATCACGTATCTATTGAAGTATCAAAGTCTATTGGATTAATTAATCATACTTTAGCATATAGTAAGCACTGACAGGGTTTAGTCAAGGAAAACTTAGGCTTTGCAGTCAAGAAAATTTTGCCTGTATCACATTGTCAAGATCACATTAAAGAGATTCTTTATCCAGGACTCTAATTCTTCGATACCCTAGTGTTAAAAGGATGTATCTGGAAGGGGTAGGGGGAATCTCTTTTGTTGTAGACTATAAATGGACTACCCATTTTCTAGTGTGTTTCCTTAACAAATCAGATGAGACATTTCTGAGATAATCTTTGCTTGCTTGAATTCTTATACCCTTTCAGCTGTTGAATCCTTATGAGAGCACTGTGGTTGATTTTAGCAGTATGGTTTTGAATCCTAAAAGAGCTAATGCTTTAGTTTGATTAAAACACTCTATACTAGTTCATGGATTTTCAATTTCTTTTTCATTTTGTTTTCAAGCTGATCTAAATGATTTACCATATTGTGAGATTATTATACAACAAAGGTTCACAGAATAGTTTGCCTATTGGCTTACGGTGCTTAATCTCTTTCAGAAGTCCCACACACATGCAGACATTACCTAACACTTTTTGAACTGAGCCTGTTTTTTTTTTTCTTTTCTAATGAAGGATGAACCTGGATCTCTTATTGGAATTTCAAAGGTATTATGTGGATCCTAAGGGGAAAAAAGGAAAAAAAAATCTATAGATGACTTTTGTTTTTTAGGAGCCCACGGAGTTTTGATCTGCACATGGGCGATGGGAAGCCTAGAGTTGTATCATGTGGACCTCCAGTTGGATTTCATATGTTGCCTGAGACATTTGAGTGCCTTGTCTTTATGGAGAAATTTTCTAGGCAGAAGCAGTTTAGTTTTCCAAAGGAAGGGTGAGGGGGTGACTTCAATATGACCCCAGATTTCTAATCCTTAAGAGAAGAGCTTGCCTTGTTCTATTGCTACTTAACTTTAAGATCAAGCAAAAAACCCTTTGGTTGCCTTCAAAGCTCTTCATGATTTGACTTCTTTCTGCCTTTCACAAACTCTTTCATTCTACTATGCATTCTGTATATTCTGAAATGCTACCATGCTGACCTACTTTTATTCTTTATATAATATATTGCATCTTTCAACTCTTAATTGTTTGGGAAGGTATTCCTTCCATGCTTCTGCATCTGGAAAACCCTAGTTTCCTCCAAAAATCTCAGTTAAACCTCATTTTCTATATAAGTCCCCTCCGGATGCCCCCAGGGGCTAATACCCATCCCCTGAAATTGCATTTTTCATTATAGTATACTCATGTGCATATAATATGCTTACATATGTACATGTTTCCAGCAAGAGAATGGAACTTTCCTGAGAGCAAGACATGTTTCATTCTTCCTTTGTGTTCCTATGACACAGCAAAGTCCCTGGAACACAGGGGTGACTTAATATTTTTTGGGGGATCAGGTTTATAGACTAAGCTAACTGAAAGTGAGGAAGGGAAATAGCAACTGGCCATGACAACCTTTGCCTTATTACAGCTGTTGTTAATGTGTTCATTTGTTCTCATGCTTGCTGTTAGACATATATGACATCCAGGATTGCCATTTGACTTCCTGTCTTATGTTCTACGACCAAGGCAATCCCTAATGATGCTTGTTCTTCCCAATCACTAATTGTGATCTTATTTATTTTGGATGTAAATAAGGGACTAATCTGTTCCATCAAGTCAGTGATGAGTGCCATAAAAGAGTTACCAAAAAAAGCATTGGATATTTGTGGAGGGGAAATAATCACTATATACTCAACAGATTTTCATGTCTGTAAATCAGCATCCTTGCTGAGGGAACTTAAATTGAGGGGAAAAAAAAACCCTTTTGGAATAACTAGCCTTCTGACTTTGTCATTGTAACCTGGGGAGATCCTGTTTGTTTGGATCTCTCTCTAAATTGCCCGTGGGGCTAGGGTGATTAATAAAGGATTCTAGGCAAAGCAAATGATCAGATTCTATTAAGCAGAGTAATATTGCTTGCCTTCCTTTGGGAGTCATGAAGATCTCTGCTGTGAAGAATTGAAACAGAGCTGAACTTGTGCACAGTGTAACAGGATAGTACGAACCCTATTTGTTCTAATGATCTCTTGTTTGCATTCTGACTTTTCTAAGAGTCAGAAGATAAGGATCCCCGAGCCACTGTGCAATGTTAAAACATGGGAAGTTCTGTGGAAAAAGAGATACTCCTTTGAAATATATTTGGAGATACACCATCTTCTCTGACTCCTACTTGTCATCACATTGGTGAGCCAGGAGGAAGCCTCATGTACCAGCATCCCTTTCTTTTATCTTTTGAAATGGAAGGTGAAAAGGGATTTCCTTCCCTGCAGAGATCTGAGAAGGAAAAAATGGACATGTAGGAAAATAGAATGATGATTAGCTCTGCATGGGAACATGAGAGCTTATAGTGTGCCTTTTCATTGACTTTTATGTATATAAAAAACTGCACTGATTATGAGAGAGAAGGGAATAAACATTTGAATAACACCTCCTAGGTATAGGCACTATTCTAAGTGCTTTATGAAAATGATCTCACTTGATCCTCTTAATAACTGTGGAGATGGTATTGTTATTTTTCTGATTTTATATTTGAGGAAACTGAGGCAAACTGAGGTTAAGTCACTTGTCCAGGGTTATGCAATTAATAAGTGTCTGATTACAACTATATATCTAAATTACCCACAGAGGGGGGATGACTGAAGGCAAAACATAGCATTAGAATATTTCATATTTTCATATTTTCTAAATATTTTATTCCATATCTTGGGAGTCAGAAAAACAAGGGGAAAATGTCTTCTGAGATGAATACCAAAGCTATTCCATCACCTGGAAGGCTATGTTTATTCCTTGACTCATGGACAACGATCCAGGCAGTTATCTGCCTGTGAAAGTATAACAAAGGGCTAAAAGAAACTTGGTACACACACGAGCTCAGAGCACCACCTGGTAACTCATATAATGTACTCAAAGTCAATTCAAATCTCTTGACTAGATTTTTAACACTCTGAGCATACATAAGATTTACAAAAAGGGAATAACCTCCATATTTATATATTCTGTGTGTGCTACACCTTTAACATTACACTGTGGAGGTGATTTCGAATTTTGACAAGATGAGAGGAGGAGGGAGTAGCACAGGCGTAATCATGGTGGGAAAGAAGAAGGCATATTTGTGGAATAGTGAGTACAGTAATCTGATTTGTCAGGAGCAAATAGAATCTGTGGGGAAGTAGTTGGAAATGAGATTGGAAACAACAGATTGAACCAGACTGTGGAGAGCCTTAAATGTCAGGTAAAGGGATTGGATTTTACTCAAAAGGCAAAGCTGTTGCTTTGGTAACATGGAAAGTGACATGATTAGAGTAGCTCAACACTAATGTGGTAACAGTATAGAGAGGAGGAAGTTTGCCAGTTAGACGGCATCTTTAGGTCAGGTAAGAGGTCCTAAGTTCCTTAACTAGAGAAGTGATTGTGACAACAGAAGAAAATATATTCAAGATAGCATGTGAGAATAGAAGTGCCAGGTCTGAGTGACTGTATGTAAGTCGAAGGGTTAAGGAGACTGCATCCTTTTCTATTCATTGGCATGTACTGGCACTGGCATTAGAGGCAGCCAGGCAGAGCAGTGACGAGAGCAGTAGATCTGGAATCAGAAATATCTGAGTTCAAATATGACTTCAGACTATTGGTGGCTGTGTGATCTTTGGCAAATCATTCAAGTTTTCTATGAAATAGGGATGATAATAATAGTATCCAGCCTCCAAGGTTGTTGTGAAGATATATGTAAATTAATTTGTAACCCTGCAGATACATATGTGTGTTAGATATTCTTTTTGTACAAAGAAAATTTTAAAAAGTTTTGCATTTGGATGGATGTTTGAAGGTCTTTGGCAATGACAGAGAAATGAATTGGAGGAACCTATATAAGAGAAAGAAAGAGAGACAGAAACAGAGAGAGGAATCCATGAAGTAAGAGGATGGAATGCAGAGGAGGCAGAAAAGAAAGAAAAGGAAGGTTTGGTGAGCAAGGATTAGAACCAGGAGGTAGAGCTGTAAGGAGAGGAGGGTCATCAGTGATATATAATGGAGAAATATTTGGTGTTTAAAATCAATAATATATGCTCAATTCAATGATGTTAGCAGAAGTTAAATCATAATGAACCAAGGAGTGAATGATTTCTAAGGAAATATAAGTCACAAGTCTAAGAAGACTGACAAAATGAGGGAAAGAGAGAAAATAATAAATCCAGGTAGTAGGAAGGCTGAAAGTTTCTTCAGGCTAAACAAGCCCTGAATAAAATTACTGGCGGAAGAGGAAGTATTTAATGGGCAAGGTCAGGTTAAAGACATTATAGATAGATGTATGCCTATTGAAACTATGTCCTACAGGAAACTGGAGAAGATAGATGTCAGTATTCATAGTAAAAGAGAAATAAAGCGGGAAAGAGAAATCAATACTGAAGATAATTCAAATTTCTGAATTGTTATTTTACTTGGTTTCAGAACATTTATTTTTATATATCTCTATGTCTGGGTGTGGACATGTGCATATACATGTCCATACCCAGACATACAGATATATATATAGAGAGAGAGAGAGAGAGATAGATAGATAAATAGATAGATAGATATGCATAGTAAATAAAATTTTCCAATTATGTTTTGTTTAGTCTAAGTTGAATAATATTCCATTTACACACACATACACACACACACACACACACGCACATACACACCTAGTAGAAAGGGAAAAGCAGTCAGGACCATGCCTGAGTGTTTGAGTGGCACAGAAACCACACAGAGGTAATCTGGAGGCTTAACTCAACAGAGAGTGGATCTAAACAAGGAAGTTGTTGGTAGTCTAACCAAAATCATTAAATCTGTAATCAAGACAGATAAACAAAAGGAGACAAGGGAAGATTAGGGCTGAGTTGAAGCAGAGCTTGAAACATCTGGCAATGAATTGTTTTCTGAGGTCTCAGAGCTCGCTTGTTTTGAAACATGCTCAGGGTAGGTAATCAAAACTTGACTAAACTCTTACAGCAGGTCTCACACAGAAAAAACAAAAAAGATTTCCCAGAGAAAATGCATTTTAGTGCTTTTAACGTAATAGAAACTAACCTTAAGTTAATTTAAAACCTTAAGTTTAAAAAGATCTTTGCTGCCTTTTAAGTCACAGGAATGACTAATAACATTCTTTGTAAACAAATATATAGCATCAGTGATCAACAGTGAAGATTAGAACAGGAAACTTTTTTATAATAAGCTTTCATAAATTGAAATTAATTATCATATATTTTCCTCATTCCTGTTACATGGAAAAATAGATCCCATTTATTCCTTTAAATATCAAATAGGTATGTTTACAACATCTGATTTAGGAAATATTAATATGCTTTCTAAAATGTACGTTTGTGCCTATTCTAGTTTTGTTAAATTACAGAGACATAACATATATATATATCAATTTCATCATATTTTATCTATATATACAATCTATTTAAAATTTAATTTTATGATAATTTAGCTATAATTTTTAAGTTACAGTATAATATAATTTTACATTTTCAGATGTTATTTGGGGAAAATTGTTATTGAAAAACGTCTCTTCCAACTAGAAGCATTCATGTTTAGTAAAAACACTGGGGAAAAATAGGAGAATCATTATACTTGAGAAAGGGTATCATTCCTTAATAAAAGCAATGGCATGTTTAAAAAGTTGGCAACATTTATTGAGTACCAAGAAAAGAATATTAAAGTAGTTGCACATTTTCAACTAGTTCTTAGAGATTTTAGCTGCCATTATTTCTCTATTAAATGGATTTGGACTATTGCAAGGAGGACTATGCTTATTCTTGATCCCTGACTGAAGCAGTTAGAGGTGTGTCCATGCCTTAAGCATTAGGTAAAACGAGTGATGGCTGAATGACAATCCATGTGATGACAACAACTTGTTGGTAGACATTCCACCTTTTGCATGTAAAAAAAAAATCTACTACTCCATTCTAGCATGTAGTAAAAGACAATATAATTTGATCAATGTATCAACACAAATTAACAGGTGCTTCTTTTGTGCCCAATATTTTGCTAAGTCCTACAGATTAAAAAAATAAAAAAAGCAAAAACAGATTCCTGCCTTTATGATTCACTTTTTAGATTAAATATTTTTTAGGTTGAATATTAGGCTCTTATTTAAATTTAATTATTCCATTTAAAATGGTTTAATGATCAAGGACGGATGGCTTATATAAATATATTTGTTATTTTAAAATATGCAATACATCTGGTCTAGGGAAATATATGCCATATAACAAAACAGCTCTACACTTTTCTAACCAATTATCCATCCAAGAATTCTATAAGCTTCCTGGAGAGGCTAAAGTATATCCCTGTAAACCAAGCTGGGCACTGTTGGGAATAGAAATAATGAGACAAAAGCTCAAATATAATGAACAACAGACTTTCTTGCCCCTGGTGCAAATGCCTATAGTTGGGTAAAGTGTAGATTTGTATGATCAATGACCTAAGGAGAACAAGCAACAACTTATACCTGTGAGGTAACAGAATATACTTTGAGTATAAGTGCATTGTGAATTCAGGGCAGAGGCAAATTCTACTTTAGACATGATGAATCAGGAAGTTCTCTTGAACTATAAGAGTTCTAAGTGAACTAAAGTTATTCCCATCCATATTAATGGGCCCTTTAAAAATATCGTGGTTTGTAAATTAGCAAAGTTAGTTACTTGTTAGTACTGGTGTTGAAAAGAATGAACACCTTCATTTCAAACAACTATCATTTTATTTCTCAAGCATTGATCATGTATTTCTTTTGAATATAGCTGTTTGAGGATCATATACCCTCTATTAGAATGTAAATTATCTGAATCAGGAGCCTTCTCACTAAGTACCAAGTTAGGCACTCTGTACACATTAGATACTTAATAAATTCTTGCAAAATTGAATGTGATTTATCTTACTTTAGAGTACTACAAATTATTTTCATACAGATATTGTAGGTTTCTGATGTATGATTAGAGAGAAAACTGAATTATTAAGAAGAAAATTTAGGAACTATGACTTTATAGTATTTTTTATTCCCATCAATGTGATTATAACAAATCCTTGTTAATTATTCAGGTGCAATGTGATCTAACATTCTTCAAATAAAATAAATTCTTCAAAATTAACAAAGCTTAAATAAGTACTATTCAAAAGACATTTTCATACATACCAGAAAATTGAGGACAGAAACTGTGACTTGCCTGTGTCCAAATGCTAGAAAATAAGAAAAATAGGAATTTTCATATTAATATGAACATTAGTTAGAGAGCCAGAGTGGATAGATAATCAACGTTAAAGCCAGGAAGTCCTGAGTTTAAATTGTATCTGACATGTACTGGTTAAGTGACCCTGAACAAGTTGCTTAGAACTCTTAGCATCCCTTTCTAAGACTATGAACTACAGATCAATTGTTGATCTTTGTTAATTTGAGGAATTTCACTAACATTTCTTGACAGAAATGAAACCATAGAGACAGAGTTGTCATTCCTTCATCATCATCATCCTAAAAAGTGGATCAACAATAGCTAGGAACTTCATTTCATGCAAGTCACAGATACTCAAAAATGTGCAATTTAGCTATGTGATCAATATCACCAACAGGAGGACCATATGATTTCTTCATTGAAGAGAACTTCCAGTTCTCCTAAGCTTCTCCTAATGGTAACTTGTTTGTAACTTACAGACTTACAGGTTTGCTTGGTACTCAAAGAAGTTAACTGCGCAAGGTCACAAAGTTAGTATGTGTCAGAAATGAGTTGTAAACCCATGTCTTCCTGACTCAGAGGATAACATGATAGCACCAGTGCCTTTGCTGTTTGAGACTAGGTTTTTGTTTTGTTTCATGACTACTTCCTTAAGTCTAATTTTTAATAATAATATGTTAAAGATCATGGAAGTCTCTTTTATCTGCTCAGATTTAATTGCCTCTGAACATGGATTTGTTTTTACAAGAGACCTTCCTCTACGCAAGAGTTTATCTATCACTACTGGTTTTCTTAAATTTCTTTGCCGTGAAATTGACCATGGATGGTAGGCAACTTGGGATACACCTCTCCTTCCCCAGTATATAAACTGACTCTTTGGAGTTTGAAGGTTTCTATTTTATTGTAAAATGAGTTGGCCAAACACAAAAGATATCACTTCTTTCCTGTATCAAATAATATTGAGAGAGGAAAAAAGAAGGAAATCTCTGGCTTTTCCCGGCATCTTACCCCTCACTATCCTATCCCACCCCTCATCATCAAGATTAAATTTTTCTATCAATAATGGAGGAAAAAAAACAGAAAGAAGAAAATTAAAAGCCTAAAAGATCCCATGCTACATTCCATGGCTATGAGAATGATAGCAAATTCTGATAAATTCTGCATAAGGTATCCTGGAAGAGCCAGAAAGTCAAGGGCAGAAAGACAAAGTTCTAAACTTGGTTAAATAGAAAGATCCAGTTAAATGTATACCATTTACCTCATAATGCTCTGTAGACAGTACCCAAATCATAAAGGTAGATTTTTTTCATATCTTTCGTTTATTTTAAAACAAAAGAACATATTTGGAAGTGCCAAGTTTTTCAATATACAGGGGAAAATTAGTATTAATGCTTTAGATACAGACAGATTCTTGATTCACTGCATGATTCTCACAGGTGCTCTTATGAAGAATGGGAATTTGAAGATTTCCCTTTCAGCTACATCCCAACACTGATTACAAAATCCAAATCTGCTATCATCTAAGAATAGCAGCCTCCATCACAGCAGCAACAGTAGCAGCAGCAACAATAAAACAAGCTTACCTTAGAGATCTTACTTTTAATGCACAAGGTTATATAAAATACAGTGCAAATTATTTGCAATGCATTAATTGATTTACCTTTCTTAAGTTATTTTATGTACCTGGTACTTACCAAAAAAGTGAAAAATGCCATTTCCGTTATTGAATATTTAGCTCAGGGTATGCCTGTATGATATTTACAGTCATTATTTGTGAATATTCCCTTCATTGATACAGATTGGTAACTCACCTGTAACTTTCAAGGTACAGGTTTAGAGACTTCCCCCAGGCACAACTTGCTCCATGCTTACATTGCTGTGCATAAGAGAGTAGTCTTGAAGCAAGGTTTTCCTGTCTCCAAGGCTGCCAACTCTATGCCCACATGCACATATTCATGCACACACAGGCTCACAGACACAAACACGCTAGTGAAAGACAAAAGAGTGAAGGAAGAAGTAGTACTACGCAGCTGACAGAATACTGGAACTGGAATTAGAAAGATTGAAGCAAGGGTACAAGGTGTAAGGCTATCAATTATAAATAGGTTGTTATCAGCCTTAGTGAAAAGAATTCCCATACCACGAGTTCTTGTATTGATTAATTCAAAATTCCTTCACACATTAATGTATTTGTATGTATGTATATATACATATGTGTGTGTATATATATATATTTATATACATATACATTGTGCCAGCATATCTATATCTTAAATCTATATTAATATGCTTACTTATAAATTGTTGTACATGGCGGTATATAGCAGGGTTAATTAATGTAATACGTTATGAGTAGAGAGAAAGCAGTGTTGTATTCAGGCTCTTTTTGATTATTCCTTTACACTAAGAGTGTTCAACATTTCATCACATTCTGTCTCCTTTCTAGTAGTTATATGAAGAGGAAGGAGAGGGAAAGAAGGACAAAAGAGTAGAAATTTCCCCTTTTCACTATTATCTAAGAACCCAATTATTAGTAGCTCTGGTAAAACTTTCAATGGTGGACCATCTGGATTTAATTGACTGAAATGATGCTTTAGATCATCTGTGAATTTTATTCACCATTAGTAAGCATAACTGCAAATTTACTGGAAAAGAAATCTCAGATTTTTATTCAATACTACATACATGGTGGTGTGTACTGAGGGTGATTAATGTAGTATGCAATCCAAGAAGTGAATCCCCAGTAAAAGGCACATCCCTATAATGAAAACACAAATATATTTGAAATAAAAATAAGTTATACATGAAATGAGCACACCATTTCAAAATCTACTCTTATTTTATTAATCTTGGACAATCCTTAACTTCGTGTATTTTATACTAACCTTCTAAGACATTTTGTAATTAGTGAACTTGTTTTTAGTCCTTGGATGATTTAAAAAATATTTTAAATTGAGAGCATGAAATGTAACATTCATAACAATAAAGAAAACCTACATTTTCGCAGATAATCAATTACATGGTAAATCATCAACATAATATTTTTTTAGACTAGCATCAGAAAACCCCTTACAGTAGGTTAAAGATATATGATCAAACTCATCAAAAGAAAAGGTTTCCAGAAGGGAAAACAACACTGTTCTTGGCTAGTGACTTCTAAAAACACTTCAGTGTCTTTCCTCAATACTGATATTTTGTTGTACTTGAATCTATACAAAAACTTAAATCCAAACTGAATGAGTTGATGTACAGACAACTTTCCTCAAGGAAGGCAAAAATGATAATAGTTAATTTGTACAGCATTTCAGGACAAATGAGTTAATTTCCTCAATAACTGGAACATACCCATTTAAATTATAAAATTTTATTTTTAGTAAAATATTAAGATTTTCAATATTAATCTCTCTCAAATACATCCTTATACTTCTCTGCCATCTTAAATAGCATATACAGATAACACTGCACACATACAAAAATATATACATACATACATAAATATATACATATATTTTTGTATTTATTTAATAAACAAACACAACTTTGCTCCTCCTGGGAAGCAATATATGCATGTTTCTGTATATATGTGCATATATATATGTGTGTGTATGTATGTATATGCATGTATGTATATAATATGTGTTTAAACATTATCTCTATTTCCACTGAAATCCTACTCTCATTTTTCTTTATTTTGACTAGAGGTAAATCTAAACTATTGACATCTATACTTGTGGACTACTCTCTGTGGAAGGTCTTACCTAGATGGAAAATCTTTGAATATGGACAGTTGTCAAAGAATCATCCTTACAGATTCTCATCAATGAAAGATGATCAAACAACTCTTTTTTGGGGGGGAGGCAGTTCATACTTCATATTCACTCATGGAATCGATGTGGAGACATCATGGTGTAGTAAAAAAGATTACTGAGCATTTAATCAGAGAACCTGGGTTCAAATCTCAGCTTTACTGCCCTATGTGACCTTGGGAAAATTGCTTTCGTCCTCTGGCTTCAGTTCCCTCATCTCTAAAATATGGTTTTGAACTAAATGACTTCTAAGATCCTTTAAAGTTCTAAAGCTATGACAGTATGATCTAATAAGATCTCATGTTTCAATCTGTATCAGTGAAATGAATGACCACACACAAAATCAGTCAGTCAACAAGTATTTATTAAGTACCTACTACCTGTCAGCAACAGTACTAATGAGAGCTGAAAATCAAGTACATGACGCAAAGATGACATTAAAGTTTATCAGGGTGTGTGAGGCTGTGTCTCTCTAAATGATCCAAGACTTACATGCCTTCTAGTTTTTGTGCCTGTTTTTCAGTCTCCTCCCTTGCTGCCAATGGTTAATTATTCCAGAGGTATTTAAGAAACACACATGCACACACACACACGCACACACACACACACACACACATACACCACTTTACTCCTTGTGGGATGCAATGTAACATAATGGAAAGAGTATTGGCTTTGGAGTTTGAGCACATAGGTTTGATTTCCAACTGTCATTGACTAGCCATATGATTTTAGGCAAGCCATTTGACCTTAATGCAACTCTGAAAAGAGAGGGTTAGACTAGACCTCTGGTGTCCCTTCCAGGTTCAGATCTATCATAATTTCTTGCTTCTGTTAGTCTAACAACATTTCCTCTCTATTGCTAATTTCATTCTTCTAATCTTTCAGTTCTAAAAGCAGACAGAAAAGCTGGTTCAAATTACGTCTAAAATAAGAATAAAAAGCCTCTTACTTGACAATTGTGGCATTTTTTGGCGGGGGGGGACATGCCTTTTGGCTGCTCCAAGGTCTTTTGTTTTGATACTGAAAGTTTTAAACTTTCTTTGTTTTTTTTTTTTTTCAATTATGTTCCAGGTACTTGAGGCTGCCAAATATGAGATCTTCAAGTAAGTGAGATATGATTGTACTAGTCAACAATTTAGGAAAGGAATAAAAAAGATTTATTCTACTGTCTACCTTAGTTTTCCCACCTGTAAATTGGGGTTAATAATAGCATCCACTTCTCAGTCTTGTTGTGAGGCTCAAATGAGATAATAATTATAAAGCACTTAGCACAGTCTCTGGCACATAGTAAGTATTATATAAATGCTCAATTTTTAAAATATTGTTATTACTATCATAGTTCTTTAAAATGAATTTAGGTCAGGGAGTAATGATAGTAGGTCACCTTAACACACAAATAAAGGAAACAATAAAATATATGCTATAGAATTTAAGGAATTCAATATCTTTGGCAATAAATTATATTTTCTTAATTAATAAGGAGTCCATTCAAAACCGTGTTTTAACTCTTTGAACAACTGAAAGAATTTTAGAACTATAAATATTAAGAGAAATTATTTAGTTGGAAAAAATGATACCATGTCTGTATTATGATTTATGTGAAACTCACAGATTATTTTAGGTTGTCACACTAATTCTTTTAATCCAATATGGAATATTTTAAATAAATTTCAGCAATGAATATTCACTTTAATCATAACAAAGTGTTATACTCAAACTCACATGGTCAGATATAATATTTTATACACATTCAATTTATATATCTATATGTATGTGAATATATACATAGATTTATTTATTTTTATTGGGAACTCCCAGATGAGGAACCTCAATTTATCAATCCATTTGTAGTTTAGAGTCTCAAAAATGGCCCATTTTCACAGTATATAACTTAATCAGATCCTAACTAAATACCTCAAAGCTTTGAGATCATAATCTGTGAATAAACAGGAATGGTGAAAATAACTGAATCTGACTTGGATAATTCAATATTTAGCAATGCCTCAAAAGGAAATATTCAAATACAATGCTCATTTTATTGTATTCTAAATTTTGAGAAGATTGAGGCAAAATATAAATTGATGATAATGACAATAACAAGAAAGTACTTTGTGTAAACATTGTGGTATCAGTTGTTTTTATTGTTATAATTTGAGGATGGGTACTCAAGCCAGTGCCCAAAGGTTAGTTATTTCACAAGCTATTTTAAGTATCCTAAAATCTCTTCTTAGTATTGTTTTTTATGAATAAATGCATTCCTTTTTTTCTAACCTAGTCACCAGGAGCACATTTCTTCCACCTCAGCTGTAGCACTAGAAATTAGGCAGTAGCCTCAGAATTTTCCAGTATAGACACCCTCTGAAATGGAGTGGTACATGCCAAGGAGATACCCCTAGGTATAATTATTTTTAAACTCCCTTCACAAATATAAATGAATATAATTTCACAAGTAAATTATCCCCTCCCCAACATTTTGTAGAAGAGAACAGTTTCTGTGTACAGGAGGGAGTTGATGAGTAGGAAATAATGAAAGAAGACCCTAGGAACTGGTGCTACAAGGGGGACTTCTTCATTTCAACACCTCATAACTATCTGACTTTTGATATTTTAGGGAGAGTCTTCAAAGCTGCATTTACCTGATGCCCAAAGATGTTACTCTGTAAAAGACTGGGGTCATTCAGTTAATTACATAAATATAAAACAAGTGAAACCAACTGGCAAGTATTAAGTAAATTAAATAATGTCCTGCTTCACTATTGATTATTTGGGTATCATGGAGACACAGGTATAGTCCTTTGAAAAGTATTCTACATTTCCTTAATTGCTAGTAGTGATCAGGATCTTAGCAACCAGGCTTCCAGTAAGATTACACCTCTGATACCACAGTGCCACCTAGCATAAGGCTTTGCTAACTGAGAGGAAAGCCTACCTCTTGTTAGTGATATTTGTCATTGAATCATATTTATAAAAGGCATTGAATTTGAAAGTCACTTTATACAATCCTCAAAAGTTTGTTTACTTGTTTTACAGCTATCTTCCCATGTAGCTTTATAAATATTGCTTCTGTCCTTTCCTTGGTTTGTTTTGGTTTGTTTTGGTCATGTTATCTATTTACACACAGCACTTGTCAGTATGTTTCCCTCTTAGAGCCTTTGATCATTGTAAAACTGTCCAGATATATATTCCAAACTAAAATGATAGCTTGTCTAACTAAAGATATATGATACACTGCTAGAGATGTGCAAGTAACAAAATTTTTTGGTCTGCCAAAATAACAGTAAAGAATATCTAGTTTAAAGGGAAAAGATAATTTCTTCCAATTAAATTTTGTATCTATCCTAAAATGCACAGTATTTTTTTTCCTTTTAACAAAAGCAAACCCCAAAAAACAGAAAATGAAACTGTAAGAAGTATGTGTCCTCACCTTTATCAAATTTTTCAAAGGTGTGTGCTCTTCAGAAAGCTTATGAACAAAAACTGTCTCTAGAAGATAGCGGGCATAATGTAAACAGTGGCAGAAACAGGCCAAGCTGGAAAGGAAATGAGAAAAATTCAGATGTAGGAAGAGCCTCCTTTCCTGTGTCTTCTATATTCCGATTTACTTTGCACATAACACATTTTTTCAGCCCATTGCAATCTCCTATCATTTGGAAAGAGCCGGTTCTGAGAAGCCATTACTTGAGGTACAGAAGCAGTCCTATTTAACAAGTTATTTTTTTTTTAAATTTCCTAAATGAGAAGAAAACAATAAATTTTATAGCAGCCATGGCATCTGTTACACTGCAACCTAGTTGATATACCCAGGCATAAATTAGTTAGGACACAGCTGTCTCCGTGCTAGCTTTTAGTATGGGAACTGAAAATGTGCACATATCAAAATGCTTCAAGTTTTGAATAGAAAACCTAGATGTCTAAAAAATCTTGAGAACACATTCAGGATGCATTTGACATTTTATAATGTTCGGAATAGCTTCTGAAATGGTTTGGTTGGCCTTTAGCGAGGACCATTGATGACAGGAGGAGGAGGAGTTTGCCTTTCGTTTCCTTCAGAGACTGAACGATGTGTTGCATTCTTTGCCTTATTAATTCAATGTGACAGCAGCTGGGTTTTTTAGTGGTTCTGAGTTACACTGAGCTAAAGAGACAGTTTCAGAATTTATTAGATTGATTTTCTTAAGGATTATGAAACCATAATCAGTACTTTTGATTTGCATCATAGAATGAACTGAAGACTGCTTTTCTCACTGACAGTAATTCAGACCTTAGTATGTAATTGAAAAGGTATGAATGTGTGAAGTTTCTAACGCTTTGGCTAACATTCTAGAGTCAAAGGTTAAGGACTTAAATCAGTGAGGAAATTACCTAGTAATGTTATCGTGCATAAGGTGAAGTTTTTGGCTCCCATTGGGAATTTATTTTATTAAAATATGCTGTTGATTTCCTGTACAATACTGCCACTGATTTTATGCAAATAATATCAAGGGAACAAAGTGTTTTCAGAAATATTGGGTTTCAATGTACTTCTTACTACTTGCATGATCTTGCACATTTCTCTGAATTTCAGCATTCTCATATTTAAGATTGAGAGGATTTGGCTAAAGGACCTGGAAATCCCCTTCCATCTCTCAATCTAGTTTGCTTTCTCTTTTTCTCTTCTTTGTTGATTTCCAATACATTGGTGTTCAGAATTGCTCTCCAAGTAATGGTTCTGTGTTCCATAGCCCTTTCCTGACTTTGTAAGGAGGAATTTAGTCATTCAATTGGTATTAAACGTAATTTGCCTTTCACCAGATTCTATTAACTGGTCTTTAACTCTGAACTAAAGCCCAAACCATGTACATTTCAGCTATGAGTCATATATCTTATTTGTTATCCCATGAATTATAATAATCCTGAATACAAGAGGACGGTTTCTTCTTCTCTTCTAGCAGTTTTTGAAATGTACTGGTGCTATGGCTACTAATTGATTATATAGTGGTCTCAAGGGGGGAAAAGCATGCCTCAGAAATATATCGGAGAATATTGACCAAGCTCAAAAAAGAAATGCCATTACTATTGAGGGAACCAAGGAGAGACTTAATGGTAAATGTATGACAGCTCTAAATTAGGGTCAGGATGGTGAAAAGGAAGTGTTGTGAGTTTGGAATATTACCATGGATGAATGAATGTGAAGACCACTAAGTCTTATCTATAAAGTCACAGATATTGAGCTGTAAATGGCCCTGTGTCTGACTGTTGCATTAGCAACTCTGTTCCCAGTTCATTCAACAACCATCCCACATCTTAATTACTTTTAAATGTTACTGTTAGTGCACATTATACAATTCAAATACATTCAACTCAATAACTACTGTGTAAGGCCCACTTTTAAGTCCTGAGGATTCAAAGGGGGAACCAAAAACAAAACAAAACAAAACAAAACTGAAACGGACCTAAGGAAGTTTACATTCTACTTAGAAGGGGGCATACAATACAAACATAAGGAAGTACATAAAACAGAATTTGGGAAAGAAGAATATAGTAACATCGATGGGGTATCAGAGCTGAGCCATGAGGGACGCCAAAAAATTTTAAAGGTAAAGGTAAGTAGGGAGTACATTTCAGGTACGGAAGAAACTCATACAAATGCTCAGAGGCCATAGATGAGATGCTAAATTTGAAGAACATGCAGGTTAGTTCAAGTTAAACATGCACTCTGTGAAGGACAGTAACATGAAATGAAGATGGAAATGGTTCATTTGAGCCAGACTTAAGGGCTTTAAATTCCAGGCTATTTAATATACTGGACTACAGAACCTCCTACTGAGCAGCACACATTCACTGGTGTGGCACATGTCCTCATTGGCCTCTTGCTGAGAAATATAGACTAATCTTTGCTGATTACTTAACCACTCGTGGATAGTTCTTAGTGACTGAGAAAGGAATATTATCCCCCTCAATAAGCTACTAAAGCTGTTGAAAAGCTCTACCTTTCCCTATTTCGCATACGTTTAACCCATTGGTTTTTCTTGGTTTTCCTGCAAGGCTGGCAGGGGATTATTCTCTCTCAGCACCTTCCTAACCCTTCAGCTGCAGTAGTAGCTATAACTTGAATACCTAGCAGGAAGAGAATGTGTTTGTTTCTTCTGTTTGTCTTTCTTTCCCTGACCACAGATAACCAAATAGAAATCCAGGGAAATGGGCATTTCCAGAATTGCTGACTACCTTTAGTGTTTGAGAATTCTTGGGTTCCTGATTCTATGCTGGCTGCTTAGCAAGCGGTGTTTCCTGTTCCAATTTTTCTTCTCAGAGGATATGCTCACCTATAGGACAACACATAATGGAAAACAGCAAGAAAGCCAAAGTTTTCTAAAGGGGAGCAGGAAGAGAATGAGAACAGAGGACATTTCAGGAAAGGCAGGTGGGAGAACCAGTACAGGTGTAGTGACTATTTGTCCCTCAGAGGCAAATTGAAAGAAAGAAAATGTTACAAATAAATCTGGGAAGGTAGTTGGGAAACAAATGTCAGAGTACTCAAGGGCCAAGCCAAGGAGATTGTATTTTACTTCATAGATAATATGGAGCCATTGAAGATTTTCAAGCACAAACAGGTGGTATGATTAGATCTCTGAAAAGTTTATTCTGGAAACTGTATGAAAGATGGCTCCCTATAAAGTCCTTCTTTATGGCACACAGGTGTCTCAGGGATCTCAAAAGCTATACTATTAGAGTTCCTCTGCTTGAATACCTTCTCCTACACTGGAAATGCTTTGAATATGGACTCAGCAATAGAATGTGTCTGCTTTCCAATGACAAGTCTAATTAAGTATGAAGAGGCTCGTAAAAAGAGTGAAAAGTGTTAGAGTGAAAAGTAAGTTTACAGAAAGATTGGAGAATGACATATTTAAGTGACTATCCATATTTAAGAGAGTATTTGAGGATGAAACTGGAAGGACTACAAAAGCAGATGAAAATGGAAATGATCTGTCAAGAATATAGTAATAATCTCTTCTCTTCTGACACTGAAAATAGAACCACCACTTTTACTCTTTATTATCACAATCCTTGATGTGTCCATGAGGAAGTTACTGGAAATATTACTAAAGAAAACCAATATGGGAAGAGAATTTGGACTACATAAATTTTACAATACCATATCCATACCAGAGGTAGAATATCAGTAGTACACCGGCACTTGGTAGCAAATTTAGATGTCTTGGATGGTCATGTCAACTCAAAAAAAACCAGACAAAAATATAGAATGTCCCTCAATCCTTTCTGTTCCCACAGTGATGGAGGTATAATGGTGGAAAAGGATACCATAATCATATAATTTTCAATAAATTTATAAACATTAACTTAACTTTTGGAAATCTAAGCATTAGATTTTGTCCAGTGATTGGAAAGTTAACGTACTGCATGAGGTAATGAATTATATCAACTTAGACATCCTTATTACAGATAAAAACAGAATTCAAAGGGAAGTTGAAGCTAATTGACAGGACGATTCAAAAGTTCTCCATGGAGAAGTAAATACAAAAGGTGAATAAGTTGTTTTTATTCTGAATACAAACCTCATTTCACAGAATATGAAATGATTTTTGTACTCACCATCAGCACTTTTAAAAGATCATTATAAAATAATTAGTACTTACACACCCACACGCCATTAGTTGTCACAGAGGATAAAGAGGTAGAGGATTTCTACAAGGAACTACAAACCCTCACAGTCAAACCAATCTCTACTTTAATGCTTGTTGCTCAGCACAAAGGTGAGAGGAAGGACGGTGGAAAATACACTGAAAAATTAGCACAGGAGTTAAAAAGTTAGGGAGGTGAGTAGGCTCACAGTTTGTGCAGAAAAGAGTTAGGATATTTTGGAAATGATAAGCAATAACGATACTTTCATGAAAAAATGGAATTATTCCTACACAAACGATGAGAAATAACTACTTAGCATCATGAAGTTATTTCTGAATTAGCTGTCTTTTGTATAATCAAATCATCTATTTATTAGGGAAAATAAAAATTGACACAAAATTTTAAAAAAGTTAAAATATATTTCAGTTACTCAAATAGATTCAACTTGATCAGTTTAATAAAATAAAATAAATATATATTTATGTCAATTATCACCATTTCGTGAAAATTTATAAATAATTCACATCAGTCCCCAGAATAAACAGACCTGAAAAATAAATAGATAAAAACCTAGTTTTGCTTTAACCAGAAAACTCTTGAAAAAAAAGGTCAAGAAACAAACTATGGCCACAAGGAACAGAGACATGACAGTGGTCAAGATGTTAGGAGATACCCTGTTTTCCAGAACTAAGGCCCAGAAAGCAAGCTGTACCCTCAGTTTAACATAACAACAATCCTTTGCCCTCACACTCTGGGTGAACTCAGCCACAGCAAAATTTTAAAACTGTTTCACGTAATTATTGTATGGCTTTGAGAAGTGCCAGGTGTTCTCTGAGCTTGGACAAGTACCTGTAGTACCCAAGTTTCATCCGTGAAACCCTGCTATGAATCACACTTTTCCCATTGTGTCTGTTATCTTTTATTGTCAGGGCTACAGTTCACTATGTAACCATCCATATATATACATATATATACATACATACACACACACACACACATATATATATGTATATATATACATATTAACCATCCATATATATATATTGAGATTTGCCTACACTGAAGCAGGATTCCCTAATAGAAGGGTGTCTGGTTTTCTCCTTGTTTGAAAGCCATTTTCCTCCCTACAGAAAATAAACTTCTCTCTTAGTCTCTGCATAGTTTTTCTTGCCTACTCTGTCTGTTCATCTCTGGCCTCTGCAGGCCAAGAGGACTGGTCCAGTTGACACAGCCTAGGCTAACACTAACTTAGAATATATGTTTTCCTTTAAAATATGAAGACATATGCAGTATGTTTCTATTCCACACCATGTATACATTCCACATATCAATTTGTCATAATAAATGCCTGATTCACTGTTCTGCAGCTGTAGATATTGCATGACTTCTCAACATTGTCTGCATCCTTAGTATATAACTTACTGTACCACTGGGTGGCGCAATCTTCTGGAACTTTCCTTTGCATCATAAATATATGCGAGTCGCATATAAAAGATGAGGTAGATAAGCAGAGGTCCTGCGTATTCAGCCAGAAAAACCTGGAAATAAGATAAGTGGTGATTATACATCATATCATGAAACATATTTTAAGTAATGTCATTTTGGGATTGTGTGTTTATATATACACTTGTAAATAGCTGTGAAATGAAAAAGCAATGGAGTAGAAAGTATACTGAGATTGGAATCAGAGGCCTTGGATTCAAATTCTGGCTCTGATTTTATTCCTGAAATGACCTAGCATAAGTCAGGTAAACACCAACACCAGGACTTGCCATGTACCTCAGCATAGGCAGGGGAACCAGCACACTCCAACTCTGAAAACTGCTAAATGCTTCAGCATACCTTCAAGTAAATAGATAGATAGAACCTTTCAGGTGCCTAAGCAAACAGACAGTCTCCAGCAGCTACTTACTGAAGTGTAACCCTGGGGAAACACAGAAATACCCTACCAGTCTTGGCACATTAAAGAAACCAGCACAAGGATCTCAGTTCAGTACTGGGTAAGCTGATAGACCCCCATGACTTCCAACACCTCCTCCCTTCTCTACCCCTTCCTCAAGAGAACATGTAATATGATACAGGCTCTACATATACATTCACGTTGAATGTATTTTTCACTTTTGTCATGTTGTAATGAAGAATTATAACCAATGGGATGAACCACTAGAAAGAAGAAACAAAACAAAACAAAAAAGATAGAGAGCAAATAGTATCCTTTGTTGTGCATTCAAACTCTGCTGTTCTTTCTCTGGATGTGGATAGCATTTTCCATCATGAGTTTTTTGGAGTTGTCTTACAAATTTGCATTTCTGAGAAGAGCCAAGTCTATCAACGTTAGTCATTGTATAATGTGCCTGTGAGTCTGTACAATGTTCTCCTGATTCTGCTCCCCTCACTCAGCATCAGTTCGTGTAAGTCTTTCCAGATATTTTTGAAGTCAGCCTGCTCATTATTTTTGTTACAGAGCAGTGGTATTCCATTGCATTCTTATACAATAACTTGTTCAGTCATTCCTCAATTGATGGGCACTCCCTCAATTTTCGATTCTTTTCCACTACACAAAGAGCTTCTATAAACATTTTTGTAAATGTGGATCCTTTTCCCATTTGTATGATCTCTTTGGCATACAGCCCTAGAAAGTGATTTTGCTGGGTTAAAGGGCATTCACATTTTTATAGCCCTTTAGGCATAGTATATTCTGTTTTTAAGGTGTTATTATCTTTAGTATTTCTTTTGTGCCTCCTTTACCAAGCTGTTCACTCTTTTTACATACTTTTCTTGCATCACTCTCATTTCTCTTCCCAATTTTTCCTCTACCTCTCTTACATGACTTTGAAAATCATTTTTGAGCTTTTCCATGAGACCAATTCATATTTTTCTTGGAGGTTTTGGATGCAATAATTTTAACTTTGTTGTATTCTTCTGAATGTGTGTTTTCCTCTTCCTTATCACCATTGCAACTTCCCATGGTCAGAATTGCTTTTGCTGTTGTTATGGTTTGCTCATTTTCCATTTCATTTCTTGATTTTTAGATGTATGCTAAAGTGAGGCTCTGCTTCTCAATGAAGGGAGCATTGTCTGATGCTTCGGGATATTTTTGTGCACCTGTTTTTAGAGGCAGTTCTGGGGATCTATAAATTTTTGACTCTTACAAGGCGGTATGATCTAGGGAGAGGTGTGTTTATTCCTCTCCTGGTACATGCACTGATTTTTGAGTAACCTCAAGCACATTTTTCAACCCTGGAACTGTGACCAGGATCGCTATGGACATAAGCTCTTCTGTGTTAGTGCTCCTCCTCACATGGCTTCTAAGACCCTAGGACTGTGACCTAGATCAAAGTCTAGGCAATGCAATAGAGTCTTGCGCCTGGTGCCAGCAAATGGACCCTTGTCAATCTTTCTGGCCCATTGTAAAATCCTTATTGTCTCTGGGCTGAGAGGTCTGGAAACTGCCATTGCTGCCACTGACTAAATCATCCCAAGGCCTATTCTTTTTTAAATTTTTTTAATATATTCATTTTATTTATTTTAATGCTCTACAATCACTACCATAAAACTTAGATTTTTTTTTCCCCTTACTTACCCCCTCTACCTCCCTCCCTCCGCAAGATGGCATACAATTCTATATAGGATCTACACACACATTCCTACTGAATACATTTTCATTATAGTTATGCTAAGTAGGAGAACTAAAATAAATAGAAGAAAACATATAATAAACCAAAGTATAATACACATACACACACACACACACACACACACACACATGCTACATTCTCCTATTGATTTCCATAGTTCTTTCTCTGAATGTGGAAGGTATTTTGCCTTAGGAGACCATTGGAAATTTTTTTTTTTCATGTCCCATATCCTCTCCAACATTTATCATTTTCCTGTTCTGCCATGTTTGCCAATCTAATAGGTGTGATGTGGTACCTCAGAGTGGTTTTGATTTCCATCTCTGTAATCCAAAGTGACTTAGAGCATTTTTTTCATATGATTATAGATATCTTTAATTTCTTCCTCTGAAAACTGCCTGTTCATATCCTTTGACCATTTACCAATTGGGGAATGACTTGTATTTTTGTACATTTGACTCAGTTCTCTATATATTCTAGAAATGAAGCCAATGCCTATTCTTGGTTTGTTGGGGCCCAGTCTATGCTGGATCTGCCTGTGCTGGATTGTGCTTCTCTCTCACCCTAGTGCAACAGATTTTTCACGGCAACTTTATAAGTTGTCTTAGGCTTGAAAATTGTTCCACTCCATCTTTTTGTGCATTCTGCTGTATAGAATTTGTTTAGAGTCATTATTAAAAGGTATCTGGAGGGGCTTGGAGAAGAACTCAGGTGAGTCCCTGTCTTTTACTCCACCATCATAGTTCTGCCTCTCTAGGTCTTTTTTTTTTTTTAAATTAAATTTATTTATTTAACTTTTAACATTCATTTTCACAAAATTTTGGGTTACAAATTTTCTCCCCTTTTGTCCACTCCCCCCCAAACACCAAGCATTCTAATTGCCCCTATGACCAATCTGCTCTCTCTTCTATCATCCCTCTCTGCCCTTGTCTCCGTCTTCTCTTTTGTCCTGTAGGGCCAGATAGCTTTCTATACCCCTTTACCTGTATTTCTTATTTCCTAGTGGCAAGAACATTACTCGACAGTTGATCCTAACACTTTGAGTTCCAACTTCTTTACCTCCCTTCCTCTCCACCCCTTCCCTTTGGAAGGCAAGCAATTCAATATAGGCCAAATCTGTGTAGTTTTGCAAATGACTTCCATAATAGTTGTGTTGTATAGGACTAACTATATTTCCCTCCCTCCTATCCTGTCCCCCATTACTTCTATTCTCTTTTGATCCTATCCCTCCCCATGAGGGTTGACCTCAAATTGCACTCTCCTCCCCATGCCCTCCCTTCTATCATCACCCCCACCCTGCTTGTCCCCTTATACCCCACTTTCCTGTATTGTGAGATAGGTTTTCCTACCAAATGAGTGTGCATTTTTTCTTTCCTTTAGTGGAATGTGATGAGAGTAGACTTCATGTTTTTCTCTCACCTCCCCTCATTATCCCTCCACTAATGAGTCTTTTGCTTGCCTCTTTTATGAGAGATAATTTACCCCATTCCATTTCTCCCTTTCTCCTCCCAATATATTTCTTTCTCACTGCTTGATTTCATTTTTTTTTAAGATATGATCCCATCCTCTTCAATTTGCTCTGTGCACTCTGTCTCTATGTATGTGTGTGTGTGTGCATGTGTGTGTGTGTAATCCCACCCAGTACCCAGATACTGAAATGTTTCAAGAGTTACAAATATTGTCTTTCCATGTAGGAATGTAAACAGTTCAACTTTAGTAAGTCCCTTATGACTTCTCTTTGCTGTTCACCTTTTCATGGTTCTCTTCATTCTTGTGTTTGGAAGTCAAATTTTCTTTTCAGCTCTGGTCTTTTCATCAAGAATACTTGAAAATCCTCTATTTCATTGAAAGACCAATTTTTCCCCTGAAGTATTATACTCAGTTTTGCTGGGTAGGTGATTCTTGGTTTTAGTCCTAGTTCCTTTGACTTCTGGAATATCCTATTCCAGGCCCTTCGATCCCTTAATCTAGAGGCTGCTAGATCTTGTGTTATCCTGATTGTATTTCCACAATACTTGAATTGTTTCTTTCTAGCTGCTTGCAATATTTTCTCCTTGACCTGGGAACTCTGGAATTGGGCCACAATGTTCCTAGGAGTTTCTCTTTTTGGATCTCTTTCAGGTGGTGTTCTGTGGATTCCCTGAATATTTATTTTGCCCTCTGGTTCTAGAATCTCAGGGCAGTTTTCCTTGATAATTTCATGAAAGATGATGTCTAGGCTCTTCTTTTGATCATGGCTTTCAGGTAGTCCCAGAATTTTTAAATTGTCTCTCCTGGATCTATTTTCCAGGTCTGTTGTTTTTCCAATGAGATATTTCACATTATCTTCCATTTTTCCATTCTTCTGTCTTTGTTCTGTGATTTCTTGGATTTGCATAAAGTCATTAGCCTCCATCTGTGCCATTCTAATTTTGAAAGAACTATTTTCTTCAGTGAGCTTTTGAATCTCCTTTTCCATTTGGCTAATTCTGCTTTTGAAAGCATTCTTCTCCTCACTGGCTTTTTGAACCTCTTTTGCCAATTGAGTTAGGCTAGTTTTCAAGGTGTTAATTTCTTCAACATTTTTTTGGGTCTCCTTTAGCAGGGAGCTGATCTGCTGTTCATGTTTTGACTTCATGTGTCTCATTTCTCTTCCCAGCTTTTCCTCCACCTCTCTAACTTGATTTTCAAAATTCTTTTTGAGCTCTTCTATGGCCTGAGCCCATTGGGTGGGCTGGGACACAGAAGCCTTGATTTCTGTGTCTTTGCCTGATGGTAAGCATTGTTCTTCCTCATCAGAAAGGAAGGGAGGAAGTGCCTGTTCTCCAAGAAAGTAGCCTTCTATAGTCTTATGTCTTTTCCCTTTTCTGGGCATTTTCCCAGCCAGTGACTTGACTTCTGAATATTCTCCTCACACCCGCCTCGCCTCCTGATCCTCCCAGCCAAAGTTTGGGGTCTGAGATTCAAATACTGCTTCCAGCCTTAGGGCTTTTCGCGGGGGCAGGGCTGCTATTCAGTGTGAGAATTAAGTTCAGATGGTCAGGTTGGGGCAGGGCTGCCTCTCAGACTCAGTTTCCTCAGGGGGTTTATGCACAGACATTCCACAATGAGTTCAGGCTCCCGCCCGCTTGTGGAGCCCCAGTCTACAGCCACCTCTCAGTTTCTACCTCCCGGGAGGGCCTGAATTATGGGGGCACCCCACTCCCCTCTCGACCCTCCAAAGAGACTCTCTCACCGACCCCCGTCACCTGTGGGTGCGGCTACTGGAGATCCCATCCCTGAAGCCTGCTCGGATCTGTTTCTCTCGGTGCCGCGGCCGTAGCCGCAGCAGGTCTGGGCTGGGTTGGGCTCCGTGTCTGCAGCAAGACGGACCTTTTGCAAGAGGTTTGAAGGTCCCTCTGTGGGTGGAGGGACCTGTGTGGCTGCTGGAGATCCCGTCCCTGAAGCCCGCTCGGATATTTTCCTCTCGGTGCCGCAGCCCCGGCAGGGCTGCCCTCAGCTCCCAGTCCCAGCACCCAGTCCGCAGCGCGAAGGACCCCCCGCGAGAGGTTTGCAGGTCTCTCTGGAACAGAAATCTCCCTCACTCCAATATTCTGTGGCCTTTGGGTGCAGAATTCACCGTGAGTTACTTCCCTGTAGCCGTTCTATGGGTTGTGGGTTCGGTGCTATGTGTATGTGCGTCTTTCTACTCCGCCATCTTGGCTCTGCCCCCCCTCTCTAGGTCTTTTAAAAAAAAGTCATGGCCTACTTTCCTGAAATTATTCAGACAGTAATTGTTGAGGGCCCAATATGATTCTAGCATTTTTTAAAATATTTTTTCCTGCTGTGATGCATGTTAAATAAATTACATTTCCCTTTTCTATGGGGAAAAATAAGAAGACAGAGGAAATCTTGAAGAAAACTTTATGAGAACAACAAATCAACAAGTATAAATTTAAAAGTGAGGATTCTCATAGATAATGATCTAATTTCAATTCGGGTCCATTAGTTGTTTGCTTAAAATTTCTATAATGTGCTAATACATACATTTATTAATGATCAAGACAGCTTAAAATCTAAGTAAAAGATTTGAAAGTAAAGGAATTTATTAGGGATACATAAGTATGTATGAATGTAGCAGAGAGAGAAGATTATCATTGCTATTTGTAATAAATATAGTCCCTTTCATTAAAGCTTGGTGTGTCCCTCCCTGATACTATAGAAAAATGGAACAAGAGTTCTGATAATAATTAAACACATTGCATCAAAGGAAGTATAAAAATCTCAGGGAAATAGTCCATGAATCATGTTATATTGTCAATAAAATGTATTTATTTTAAAGCAAAAAATCTCATAACAGAGACACAAACCTTCACTAAGATAAGTTAGTTTAGAAAACTAAGTTAACAGTTTTCAGTCACTGGTCTTTAACAAACAGTGAGAATATCATCCTCTATCAAAGTCATTCTTTATACAAAACCAGAAATTGTGGGTTTGGTGTCCAAGAGCTTGTCATTGCTAAATTCAGAGATCATCACCAGGAGAACTTACTTCAAGGTATTGAATTGTTTGGGGCTGTAGCAACTCATGACATTCATTATCGTACAGAGGGATTGGGAGCTGTACTGAGGGAAGGTATACTCACACGGAGGAAATCACAGATCCTTGAAATAACACAGAAAGGAAACTACATGAGAGAACTTGAAATTAATTTCAGTTTTATAAGAGCACATGAAGAGCACCACTTTTTCTTCTGATATGACATTAGCTTTAAATATTTTTTATATTCCATCTTAGCAATCATTTTAAAGCAATATGGAATTTAAACCAGAATAAAGAGATGTTGGAGGCATGTTTAGTAGCCCAATATAATTCTATGGAGTTTAATTGAGTTGTGAGGCACTTCTGATGAATATCAGAGAAACTTAGGGAGACCATTTTGGTCTAGAGATGTCATAAGAGATACAACTTGATTCCAAGATCTTCTTAGTCTGTGGAATTATCTTTGTAGATTAAGCAAATGTTATCGTTCACTAATAGGTTGGATTCAATTTAATCTTAGGCTGGTATGTGTTTCTCGGATTTGAACCTAAACTCCAAGGATTAACCAACTCTTGAAATTGATTCCAAATGGCCCGGGATGTGACAACACTTTCTTGGACACTTTTTATCTCTTTTAATAGCCAATAAAATCAATAAATTTATGCAGCTAGGTGCATAGTGAATAGAGTATTAGGCTTGGAGTCAGGAGGAACTGAGTTCAAGTTTAACCTTAGGCATTTACTAGCTGTGTGAACCTGGGCAAGTCACTTAACCCTGTTTGCCTCAGTTCCACATTTATGAAATGAGTTGGAGTAGGAAATGGCAAACTACTCCAGCATCTTTGCCAAGAAAACCCAAAGTGATGTCATGGTGTGACTGAAACAACTCAACAACAACAACAAAATTTCCACTAATAAGATTAAGTAGATTGTACTTTTGCAATTGTAATTTGGAAATCAGTCTACCAGTAAGACATTTTCTGGAATAATCATCCTTTGATGTATAGTTTTGAACATGTATAGTTTCCCACTATAGTTAAATTTGATAGTGGTGGTGGTGATGATAAACAATTCCTTTCTGATTTACCCCATAATCACTTAAGTAATTTTCAAATGACTGATGATATCAGCCTTCAATTCTGTGATATTTACCTCTGATGTGATTGAGAAGATGTTATAGAAAATTGTGAAATCTTGCTTGTTCAATTTTCATACTATTGTTAAAAATCAAGAATAACATGAATAAAATATTAACAAATTTTTTATACAAAACATTACTGTATAAGTTGCTTATGAAGGCATCATTAGGAATTTTTGCACTGGAGAAAAATACAATTAAATAATATGTGTGTGTGTCTATACTTGTGGGTGGGGATGGTCTGGTATAGGTATAAGAGGAAGAGAAGTTGGTCCAGTATAGATGACTTTTGGTAGTAAATCATGTTAGTTACAGTCCAAGACAGAGCAGGGACTGGGGGAAAAAACACCTAAATGAAGTATGAGGAAGAATTGAATTGATTTGAGCACTCTGTTAAAAAGCTACATTTGCCTCATGTTAGTTATGACTCTAATTGGTAGTTAGCTATGTCCTTTAAACAATAATAATTATAATAATGATAATAAATGACAATTGTGGATTTTTGTTTGTTTCCCAATCATTTTTGGGAAAAAAAAATGATACCCAATGCTTTTAAACTTTGGTCATCTCCAACATATACTCTCTGCATACTTGTTTTGGGTGTGGCTTTTTTTTTACTTCCCCTTTGTTGGTGTTATTTCTATGTCACATATCTTCGTCAGGAAATGAAGTGTTAGAATTCAGTTGTAATGGTTTATTGTCATAAATAATAAAGTACAATAAGAACACTGGCAATTTTTCTTTTATGTTCTTGTATACTGTTATTGTCTTCACCCAATTCTTGTCCATAACTGTTCTTGGAGTATTACAGTTTAGTTAGGTCTCATCTCCATTTTTTAGCAGACTAACTTTCCCTTCTATTTCTCTTGACTCTTTTACTTAGCAATACTCATCTTATTATTTAGGACATACATAATCAGAAAAAGAGCTAGCCTTGGCATGTATCAAGAGTGAGAGGTAAGACATGTATGACTTGAGTGCTCTATTGGTACTCAGTGAATGCTAGCAGCCCTAAAAGAAATCTTTAATATGTTTGGTAAATATTTTAAAATGGAAGGTTTATGGGGGGATATGAAAAAAATCACAGAAAAAAACAGGTATGGGTGGGGTGTAATCTGTATCACTGGAAGAAATAACCTAAATCAGTGAGATCAGAAGTCTATTGAATTCTTGAAATAATGTCTAGGGGCTATTACTAACAGATTGTGACAGAGGGGAATTGAACTTTTGCGAAGTCTGCCTTTTTAAACAGTCATACATCATAGAATAATGTTCTAACTACAAGCTGACCAAATGCATAAGAGAAATATGTCTTAAAAATCAAGGGAAGATAAAATTTCTCATTTATATATTCTAATTCATGTCCTCAATCCTTCATTAGAACTCTATTACTTTCTGTCAATCCAAAGTACTATGCTTTCTCTCCTCCCCTCCTTTGCTTCTGTTATTGCGCATGGCTGAGTTATTATTCCTCTCCCCATACCTCTTGAATTCTCAACAGCTTGCAAGAGCTCAACACAAATGGCAACACTTTAAACTGTTATTTTTTCTCTTGATGCAATGAATAGCAATACTCTTTGTCCAACTATACATGACATTTGGTTTTATATCTCTAATGAACTAGTGGCTTGTAGTTAAATGTGTTTGTGTTTAATGTATATATGATGTTTTAAGTTCCTTGGGAACAGAAACAACATCTAAAAAAACTGAATCTCTGAAGCTTTTGCTCTGTGCATTACTGATACTTAATATTTATTGAATGGATGAATAAATGAATGAAAAAAAGTCATATTGTCAACAAATGTTGTGAAGACATCAATAAGCCTGTGAAACATGATAGGTTTTGAGACTAGTGCAATGAGCACCAGCCAGACCAGTGCAGAGAAGCAGGGACAATCCCCAGAACAGGATTCAGGGTGCCACTGGCAGCATTTCCCAGATTTCTCAATCCACAAATGCCACAGACAGCTTCAATGGTCAGTGGGAGGGCTCAGGCAGCTGCCATTTTTGAAGCTCTCCACTTAGACCCCTGAGGGAATTGAAGGGCTGATTTCAGTCCTGACTAATAGCCCTTAGAGAACTCTGCCTAAAGCCCCTGGGGGAACTGAGACACTAATCTGATTCTCAGCCCTGAACTCCACCCAGGAGTGAGGAGGAGCCCTGGAAGGGGGTGGGGGAGCTAGAGGCTGTTGTGGTGAGAAAATTCAATTGAAGATTCTGGGCAGAAAAGCTTTTTGTTGCTCCCAGACCAGTGTGCAGCTCAGGAGAGAAGCAAATATTGCTCCCTTGATTGTGCCATCTTGGAGGAACTGAGAACTTATAGGTACACACAATATACCATCTCTCAACAAAATTCTCGAAAGTCGAATAAATGGCTGGGAAAATGCCACAAAAAAAGAGAAAAAAATAAGACTATATAAGGTTAGTTTCTTGGTGAACAGATATTTTCTCCCATCCTTTCACGTAAGAAAGAAGAAATCATAACATCAGAGGAAGCCAAGGCTTCTGCATCCAAAACCTACAAAATGAATATGCAATGGTCTCAGGCCATGGAAGAGCTCAATAAGAATTTTGAAAATCAAGTAAGTGAGGTGGAGGAAATATTGGGAAGAAAAATGAGAGCAATGAAGGAAAATCATGAAAAGCAAGTCAACAGCTTGCTAAAGGAGACCAAAAAAAATGCTAAAGAAAATAACACCTTTAAAAATAGGCTAACTCAATTGACAAAAGAGGTCCAAAAAATCAACGAGGAGAAGAATGCTTTAGAAAGCAGGATCAGCCAAATGGAAAAAGAAGATTCAAAAGCTCACTGAAGAAAATAGTTCTTTAAAAATTAGAATGGAACATAAGGAAGCTAATGACTTTATGAGAAACCAAGAAATTACAAAACAAAAACAAAAGAATGAAAAAATAGAAGATAATGTGAAATAATCTCATTGGAAAAACAACTCACCTGGAAAATAGATTCAGGAGAAACAATGTAAAAATTATAGGACTATCTGAATGCCATGATCAAAAAAAGAGTCTAGACATCATTTTTCATGAAATTATCAAGGAAAACTGTCCTGATATTCTAGAACCAGAGGGCAAAATAAATATTGAAAGAATCCACAGATCACCTCCTGAGAAAGATTCAAAAAGAGAAACTCCTAGGAATATTGTAGCTAAATTCCAGAGTTCCCAGGTCAAGGTGAAAATATTGCAAGCAGTCAGAAAGAAACAGTTTTGAATACTGTGGAAATATCATCAGGATAACACAAGATCTGGGAATTTTTACATTAAGGATTGAAGGCCTTGGAATATGATATTCCAGAAGTCAAAGCAACTGGGATTAAAACCAAAAATTACCTACCCAGCAAAACTGAACATAATACTTCAGGGGAAAAACTGGTCATTCAATGATATACAGGACTTTCAAACATTCTTATTGAACAAACCACAACTGAATAGAAAATTTGACTTTCAAACACAAGAATCAAGAGAAGCATAAAAATGTAAACAGGAAAGAGAGAACATAAAGGACTTTCTTAAGTTGAACTGTTTACATTCCTACATGGAAAGATAATAATATGGAAACATTTTCTCAGTACACATACACACACATAAACAGAGAACACAGGGTGAATTGAATAAGAAGAGGTGATACCTGAAAAAATGAAATAAAATTGGGGGGTGAAAGAGGAATATATTGGGAAGAAAAAGGGAGAGATGGAATGGGGTAAATTATCACATATCAAGGAGGCAAGAAAAAGCTTCTTCAATGGAGGAGAAAAGAGGGGATGTGAGAAGGAAAAAGGGAAGTTTACTCTCTTCACATTTGGCTTGAGGGAATGACATGCTCACTCAGTTTGGTATGAAAGTATATCTTGTACTACAGAAGGGTAAGGGAGAAGGGGACAAGTGGGGTGAGGAGGATGATAGAAGGGAGGGAAAAAGAGAGATGGGAGTAATCAGAAGTAAATACTTTTGGGAGGGACAAGGTCAAAAGAGAGAATAGAATAAATGGGGGGAGGATAGGATGGAGGGAAATATAGTTAGTCTTACACATCATGACTATTATGGAAGTCTTTTGCAAAATGACACATATATAGCCTATACTGAATTGCTTGCCTTCTCAGGAGGGATGGGTGGGGAGGGAGGAAAGGAGAGAATATGGAATTCAAAGTATTAGGAGCAAATGTTGGGAATGGTTTTTGCCTGTTAGTGGGAAATAAGAAATACAGGTAATGGGGTATAGAAACCTATCTTGCTCTACAAGAAAAGAGAGAAGGGGATAAGGGAAGGGAGGGATGTGATAGAAGGAAGGGCATACTGAGGGAAAGGGTAATCAGAATACGCAGTGCTATGAGGTGGAGGGAGGAGAGAGATGTGGAGAAAATTTGGAGCTCAAAATTTTGTGGCAGTGAATACTGAAAACTAAAATTAAATAAATAAACATTAAGAAAGAAATGAAGTAGGGAAGAGAAGGGTGATATTTACTTAATAAATGTGAACTTTATCAACACACACACACACACACACACACACAAACACATGATAGGTTTCAAGTTATCCTACTCTGCCCACCACCTTTTTCTCCATCCCGGCCCCCCAAAAAATAAGTATAGCATACAATGAATTTAGTCTATAATCACCTAGTATTGTCACAGGGCTCTTTCATATTTTGGAACTGCCACTTAACTGTCATGATGGCTTTTATTACTGAGAGTATGGAAGAAACAATCAATGAAATTCTAGTTGCCCTTATTAACAGAATCATCTAATGAGCTGCCATCAGCACACTGGCCAACTTTAAGGGCTGAACCAACCCCCTTTTCCCTTATCAGTAGGTTTCACTGCAACTAGAGGGTAATAACAGAAGGATAAGCAGGTCTGCAGGCTATAAAAAAGCATAAACATCCTTATGCCATGGCAGAATGTCAGCCACACTCAATCTATTCCTGCTTGATAGCACTGGAATGTTGAAACCATTTGACTTCATGAACTGAAAAGGAGGGAAAACACTCATCACCCAGAGCAAAGTGGTTTGTATGCCCTGGAGCATGAAACTGAAGCATGTGTAATTTGAAGTGGTTTGTTGTTTGTTCTGTTTGGTTTTTTTTTTTTTTTCCCATTTGGAATAGCCATGGTATAGAATCAATTCTCATTCACATGACTTTGTGAATGGATAAAATCCTCTGCTTTGGGGGAGAGTGCTTATATTTTTCCAAGTATTCATCAGATTTTTATAATTGAGTCACCACTTCTTACTTTATTTTGTTTGAGTTACACTTGCTTAAAAAATAATTCTGCTCCAAAAAAAAAGAGGTAGTTTGACACATGGATTAACTAGAGGATTTTTAGCAGATTTAGAGAAAAACAAAACAAAGAAAATATGCATTGTTTTATCTTTCTAGCATCAAGGAACAAGATCTAGGAAATGAGATATTTTCCCTCTCCACCACCTTATAAACATACAGTTCCTTCATACTGCCTTCATTTTCACCAAGATGTGCAACAAACAGAGACAAAGGGATGGTCAGTGATGAAAGTAGAAATTATAGACTGTTGAAATTTGCCTGGTGGAATGAAATTTCTGCCTATTCCAGAAGAAAAATTAATATTTTGATAGTAGTTTTCAGAACACTGTTTGGAACATCTTCTATGTGCCAAAATAAATATTTTCTCTTTTTTTCTTTTTTTTTTCTTAAGGAGCTTAAAATAAACTATATTTAAGATTCTTTCAAACATTAAATCTATAATGCATTGAGAACACTTTTCTCTGTCCTTTTCCAAATATCATTTCCCATTTTTCCTAGACCCTAAAATTATCATTTATTTTAGTCATGAAGCTTAAAGTATGATTAGTAGGAACATCTAAAATATTGGTGTAAATGCATTTTTGTGAAAGCTTAAGTGATTGCATCATATAAAATGATCCTATATCTCCAGCTGTGAGGCACCTCAGAAATCCTCTTATCCCAAAGGATGAGGTTAGAAATACGGAAGAGATCTGCTTTCTAAAGGAAGGAGGAGATAAAATTGGTGGGTAGAATGAAGAAAGGAGAGGCTGGAAGGCTAAGATTCTTTCTAAAATGCTGATCATTAGTCCATGGGTGGTACGGAGGATGATCTATTGCTCTTTTAGGCACTATAGGGAAAAGATTCAAATGTTAATATATCTGGCATATAAATCAGTACCACCTGGAGGCTATATGTATGTATGTGTGGACATGTATGTATATATGTATATATATGCACATGAATGTATACAAGCACATGTATAGATAACCACATATAAGTCTGTGTATATATTTAAATATTAATGTTTTTGGCATACAAACATACATACATACACACATACACATACATGTATACATGCACACATATATCTTTTTCCCCTCTCTCATTCCCAAAATCCTTAAGAATAGAATTGTTCTATTGTTCTTTAGGAATCTTTAAGGATACAATGCAAACACTGAGGCTTCTACTTCCATCGTTTAGGAGACGGGAAAGCCTAGAACAATGAACCCAAGGCAAACTTCAGGTATGAGTAAAGGATATGGATGCCATCCCCTGTGACCTTAGTATAAAAGTGCCAGGCAAGCTTATGTGTTGGGCAAATACTAGTAGAAAATGCAAGCGCTGCATCCCTTCCTGAATATCTGACATTCCCCTAGACAATATGTCCTTAACACAGTTTCATACCTGGTTAGGACAGATAGAAGAATGATCAGTAACAATAGACAAAAAGGGAAAGGGTAGGTAGAATGAATTGTCTTGATCCAACAGTATTATTCATAACAATACTATAAAATACCATCAACAAATTTGATGACTTTTTAAATGACTTTTTGCTTATTAAATTAAGATAATATTCATTTATATTTCACATACAAAAGAAAATATCCCCTAAAATGTCAGCACAGCTTTCAGGAAGTTTGTTGACATTACAAAAATGTTTAATAAAAAAAAAAAACTGCTCATAATTCAGAATGAAAAGTAAATGGACTATACAATGAAAAATTGTCTACAGTAAAGAGAAAGAGGTAGAAAATACATTTTCAACAATGCATCATTCTACATAATAAGTAAATCTTCCAAACAGAAGCAAAAAGGAGAAAAAGCAGGCAGGAGAACTTTCATGAGAAGTATAGTCAAGAATGAGTGAAGAAGGACACTTCTCAAAAAATGTATAGGAAAATGGGAGTACTACTGGAATTACATCTGCATACTAATGGAACTACATCTACTGAGATGAAATCCTACAAACTTCAGGAACAACATGAACTCCTAAGAGTTACAGAGCATGGGAAAGTTATATATTCAAATTATCTAATGACTTCTTATGTTAAAGATATTCTCCATATTTTAAAAGCTATTTATTTCCATTATCAGTTTCTATTCATTTGACCCATTCAAAGGTACTTATCTACACTAAATTAGCAAAATAGTTAAATATGAGAATATGCTGTTTCTATCATGTAAGCAGCATTGAAGATTCCATTGATGAAAAGTACTTGAAACTTTCAATTTGGTGAATGGCCGAAGGGAAAAGTAGAGGGCAGATGAACAATAGACTGTTTTAGAATATATAAATAAGATATATGGCCAAAATTTTATTGTAACTTTGTTGAACTCGCTCAAGCATAGTTTCAAGGTTTCTCAAAAATCATCTTCAGTTACATTATCATGATGGGCACTATGAATTTTTCTGCCATGTTTTGCCTAGCTGGTCCTGGCCTCTGGAAACAAAGACATTCAATTTTTCATTGTGATGTTTGCAAGACATTTTCTAATGATATGTTTCTAACCCTCTATAAAAATTTTACAAAATTTTAAATAAAGAATAACAATTTTTTTTCACAAATGAAATTTCTATTTGAATTTATTCTTTAAGCTTTGAAAATGTATTTGTATTCATTCCTGTCTATATTTTGTCTGTATATTTATTGTTATAGATATGTATATCTACAAATATAGATATACATAGATAGATTGACAGATAGATAGATAGAAAGATAGATATAGCCTTCCTGTTTCTATTGTAAAAGTGTAACTTTCACACAAGTACAGATAAGAAAAGAATTATATCCCAAGTACTAAGCAATGTCATGCATATAATACATATTTAGATACTCTTTGATTTATTGATCATTGCTGCTTTTAAGGCTAAGACAGCCCAAACAGTATCTGGTTGTTCTAACATCTATATCTAATATCTACATCTAATATCTATCTAAAGCACATTAACTTGAATTCCTTAAATTCATAGCTTTTAATGACACAATTTTTCATTATTTTCATATATCATATGTTGTTTAGCCAGTTCATAATCAAAAAACACCCACTTTGTTTCTAGTTTTTGTGCATACATACACACACATATTGGGGTTTTTTTGCCATATATAGGACTTTCCTCTGTCTCCACAACCGCACCCCTGCCCTATTGATATTCAAAGCAATGGGATCTTGGGATAAAAGAGTATGAATGCATTATGCTTTCTCTTTCTTTTGTATAGTTTCAAATTATTTCTCTGAATTGTTGGATGATCTCATGGCTCATCAGTAATGCCATAGTACCTCCCCACCCCTCTATCTGCAGGATTTTTTGTATATTTACCAATTTACTAGATGTGAGTTAAAATTTCATAGTTTTAATTTGCATTTCATTTATTGTTGATATTTTATATTTCCATTAATGATTTGTAATTATTTTTTCAATTTGTTCTTTTCTTCCCTTTTGAACTAATATATTGAGAAATATTATTTCATTATATTTGTGTTAATCTCAACATTTCTTGGATATGCCAATATGGGAGAGAGAGCAAAGATGTTCCCAATAAAACACTTAGCTTTCTTATACCTATCTGATTACTCCATAGTCTTCTTTGTGAATTCCTCAGCCAGACATTGGCTTCTATCTTTAGTTATCACTCAAAGTTTTGTTCTGGATCCTAGTTTTATACACAGTATTATAGATTTTCACAATTAAATAGAATCATGGTGAGTGTAAAAATGCTGGGCTTGGAGGCAGGAAGAGTAGGGCCCAAATCTAATCTCTAATATGTAGTAGCAGATCAACTCTACTGAGGGTAAGTTATTTAAGCTCTCTCACTCTGTTTTCTCATCTGCATGTTGGATATAATAGTACCTACCTCACAGAGTTGACATTAATTAATGAGAATTAATGAGATAATATTTGGCCTTTCTTCAACCTTTGACATTATTGATCTCCTCCTTTCTCTGTTTTCCCCCCCAGAACACCATTCTCTCTCCTGTTTTTCTTCCTTCTTCTCTTACCCCTTTTGTCTATCTTCCCTACTGGATTCTTCTCCAGATTATACCCTCTTATCCACAGATGCTACTCAGAGATCTGTCCTAAGCCATCTTCTCTTTTCTATCTATACTACTTCACCTGGTGATCTCATCAGTGGCCAGAAATTTAATTAGGATCTCTGTGCTGATGATTCTCAAATCCACCTATTCTGCGTGGAGCTTTCTTGTGATTTCCAATTTCATATCTTTAATCTGCCTTTCATACATATTAAACTGGTTGTCCAGTTGACAACTTAGACTAAACCAGTCAGAAACAGAACACATTATCTTTTCCCTTAAGCCCTCTTCTTCTCTTACAATCCCTGTTACTATAGAGGGAAAAAAAAAAAAAAAAAAACACTCTTTCAGTCCCTTAGTCACACAACCAAGACATTTATCTCCATTCATCATTATCTCTCACCATGCCATCCTGTCTCCTATATCCAAGCTGCTGCCAAGGACTATCATTTTCACCTATGTACCATTCTTATATGTGCCCCCTTAATGTACCCTGATTCTCTAGTGCATGCCTGAATTACTGCAACAGCAGGGTGGTAGGTCCACCTGCCTCAAGTCTCTTCCCACTCCATTCCATCTATTCATCCACCAAAAAAATTTCCCTAAAACACAATGCTGACCATATCACTCCCTTTCTCAGACTCCAAAGTCTTCCCTTTGTTTCTTTGATAAAACAAAAAAATTCTGTTTATTATTCAAAGACCTACATAATTTATGTCCCTCATATCTTTTCAGCCTACTTACAACCTACATCCCAACAGAAACTCTTTGATCCAGTGATATTGGCCTCCTGTTATAAGAACAAAATACTCCGTCTCTCAGCTCTAGATATTTTCTCTGGCTCTCCATCATTCCCAGAATGTTCTCCCTCTTCAACATTGCCATGTGACTTCTCTTGCTTCATTTAAGTTGAAACTAAAATCCCATCTTTTATAGGTAGAATTTCCCAATCTCTCTTAATTCTAATGTCTTCTCTGTGTTTCTTCTTTCCTATTTATCATACACACACACACACACACACACACACACACACACACACACACGGAGGGAGGGAGGGAGAGAGAGAGAGAGAGAAAGAGAGAGAGAGAGAGAGACAGAGAGACAGAGAGAGACAGAGAGACAGAGAGACAGAGAGACAGAGAGAAATTGAGAATGAAAGAGAATAGCTTGTTTTGTATGTATTTGCTTTCATGTTGTCTCCTAAGCTGCTTAACAGAATGGACTGTCTGTTTTTATCTTTTTTTCTCCCCAGTTCTTAGTACAGTGCCTGGCACATAGTAGGAACTTATTAAATGAACAAATGTTTATTAGCTGATTATACTAACTGAATTTTAATAATTTTAATTTCAGCTAATGAATAAAATCTATTTTTTTATTTTGTGATTTCTTCAAAATCATATTTGATAAATATTTCTTCCACTAGCTATATTTCTAAAAGACAACTCCCTCAACTTTCCTTCACCATTTTTGTAATGTGATCTTTTACATTCAAGTCAGGTATTCATTTGGAACTTATTGTGCAATCTGGCGTAAAATGATGATTTAAACCTATGGATGAATACCTTGCTATTTCACCCTTTCCTACTTGATACCACCTACTTTCTAATGTTTTATGACAATGTGTTCTTATGCTTCTCTGTCACTCTCTTCTTTTCTGACTTCAGCTCCTTCTACAGATCCTTATTTGTTTCTGCCCCCCAAATTTTGTCATTGACCATTTTATATAGTTTCTCAATATTCTCTTCCATACTGGTCTCATCTACTTCCATGGTCTCAATTAATACACTTTTTAAATAAATCCAAAAATATACATCATTATATTCAATCTTTCCAAAGAGCTCCTGTGCTATATTTCTGACTTTCCGTTGAATTACCACTTAAGCTACTTGATCAAAGTCCTTGGGAGCTCAAACTTTGGTTTCCTTGGTCATTTCATATTTGATGCCCCCATACAACCCAGGAGGGTAAGGTGATCATCTGAAATCTCATCTTCATACTGATAACTCAGAGTTGGATATTTAATACCTACTCAATGCCTTCAGCCTCCCTTCTCATTGGAGGGCTTGAATTGAACCACTAAACCCACCTCAAAGCATTTTTACAGGAGTGAGATTTGAGCTTTCCAAGCATCTGTTCACTTTGAATCAGCAAATCTACTTGGTTTGGTCTCTACCAGATCATTATTCTCTACACTGAGCATCCCTTACTCTGCCAACTTTCACTCCAACTCCTTTCCAACTCTATTTTGTTTTGTCTTTCCTCCATAGACTATAAATTCCTTGAGCTCAGGGACTGTCTTTCATATCCTTATTTTATTGTCAGTTCTTAGCACAGTGCCTGGCACATAAGTATTTATTCAGCTGAACTGAATTTAACTGGAAACCATTCCCATGTAGGCCAATGTTGAAGCACTATTCCCCTGGGAAATTTAATACATATCATTTGATTATAAAGAGAAGTGCCAAAGGAGGAACACAGTGGAGCAAATAGAATAAGAGCTAAATAATTACAAACAGGTATTGTAGAAGAAAGTTGTTGCTTTAAGATCAAGACCTCTTCACGGGAGTGTTGTAGCATAATCACAGAGAATGGTTGGGAAATTACGATCTTTCATTGGTTGGTAGGCCAGAGGCAAGGGATGTGACCACTTAAGCTAAGTTGGCTTTATAAGGTATTGGTGAGGTCAACTTCAACATAGGAAAGGATTGAAAATATTGATGGGAATAATAAAACACTGATACTTTCTTAGAGCAGTGGGAATCATAAGTAACAAAATCGAGAAATATTACCCAGACATATGAGTCATGAAGGTAAGCCCTGATGCAGAGAATAAAACAAGCTACTTGGTTGAAACGCAATTACAGCAATATCATAAGTCAAGGAAACTGTATAGATCTCAGCATAGAGGTTGGGGGTGGGGGGGCTAGTTTCTCACTGAGAGGAGAAAGTATCTTTTACTAAAATTACAACTCTTGTCTATTTATATTAACTGGTTCAGAAAATTGTTAATGTGTTAAGCCCTCAAGGGGATTTCCAGAAGGCAAAAACCTTGCTGGGCTGTATTCTCCTATTCTTCTTTGGTGTGCCAGTCTTAAAACCAAAGATTCCTACTTGGACTAACCCTACCGCAATATGAAAAACAAGAAGTAGGAATGGATTAAGAAATCAAGATCCATCGCAGTAGAACTGGGCTAAGAGAAAAGATAAATAGTAAGTAATGGAAAGGAAGAAAAGGGAGGCCCTCATACCATAGGGATATGTCCCTATCTAAAAATTCATAAATTAGACACTGACAGAGGGAATTCATATACACAAGTATGTGCATGTATATACACATATGTATATACAACTCACACATAACTTTGCATACAGTATTTCATTTTAATCTTCATAATATCCCTGGAAGATTATTTTTCACATTTAACAGATGAGATGAAGAAACTGGACCTTTATAAATGAAAATATTTGGCCATGGTCACCAACCAGTAAGTGATAGAGGGATAATTTGAAACCAGTTTTCTCCTGAATGCAAGTCAAACTGTTAAACCATACAAAAAAAATTTATCAATGAGAGTTTAGCAACCAGTTGTATTTCTAGTAGAACTAATGTAGTAATAATTATGACAAAAGGGAATAAGTATTTATTGAGAACCTGCTTATGTGCACTGTGTTAAACACTTTACTAATATTATCTCATTTGATTTTCATAAAAAACTCTGATTGCCCAGATTAACAGAAGAGGAACCTGAATACTTAAATAGCCCCATGTCAGAAAAAGAAATTGAGGGGCGGGGGCCAAGATGGTGGTATAGAAAGACACATATACTCTAGCACTTCCCCCACAACCCACAAAATACCTGTAAAAAATGACTCTCAACAAATTCTAGAGCAGCAGAAGCCACAGAACAACAGAGTGAAAGAGATTTCTATCCAAATGTAACCTAGAAGGCTGACAGGGAAAGTTTATCCCACGGGATGCCGAGCAGAGCAGAATTCAGCCCTGGCCATGCTGCATAAGGAGGAACAGGAATGGAAAAGGCCTCCAGGGCAGAATCCCCAGCAGGGAGTGTCCCAGATTCCTCAACCCACGAGTGCTGAAGAAAGCTTCAGAGGTCAGTAAGAAGGCTTTCCCAGCTGAGAGAGATGGGAGCAGGGTTCCCCCAGCACTGGCCTCAGGTGGCAGCAGAGGCAGCAGCAGCAGCTGAGAGCTATGGTGGCAGTGGAAGCAGCCTGAGTCCATTGTCCAAGCAGCTCAGCTTAAAGCCCCTGGGGGAATTGAGCAGCTGATCTGAATCTCAGCCCTGAGCATGGTACTAGGGGAGGAGGAACACCAGGACTCTCCTCCTGACAAAAGATTCAGAAGTAAAGTAACTGGCTGGGAAAGTGCCCAAAAATGGGGAAAAAATGAGAGCATAGAAGGTGAACAGGTATCTCCTTCCATCTTAAAAACATCAATTGCTCAGACGTAGACTGAGCTAATGTAATAAAAGTGAGAATTCTACCTACATTAATGTACTTATTCAATGCCATACCAATCAAACTATCAGACAAATCATTTTCTAGGGCTAGAAAAAATAATATCATAATTCATCTAGAAGAACAAAACATCCAGAATATCAAGAGAACTAATGAAAAGAAATGCTAGGGAAGGCGTCCCAGCCATACCAGACCTCAAGTTGTATTATAAAGCAGCAATCATCAAAACCACTTGGTACTGGCCAAGAAACAGAGGAATAGATCAATGGAATATGTTAGATACTCAAGACACAGTAGTCAATGACTATAGCAATCTACTCTTTGATAAACCCAAGGACTGCAGGTTCTGGGATAAGAACTCACTGTTTGACAATAATTGCTGGAAAAACTGGATAAGAGTGTGGCAGAAACTGGGTGTAGACCAGTGCCTGATACCATACACAAGGATAAATTCCATATGGATACATGATCTAGGTGTAAAGACTGATACTATAAAAAAATTAGAGGAGCAAAGACTAGTGTGCTTGCCAGAATTATAGAGAATGGAGAAATTTTTGACCAAACAAGAGATAGATAACATTATGAAGTACAAAATGTATAATTTGGATTACTTTAAATTGAAAATATTTGCACAAACAAACCCAGTGCAACCAAGATTAAAAGGGAATCAGAAAACTAGGAAAGAATTTTTGCAATTAGTGTCTGTGATAAAGGCCTCATTTCTAACATATATAGTGAACTGAGTCACATGTACAAGAATACAAGTCATTCTCCAATTGATAAATGGTCAAAGGATATGAACAGGCAGTTTTCAGAGGAAGAAATTAAAACTGCCTCTAGTCATATGAAAAAATGCTCTAAATCACTATTGATTAGAAAGATACAAATCAAAACAACTCTGAGGTACCACATCACACCTACCAGATTGGCTAACATGACAAAACAGGAAGATGATAAATGTTGGAGAAGATGTGGGGAAATTGAAACACTAATTCATTGTTGGTGGAGCTGTGAGCTGATCCAACCATTCTGAAAAGCAATTTGGAACTATGCCCAAAAGGCTACAAAAATCTACATACCCTTTGACCTAGCAATATCTCTTCTAGGACTGTATCCCAAAAAATTCAAAAAAATGGAAAAGGGTCCCACATGTACAAAAATATTTACAGCAACTCTCTTTGTGGTGGCCAAGAACTGAAAATTGAGGGGATGCTCATTAACTGGGGAGTGGCTGAACAAGCTGTAGTATATGAATGTAATGGAATACTATTGTGCTATAGGAAATGATGATTAGGAAGACTTCAGAGAGACATGGAAGTACTTATATGAACTGATGTTGAGTGAAAGGAGCAGAACCAGGAGAACTTTGTACACAGCAACAACCACAGTGTGCGAGGAATTTTTCTGTAGACTTAGTCCTTCGTGGCAATCCAAGGACCTAAAATATTCCCAATGGATGCTCAAAATACCTTTCACATCCAGAGAAAGAACTATGTAATTGGATTGCAGAATGAAGCAGATCATTTTCTCTTGTGATATGTTTTGTTTTCATGGTTTCTCCCATTCATTTTAATTCTTCCATGCAACATGACTAAGGTGAAAATGTATTTAATTAGAATGTATGTGCAGAATCTGTATAAGATTGCACATTGCCTAATGGATGGGGGCAGGAGGGGAAGGGGGAAAAATCTAATATATGTGGAAGGGATTGTAGAAAAGTGAAAAAAAATGTTAATTAATAAAAAATTAAAAAAACTCTGGAAAGAATGAGGAAACTGAGATTAAGCAAATTCTCTGGTTACACAGGGTTATTTAGTGAATAAGGCTGGCTTTGAATCAAGGTCTTCATGACTCTAGGCCCACTACTTTTATGTACTGCACCATATAGCTACTTCTAAAAATCCTGGAATGTTTCCATGTGTTCATACATTGAGAACTCCCTTCCTTTCTTTTGTTCTGGCATATCTACTATTCCCAAAACTTCCATCCCACAAGTTATTGTAATGCTCATTACCATCCTGTGATAGAATATGAAGACCCTAGCTATCCATCAGGATCCCTGATCTCCTAGCAAGAAGGATTACAAGTTAAAACTTTATAAATCTAGAAATGAGTAGATTCCAAAAGAGCTGCCACCCAAATTGATTTTGTGACATTTAAAAAAAAAACACAACCAATTTGTTTTGGTAAGCTTAGGGCATCCCAAAGCAAATCTTGCTCAATCTGGCACCAGAGAATGATGTTTTTTTGAATTGATGAGTTTTTTAAGCTTATTGGGGTTTGGGATAGAATGACAAAGTGCTGTGAATTCTAATGGTCTTCTTCCATTTACAGATATATAGAACTTCAGAATGATAAAGACCTAGAGATAAGAAATCTAACCCTCTGATTTTATGGATGGTGGCCAAGGTTGGTTATATATTTCCTAAAGAAGGACTTTAGAGATCATCTCGTTCTACTCCCTCATTTTATAGGTAAGGAAACTGATGGTCAGATAATAAATGAATAAAAAAAATTCATGAAGATTAGTAGCAAAGAAGACTTAGATACTTATACCATGACTCCAAATGCAATGTCCTGTCTACCAGATTATATAACTAAAAGTTTAAACAAATATATTTTTCGACATTTTATGAGTTCAAAATTGATGACCAGAAGTCAGGAAAACCACAGTTTAAATCTTGCCTTGGAGACATATTTGTTGAATGGTTTTAGACAAACTACTTAGTCTTTTTTTAAGATTTCAGTTTTCTTGTCTACTAAATAGAGATAATACTATGTATAGCTCTTACCTAAAAAGGACTTTTGTAAGAATCAGCTACCATAATGTCAGTAAAGTACTTTGCAGTTTTAAAGGTCTCCATATATGTAAACTTGTAGAGGGACTGCATTAGAACAAAGAACAATGACTAGAATAAGAGAATGTGAGTTTAAATACCATGTATCTCACTTGTGTGACACTGGAAAATTGAGTTAATATGTCTTGACCTCACTTTATTGTTTCATGAAATTAACAAGCCACCCTCTGAGATTCCTTACATTTCTAAATCTATACTCACTATATCTATAAAAAATTACTCTCCTAAAGAACTTGGGAGACAATATGGTAATGCTAAAAGAATCTTCTTTTTTTTGTTAATGAAGTTTTCTAGCTTGCTGAAACAGGGAATTTCTCTAGGTATAAATAATAGTATATGTTTATTCTACCAAAGCCTTCAACACAGTCTCACAATATCTTTGTTGACAAGATGAGAAAAATATGTATTGGTTGAATGTATCATAAAGTAGACACATTACTTCTTGAATGACTAGCTCCAGAGATTAATGAACTGCTTCCAGGTTGGAGGGAAGTTTTAAGCAACATCTTTCAGGAGTTTTTATCTCTTTTGTGCTCTGTGTATGCACATATGTTTGTCTGTCTGTCTCTGTCTCTCTCTACATATACATGCATATATATATGTGTATATACCTATATGCATAAATATATATGACATTTTACATATATATGCATTACTCTATAAAACACACATATATGTATGCACACAGAATGTAAAATTATACATACATGCACATGTACATGTATACACACATATATTATAGATAGATATATTAATGAAGACACAGGTGTTACGTTTAACCAAATCTGTTTATTTCATTCATCGTCAGTTCTGTCATTTTCACTGTTTGTCCCCATTCCTGGAACTATCTTCTTCCTCATTTCTACATAATGACTGCCTTGGCTTCTTTCAAGTCTCACTTGAATACCATATTCTTCAAGAAGACTTCTACTTATTTGTTTGCATTTAATCTTAGTGCCTTCCCTCTGAGATTCTCTACAATTATCCTTAACATATTGGCAATGTATATAGTTGCATGGGGCCTCCTCCATCAGACTGTGAGCTCCTTGAGAGCAGGGCCTGGTGTGTGTGGGTAGAGGATTGTGGTTACCTTTTCTTTTACATCCACACAGCTTAGCAGAAAATAATCCCTTAAAACCCATTTGTTATTTTTCTCATCGTTGAATGGAAACTACCACATTTCTATTAAGGGTTTTTTATGGACTATCTCTACTCAACTCTAAGGGAGACTGGAGAAAAGTTAGACTAATGCCTTAAGTATTTTATTACCTCATAGTGGAAGTAAGAAATGCATAGGAAAAATATAATCAACATAGAACATAGTAAATTCCATATTAATAATACAGAGTGTTTAGGCAGTTTTGTTTGTTAAGAAATAGGGAATTCAGGGAAGGTTTCATAGAGGAGATGACACTGAAAGTTTGGGTAGGATTTAAGTAGTGAGAGAGGGCATGGAGATGATAAGAAACTGAGAGGAATAACGAATATATTCAAAGACAGAAACATGAGCTATAAACTTCTTAAAAGGCTGAATTGATGGACCAAATCTAACAAGTTATAATTTATTAGAAATAAATTTGAATTATTACATTTGAAATGTTCCTTTTTTTTTTCTCTCTTTTTCTCTTTCTAAAATCAACCTGCCTAGTTAGGATGAGGAAATCAGAGCTAAACAGTAGTTTATGTGAAGGAGATTTAGGGACTGTGTTAACTGAACTTTCAATATGGGTAAACAATATAATCTGACTGGTAAAACAAAAGCTAATGAATGTCATTGTAAAATGAATTAATCAAGAATATATTGTGATAAAGGTAGGTAGTAGTCCCACTGTATACTTATAAGACAACGTCTGAAGTCTTACATTCACTTTGGGGTGCCATATTTTATTAATGACAATGACAAGCATTTAGACAGCACTTTAATGTTGAAAATCACTTTGATCCTCACATGATCCTTGGAGGGAGGAGCTATTATTATTCTAATTTTACAGATGAAGAAACTGAGGAAAAGGTTGGATAATCTGTCCAGGTTGACAAAAGTAATATGTCTAAGGTCAGATTTGAACTTAGATCTTCTTGACTTTAGGTCTAATATTCTATTCACTGTGATACCTATTTGCTTTTTAAGACTGTCAAACTGTACTTTGTTAGTAGGTGGGAATACAGGACAATGAAAGTCCTCAAAAATATGTGACATTGTTGCCTTGTTTAGAAGGAAGGCTATCATAAATATTTCAAATCTGAAGAATTATTTTTTATAAAAAAGAAATAGACATATTTTGTGTAAGATATAACTGTGACTGGGTCACAGTTGGGAAATGAGAGGCAAACAGAGTTTGTATGAAGAAATTCTTACCAATGAACTGTACATAAATGGAAAGTATTTCATGTGACAATGAGGTCTATCACAAGGAAAATTCAAGTTAAGGCTAGTTGGCCATTTGTCAATGACATAGTAAATGGGATTTCTGAATCAGCTCTTAAAGATTTCATTCAGTTTTAAGATTCTACAACTTTGGCAACCTCAAATTTAATTTTTAAATTAGTTTTATGGTAACACCTGAGGTGACAAGTATTCTGGCCTCATTCCTCTCCAGGTTGCACTCCAGACTTCCACTACTAAATCACATATCTTTATCCTGAAGCCTGACCCTAAGCCATCACACATTGGAAGTATACTTTTTCCCTAAGTCCTCTTCCTCTGATGAGATACTTCCTTCTCAAATATCCACTTAAGGCCAGGCCAAGGCCAGTCAAGTCTCATTCATCTCTAGGATGCACTCAGGACTTCCTTTACCTGACACTAGTCAGGTCCCCATTCACACTAATCAGTTCCTTTTATGTGTTGTGTCCCCCATGGGAATGCAAATTCCTTGAGAGTCAGTCTTTCTAGTTATAAATGTATTCCCAGTACTTGGCACAATATTTAACATTTAGGAAGTATCCAATAAACGCTGAATCATTGTTTGATTCTCCTATTCTATTTTATCATTTTTGGTCCTATTAGTCTAATTCAATATTGGATTCAGTTCCAACCTTACCTTGAATGAAGATTTTGTACTAATCATTTCCACTTCTGTACAAATGACTGAACTGATTTACTAATCTTTTGTTGTCTTATTGCTTTCCAGTCCCATAGAATCCAATTTGTAAATCAGATCATTTTTTTCTGAATTATTAACTACTAAGAATATTAGAAAATACTTTAAAATTCATATTGCTTGTTTAAGTTACGGAGTTTTAGATCCAGTAAGACATTAGGAATCATCTAGTCCAAATCATTGATTGTTCAGATGGGGAAACTGAGGCCCAGAAAGATGAAATAATTTGCTTATGGTCATATTGTAAGAAGATAGTTGTAGAACAGTAACCATAATTCATGTCATTACTCATTGCCCAGTATTGTTTCCATTATATTCATATCATATTTTTAATGTTATATGTTTAAAGAAAAAAGAACAAAAATAATATGTCCAATTTTTCTCTTGTTTTGAAATATACTTTGATTTGGTAATAATTTTGAGGATTTTACAAACAGTAAAATTACACTGTTGGTAAATATTTTTAGATAGCATAAAATGAGTGTCATTGCTGCACAAAGAATGATTTTCCCCCCGGTTAACCTAAATTGTTCATTTAGGGGAAAGCTTTTGGTAAGTCAATGAAAAGATTTAAAAACAGTCAGCATTCTTTTTTGTCACCTGGGTGACTTTCATTCCAAAATAGATAGCTATTTCCTCATGAGGCTGTTAAAGAATTCTTCCCTAACACTTTTCTTTTCAACCTTTATCTGGTGATAGGGTTGGAATTTTCAGTAAGGTCACAGCAAATAGAACTTGCCTGGATAGAAACTGCAGAACTAGCATACCCTGTGTACACAAAAGGGGGTCAATACTTTTTCTGAATGCCCTGGTCACTAAAGAGAGGCATTTGAACGCATTTTTGTTTATTTTAAAGTAATGCTTTTAGATACCAGAGAGGGGGAGAGGGACAGATAGAGACAGAGAGAGAGAGGGAGGGGGAGAGAGAGAAGACAAATGTTTTTCAGCCTGTACTATTCAATAATGCTCTTATATTCTTGTATGCAAAAATAGTGAAACATGTACACACAAGCACACATACGCAGAGAGGATATTCTAAAGTGTAAGGAAACCCACTTATAAGAAATAGAATGTAGCCAAATTCACCGTCATAAATAAATAAATAAATGTGTTTATATACAAATACATATGTGGATATATGTATATATATATATGTTATTATATAAAGTATTATATAATACATTATTTAAAATATAATACAGTATAGTGCATGTTGTCATGTTGCATGATGTCACATTGTATCACCGTGTATTGTATTACATTAAGTTGTTTTGTTACTTATATTGTATTTTATATTAATCATGTTATAGATTATGTTACATTGTGTGGTATAATATTTCGAGTTAGGAAGACAAATTCAAAAAATTCTCCCTCAGACATTTATAGACTGTGTCAAGCTGATAAATCACTTGACTTCTTAGCTTTTCAGTTTTCTCATGTGTACAATGGGAATAATAATTGCACTTAGCTCATAGAGTTCTTGTGAGACTCAGATGAGATGACATGTAAAGGTTGCTTTAAATACTTTTGAGCTTTTTATGGAAACTATTTAAATATTAAACTTCTCACAATAATAAATGCTTAGGACATAAAATTCCAAAAACAAATTTAAGGAAATATTTTGTAAGAGGGAAAATGAGGGGAAATGCAAATTTAAATGTATGAATGTTAACATTCATAAAGCAGTTTGTGAATCTTAAAGCACTATTTAAATGCTAGGTATTATCAGCACAATTATCCAGAGAAATAAACTTCATGTACTTTAATAGTTCATAAAGACGCTGGTCATAATCTTCATGCCCAACCATTCTCTGAAGTTCTTGTCCATGTCCTACCATAACTCTTCTTAAAGGAAAAGAGGAAAAGAAAAATCTTTACTTTCAACTGAGGTAGTATTTGTAAAGCACTTACACAGTTACTGACAAATAGTAAGCACTACACAATGGCTGGCAATTTTTATAAAAATCTAAAATTAAGTAAATGAGATCTTATTTCTCCATATTTTTCAGTTAATTGTGAAATTATAAAGATGTTTTCCATTGTTCAATATTGCTTTGAGAAATGTGCTGACTCTGTCTTTCCTTTGTGTGTAGCTGATTTATTTAAAGATTTTGTACAGATAACAGACTAGACTTATAGTTATTGATGGTCTCTTTGTTAACCCTTTCTAGTATCAATAATGTGCTGTGATTTTTTTCCCTCCTACACCTATGATCTCTCTTTCTTCTTCAGATATGTTGTATACTCATTATCAATCCATTCACAATGGGGTCATCTCCATCACAGATCACCTTTACATACACTTAGTATGATTTGACTGCTTTTCACATTTGTTTTTATCTGTAGAGTCATTTTTAACAACCTAAGCACATCCAGGACTCTAATGTTAGAGAACAAGGGTGGTTGCTTCCACTGCTTTTGATGGTTTTTTTCAGCCATCTATTTTTATCCTGTTTGCAGTAATTCTTCCATTTTCATCCTTGAATGCGCTTGATTAGATATCTTTCCAAATGTTCATTAATCTGGTTTTACCCTCCACTGCTTCTCTGAGATGACAGTACTCTTAATCATTCATCATCTTTCTTTGTGCCAGTTTACAAAGGAGATTTTATTTTTTACTGGGTATTGTCTTTAGCAGACATCTTTATCTGACAAATAAATCAATTGTTTCTTTGCCTGAGGAGAGTTCTGGGGACTGTTTACTTCCCTGTTTTTGCCATTAATTTATATTATTATTCTTCTGAATGTCAAGATTATTATTCTCAAAAACTGTTTTCATGAAAAAATAATAAGAAGAAAATACTAAGTATATGAAGGCAAAATGAGAAGAAATCTAATAAAGGATAGATTATAATAAAATAAAAAGACATAGAAAAATTAGGAACATTCACCTTAATTGATAAGAAAATGTTCTAAGTTAGAGGTAGAAGCAGTACCTTATACCTATAGAGATGCTCTAATCAGAGACTTATCTCCTCCCTAATAGTATAGCTATCTACATGAGTATAACCATTTATGTACTGAACAATGGAATCCTTTCTGTTCTCAGTTTCTCTGTTCTCCATCTCACTTTATTTTCCCCACATTTTACCCTTTATAGAAACTTTACCTCCTGCACACTATGTCATCACTGCTTGAAACTACAAGAAAACTACTATCAGAGCTACCTGGGTTTGTGTCTGTCTGTCTGTCTGTCTGTCTCTCTCTCTCTCTCAGATTACACCAAGAAATAGGTCTTTCTATTAAGGAGAGATTTTCTTATTAAACATTAAGAAGTACTATTAATACTACAGCTTAGTTACATTGCTGTTTAACTGATAAATTCTTCATCACTTTTTGAAATATACTTCTGTCCCCACTTGAGGTATGTAGAAAGAATGGGATAGAATACAAGAGGTTATGTCAAGGTTTTAATTGCTAAATAATACAAATTTGTACTTACTGTTGTCCAACTGACCTGCTGACCCAGATCTGTGAAATATAATGTAACAATGGAAGAAGCTGCAATGCTTTGAATATTACGATGATCCCTCAGAAAGGGCCCACCTATAATTAAAAAGATTAAGGAAATGAATCAATTAAACATAGTAAAAATATGTAATGGAAGGAACCTGGCTTAATGGATAAGGAGTCAGCTTTAAGGTGAAGAAAATGAGGGTTCAAGTGTTTCCACTGACAATGCATGGCTTTGTGCCCCTTGAAAAGAGTCATTAAACTTCTCTCCATTTCTAGAAGTGTTCTAATACTACAGTTTGCAGAACAAGCACTAGCAGAGAGAATTTTCTCCTTGGGAGTTCTATTTTTCTTTCTTTCTTTTTTTTTTTTTTTTTTTTTGATATCTCCAATTTCATTGATGTAGAGAGCTCATGATGAGTATTTAACCTTCACCAGTACAGGTGGCAAGCTTCTCTACAAATTCTGTATGCCAAGGGAAACCATAGGTTCTATACAAAAATATACACACATGTTCACATATATGCACACACACACATATGTACACAGGTAGACATATGTGTCTATATGTGTATATGTACTCATATAAGTAGAATACTTTTTGAATAATTAATAGATTAAAGTAAAGCTGAAAATCTTGACTTATGAGATGCATTTAAATTGAGAACATGCTTAGAAAAGAAAACAGAAATTAGCTGAATTTGGAATCAGAAGACTTGAATTCAAAAGCAATCTCTATTACTTATTATCTTTGTGACACTGGACAAAGCAAAAATGGCCTTTTGGAATATATATAAATATATACATACATACATATATGCACACATATATACATGTAAGTATGTGTATGTATATAAATATGCATATGTGAGAGTGTGTTTTAATCTATAAAATGAAGGGACTGTACTGGATGAACCCGAATTCTCTTTCAACTCTGAATCAACTCAGAGTCTTTTTCAAGTCTAAATCTATATCTATGCTCCTGTAATTTTATAATTCATATGTTGATTGTTACAATTTAGGAATTTTCTGCATCAACCCTCCAATTCAAAAGTAGCTTACTCCTGCAAACCAACGTACTTTGCAATTTTTCACTCTTCGTGATCTACGTATATTATATAATATACTTAGAAAGTACAAAAGCATTTTGATATTAACTCCCACCTGAAATACTCATCCTCATGTAATGAAGAGCCTGACAGGCATTCCAGAAACTTTCAAGGTCCCTCTCAGTATTAAAACTGCTCTGCTTCTACAACTGCAAAGGAAATATTTTCAAAAAAGAAATCTACTTTGATTCTTCAATGCATCTGTGAGCTCATCAATATGGATACACACTTCCACTTTCCCTAAAATCTAGAAGTTCCTTGTTAGCTCTTGGATTGAACATCAAGTACTGTGTTTGGCATTTGAAGCTCTTTAGAAGTCTAGCTCCCTTCCTACCTTTTATAATTGCCTAACACTTTACTCCCTTCCGTGTCCATTACAATTTAACAACATTGACCTTCTTACTATCCATCCCAGGGCAAACTCCAATTCTGATTCTGTCTTTGGATTGACTCTTCCAAAAACTCAAAACTCTCTTCCTCCTCACTGCCTACCCCTGCTTACTGGCATCACTGTCTTACTTCAAGATATATATCAATTCCCACTTTATGTGAATGGACTTTTTTGGTCTGCTTCCAGCTAATACCTTCCCCTCTGAGATTACCTTTAATCTATTCTATGTGTTTTGTATGTACCTACTTATTTTCATATTGCCTCCTCCATTTTACTCTAAACTTCTTTAATACAAGGAGAGAGGTTTTTCTTTGTTTATCTGTTTTAGTATTTTGTTTTTGTAATCCCGGCATTTGGTAAAGTACCTGATATTTAGCAAGCATATAATTCTTATTGATAGATTGAGAAACTGATGACTCTATAAATTTTAGTCACTCTATCAATTCCTTTAGGTCTTTTAATTTTTGGAGAGTTTCAAAGGTAAATTCAATTTAATAAACATTTAGAATCTGCTATACGCTAATGACCCTTTCCTTAAGGAACATTTAACCTAGGAGTAGGATAAGACAATTATGTTACAAATTAGATTGCAGATGTAATAACTATAAATAATTTGTCAATCTTCCAAAGTGGAAGTTCCCTATTTAGATAAATCCCAAGTTCAGAACCATAACAACGACCCCAATGACTAGTGTTTCCTTGTAACTCTCATTAGCTAACAACCACTAATATATGTTTATTTTAAAAGACCTAGTTTTGTTTTGCTCAAATTATTTAATAGTTTAATTCAATCTCTTGAGTTTGCGAAACTCATTGCAATGTTAGAAATGACTTCAAAATAACTGGTCATTGAATTGGGAATATAGAAAGATCTTCTTCACTGTTATATATATTCTCTATTTCTTATTCATATTGGACCTGAGGAATGGGACAAAAAAATTCGTCTTTATTTATGAAAATGACAATAAGTAGACAATTTTATGAATGCAAATAGATGCTTTTCAAACTAAAAGGCAGATATGCTCTGTTGATAATTATAGTTCTGTGAAAGGACTTAAAAAAAAGGAAAAACCTGAAAAGAGTTGTGGATAGGATTTGAAGATAGTAATTTCACCAATTTATTTAGAATGGCAGGGAAAATTCAAACCAGCAGAATAATCAGTGCATATTTTTAACACTTGTTCTTTTTGTGTTTTAGAGGGAAAAAAAATTCTAATTCTTAGTACAAAACTTCTTTTTAATTTATCATTATTCATAATAATTTGAAGATCAGAGAACTGAAAGACACCCCAGACAAATCTAGTTAAACTGGTTTTTTTACAGATAACGAAGCAGTGGTCCAGAGAAGAGAAGTTGAATTATTTTATGTCTTACAAAGGATGGTTATAGAGATAAAGAACTCTTGGAAACGTCTTGAGTGTAGCAGAATAGCAGTGAAATAAGCTCATAGGAATATAGTAAGGACAAGTTGAACACTTGTTCTGATTAAATTTATCCTGAAAATTAGTCTGTGGCAGCTCTCCCGAGTACTTCTGCAGATAATCTGCACGGTAATGAAAGATACAATGAAGGTATGGCTTCATATGCTGGCATATGGCAGACAAGTTACCAACACAAAGGCTCCTACTGTGGTTATAGGGTTAAGTGGATATATGAGTTGAAGAGAGTTGTTTTAACAGTACGATTAAAGGAGCAATACATTGAAAAAGGATTCTTCATTCTTGTCTTACCTTTACCATTTATTTGTTTTTCAACTAATGTGATTGCTGAAAAGTGGATCCCAAAATAAAATCCAATCAACTAAAAATTTATGAAGCTTCTCCAAAACGGTTGTCTTCAATTAGCTTATATTCCACTAATTTATCTCAATCTCAACTCCTTCATCTATTAAGTAGGATATCTATCTTAATTATTGGACTATTTTCAATTGTTACAATCTTAAATTGAGACTGGAGAAATGTAATATTCTGTAAATACAAAATCCTTCACAATCCACAAGAATTGTTCCTTATATTTTCTTTATACTATTGATTGCTGAGACAACCCATGTTATGTTTAGTGACAAACTCCAGTTTTGAAGGATAGCTGGAAATTTTGAGAGACTTGTTATTTTTTTTTTACTGGATAAAATGCTATTGCTAAATAAATATTACCAAAACATGTTGTTGGTAAGGAAGCTACTCTTTTGGTCACCTCTGGCTTTAACAATGAAAAAATCAGAGGAAATTAAAAATAACAAAGGAAACAAGAACAATAACTATTACTTTAAGATGTTACTCAAGATGGTAGAAAACTGATCAGTACGTACTGCGCTCCAGTTGAAGGCCAATACGGGAAGGGTACCACTGGGGACCTGTTTAATAGTGAAGAAAAATATTCAGCTTTTTCCAGTTATAAGAATATAATATTAGAATTAGATGTACTTTATGTACATTTAGTTGTACTCATATATATATATATATAAAATATACATATATTATGTACATATATATGAAAATGACTCTAGTACAACTTTGGTCATTTATATTTATAGTGGTAAAAAATCAATATTTTCTTGAAAATGAATAAAATGTTTTAATTATGTAATAAATGCTAAACACTATTATTATTTCATGAAATTTCCATGTTATCATTTCTTGCATGTCTTTATTTTTTACATATTTTTACTGATACCTTTTGTTTTTATTATACTCATGTTCTAAAAACATCATTTCCACTTACTAATCCAATGAGCCATCCTTTGTAAGAAATTATTTTTTCCCTTAAAAGAGGAAAATAAATTTTATTAAAACCAATCAACACAAACCAATCATCACCCATCTCAGCAATGAAATGAGGGGTTACATTTTCACAGGTCCTCTTCAAAGCTTTTAGTACTTAGAATTCAGTGGCATTTTATTAACTTAGGTTATTTCTAGAACATGCTAGAATTGGTCGCTTCTATCTCAGTACTTTAATCTTCTAGTATTGTTCCTGGAAATAAGTTACAAGTCTGAATAAACGTTCAGCTCCATGAATATACCATACTTCAACAGACAGTAGTACATACATCTTAGGTAGAATCAAGACAAACTGTATTTGGGTTTTGCCTCAGACTTACACTGTGCTGACATGAGTAAATCACTTAACATTTATCAGTTGTAATTTCTTTATCTGTGTAATGGGAAAAATAATGGTACCTTCTTCAAGAGATTGTTTTGAGCAGCAAATTATGTGACATTCAAAGGCCTTTATAAACCTTAAATAACATTATGTGTTATGTTTTATTATTAATACTACTACCCTAATAAAAATTATAATTATTGTTACTGTTTGTTTAGCAGCTAAGTGACCCAATCAACTCTAAAATGGTAATGGACAAAATACTTTGTATTTGGCGTTGAAAGAGGGAGTTTCTATACAGGGATCTGACTATGCTGTTAAAATCAAAGGTCTGGCAAAGTCACCTTGTAGGAAAATTAAATAAGCCTTACCTATCAGTGATTCACAAGGAAGTGCTTATAAGTTACTTAAATAAAAACCCTCATAGCAGCACTTTTCCCATAAGAGTAGTGTTTTTCTATTTTTAACTTTAGGTCAAATTTTTATGCCACTCAATATAAAGAAATAAATGTGCATTAAATATCCAACTGTCCAAAACACTGTGCTTGGACCTGAGGAAAACAGAAAATTTGTAGAGACAGATTTTGTCCTCATGAAGCATATATCATGGCATAGTAAACCATATGAGAAAACCTTTTGTGAGTATTCTCTGACATATTTATTTTATGTGGAATATAAGTATGGTCAGGGGCAGTAAAGTGGTACTGCAGATAGAAAACCAGGGGGTAGTGTAAGGAAAACTTGTCTTTCTGAGTTCAAATCTGACCTCAATCACTAGCTGTGTAACCCTGGACTAATCATTTAATCCTGTTTTCCTCAGTTACTTGAGTGTAAACTGAGCTGGAGAAGGAAAAAGCAAACTGCTCAAGTATCTTTGCCAAGAAAACCCAAAATGGGGTCATGAAGAATGAGACATGACTAAATCTGTTGAACAATGAGTATTACCATGGATTTTTTTTTTCTCAGAGGTATTTATACATTTTTTTCCATGTTGATGGGAAATGTTTTGATGGGAGACAGAACAGTACAATGGAAAGAACACTGGATTTAGAGTCATGAGTTCACTTGCTATCTCTGATACCTAATACCTTTGTGATTTGGAGCAAGTTATGTATACTCCTTAAGCCTCAATTTTCTCATCAATAAAATGAAGGCTTTAGAGTAAAGTCCCTGTTATACTTCAATCTATGATGCTATGATGCTTTTTACTATCTGTACAACATTGGGAGAATCACTTACCTTCTCTGGACCTCAATTTCCTCATCTTTAAGATGAGGGGACTGACCTATCCCCTAGAGGGTCTCTAAAGTCTTTAAATTTATGAAGCTATGAAATATACATAAATGGTACTAATAAGAGTTATGTTAATACGACATAAACTAGAGCAGTTCTTCAAAGTATAGCAGTCAAAATTAGCAGATTAATTACACTATACCTATATGCCAATATAATTAAGTATAGTAATACCTCACTTTGCTATGCATTTTATGATTTATCATTTTTTCATATTGATGACCGTTTCTGATCTTTAAAATAACCTATTCATAGTAGGTAGATGGGGCAACTATTGTTATTTCCATTTTGCAGATGAGAAAACTGAGTGAGGATCATAAATGTTAAATAGGTGACCAAGTACAAGAAGTGGTTAAGACCAGACCTCTAGTCTTGACTTTGTCTATTGTACCTCAAGGAAGAATGGTGGGGAGGAGGGGTTAGTTGAATTTGTAGTCAGGGGGCCTGGTATATAATCCTAGCTTTGCTACTTACCATGATATCTTTATGACCTTGGGCAAATAAACTGACTTCCCTGGGACCCAGGTTTTCCTTTTGTAAAATGAGAAGGTTTAATTAGATAATCTTTGAGTTTTCATATAATTTCCATACAATTTTATAATAATAAAGAGGCCATACCTCTTTTATGCATGATATTTTCTCATTACAAAAGAATATTTTGCCATCACATGAATGAATACCACACACTTAACCAAAGGGAGAAATAAAATTTAGTTTCACATGAGCTCGAACCATCAAGTTCTGCCTATTTTACTAATGAATGCATTATATATGTGCATGTGTATGTATATTATATACAGATACCCTCTTGCCACTCTAATAAAATACACTTCACATGATTGACAGCTCTTAAAAAGGAGATAAGAACCCTTATTTGGGAATGTTAAATTAGCAATTAATTCTAATTCTATGTAAAAATCCTTTCTCACAATGATGTACCTAAAAAGCTAACAGCTCCAAATCCCTCCAGGGTACTTCATTTCCTTCCTACTCAGTTAACATGATCCTAAACTATGAATGTTTTCAGGGAATAGTGTTGGCTTGTGCCACTGACATGATACAGCCAGTTTCATATGGAGGGGGAGTTATTCATTGCCTGAAGTCATTCTTTGGAGTAGCTTCTGTTTTCTTGGCAAAGGAACAAATTCGAACAATTGCTTGAGAAACCAGGAAGGAACACAGTGCGCATCTTTGGAGCTGAAAGCATATGCATTCCATGGGGAGCTTAGACGACTGTAGGAGGTAGCTAGGAAAGCATTGCAAATGCTGAATTCTTGGAAGATGGACAGCTGTTTGGGAGCTTTTTAAAAAAATCTCCATGTTATCCATGAACATGAAAATATCTGTTCTTATTCCAGAATAAAAGTTGTGCCTCGTGTTTTTATAAATACTCTCATACTACAAACTTTTCTAGAGATTCTTTTCTTGGTCATTTGAGTTTCTATAACTTGATGATAGCATTTTTATTTATTTGTAAAGCATCTTACTGAATTCAGCAGAAGTGGTAGTCTAATGTTATGAAAATTGACAAATGATTGCGCAATCTGGGACATTTCCTTCCTATTTTCTCTGAGCAATGTGTTTGAAAAATATTCCTACAAAGATTTTTTGAGTAATAATATCCATTTTATTTTTCCCATAATTTGCAACATACTTATCTTTATTTTTTAAAATAGATTAAAAATAAAATAGAAAACAAATGTCAAATAAAATTAATTGTAGGAAGTACAGTTCTTTAAGATTCTTGAAAAAATCATACACACATATTAACAGAGATAAAGAATGGATGTGTATATATGTTATGGGAGCAAGAATTGGAATGTAAAATTTCTCAAGGATTATTCTTTATTTGTCTTGATTATAACTGCAGCCCTAAAGTACTTAAAATTTGCTAGAAGGAAAGGCATGGCATGACTGATAGAGATGAATTTTCAGAATAAGGAAAATCTGAATACAAATTACTTTTCTTATATAATATGAACTGTGTACCTACTGGGAAATCACTTAACTCATTTAATCCCCAGTGAATTTTCTAAAACTAAGTTGTAGGTCAGTTGGTTCTCTACATTGGTAGAAGGAGTTTTCTCAATGAAGATTTCTTTCTACTAATTAAGTCATAGGTTCAGTCATCCCCAAAATGCATACACACTTACATGTATGTGTGAGTGCATACATATGTATATACACACATATACACAGAGTTATGTGGCATAGTGGATAGAGTAGAAGGAGTTCCAAGACCCTGGAAGGTTCATCTTCTTGAATTCAAATCTGGCTTCAGATCTTTACTAGTTGTATGAACCTCGGCAAATCACTTCATCTTGTTTGCCTCAGTTTCCTCATCTGTAAAATGAGCTGGAGATAGAAATGGCAAACATCTCTAATACCCTTGCCAAGAAAACCTAAATGGGGTCAGAGATAATTGGACACAACTTAGAAACAGCTGAAATATGTGTGTTTGTGTGTGTGTATATATATAATATATATATGCACATATATACATACATGCATGCAGAGAAATAGTATTTGCAAGGTTAAGATAGTTACTTTTCCAAACAGCAAATGTGGCCATATTTACTTTAATATTTTAAATATTAAAGTTTTCACCTCTGCCATGCTGAATTCAATAAGTATTGAACTGAGGTAAAAAAATCAATTTATAAATTATTTTTGTGAATAAGGACTTAGGAAGATTTTTCTATTTTGATTTTGTTTATTTTGGTATCATTTGAATTCACTTACTCTAAAAAGACTCCCATGGAGAAATTCAACTTGCTTATTTAAAGGATTTGGGTAACTAAAATAATGATATTCCTCCCTATATAAGTAATTTTCATTATTATTATTATTATTACATGATACAATGTATGGGGGAAAAGGCAATAGGGAATAATTGATAAAGCATTGACCCTAGAATCAAGATTTCGCATCAGGCCCTTCCTTTGATGCATAACTGGCTATGTGACAGGCAAGTCACACCATCTCAGTGACCCAGTCCAGCCTTTAAAACCATTATAGAAGAGTTTCTGAACTGCATTGTAGAAGGAATTCCTGAGAGGATTCTGGGAAAATGACAGAGTTGGTCAGAAACTTCCAAACTTTCACGATTTTCCCCCACAAAAGAGTTAAAATAGCACCTTAAGAGTGTGGATGGAAATAAAGAATACAGGCACAACCTCAGTCTTCCTAGGGCAATTTGAGAAGGTCAGAAGGAAAATCCCAGAACTAGGCTTAGTCCCTGTGAAGAGCAAACGCCTCCAAGCTAGGTTTCTTTTTAATAACAACCTGTAAGCCACTTAACCAAGAAGCAGCAAGTCCTGAGGTTAGTTGGTGTGAAAGGTTGCTCCAGCTCCAGCCACAGGAACTTATACTCCCAGATAGTGAGGGGAATTGTACATGTGAGTCCAGGAAGACTGAGGGAACCTCTGCTGATAAAAAATGCCAGACCTAGCTGTGCTGCCAAGAGTGGCTGATATAAGAAGAAACCATCACATTCCAGGTGAGTGCAGAAGCAGTGGGGCAGAAAGCCCCTGTCTGTGAGCACTTACAGGAGGTTGGAGGATTGGCTTAGGTTCCAGGCAGGAGGGGAGGACTGAAGATCTGGGGCAAGAGACACCATTTCCCTGGAATGGGAGTTAAAAATATTCTCTGATTGTTGATATGCCTCAGATGGGGCTACGGAAGGAGGCTTGTTTTGTATGAGGGCCCACACCTTTTGCTGATTGCTGGTAAGGTAGTGGGTAGAGGAGATATGAGGGATAGGAAACAACAGATATGCACAAACCTAAAACAAAAGATCAGGAGTAAAATATGTTTGGGAAAGTGTGTGTGTGCGTGTGTGTATGTGTGTGTGTGTGTGTGTGTGTGTGTGTGTGTACATCTCTATAGCTATAAAGAAACATATCTAAACATTATTGTAGCCTTCTGGGGGTAGGGGGAGGAAAAAGAACAAAGTAAAAACATGCACCACAGTGAACAAAAGAAAACTCACAAGGAAGCCAAGAAAAGATGGATCATTCTCAACACAATGTACATTATTTGTCACATAGGTTTTCTTGAAATGAAAATTTATTGTGACATATTTTGAATCCTCGCTTATGTTCTGCCATTGTAATGTTAATTAGATCTTCCCTGCCCATTAACAGACTTCATTTTCTAATAAGGCACTGATTCTTGGGTCTTAATGCCCTCTGGCTCTGAAAGTGTATAAATACTCTGAGGTGAGGTTTTGCTTTGGGCCTTACTCATTGGAAGTGTTTGTTTGGCCAGACAAGACTCTGGGCAGCTGCTAAGGAGCTGCCTCCTCTCCCCAACCTCTCCCTCCCTTTGTAAACCCAGATGTAGGTGTTTCTCTCTCTGGTAACTATGTATGGATGGTCGGACAAATGGATCTGTCTATTGATCTGTGATGTATGTGTTGCTTATGGTCAGACTGTTGGAAACCCTGTCTGTTGATTATTTCTTTGCATTTTTTCTGAAGTTCAGGGTGCTGACTTTTTCCCCTGAACTTAGTGAGTAACATATGTGCTTGATTGAAGTGATTGTTTGACCCCTCACATGTTGCTTTCCTTTTAGAAAAGTAGATCTAAGAAACTATACAGCAGACCCTTCTGTGTATGCCAGGGTCCTTGCTGATACAGCTGTGTACACATGCTTTTTTGTTTTTTACTTTGTATTTAAGTTCCAATATTTAAGTTCATGATACATTTCTGTTTCTTTTCTCTATTCTGTATTTGTGCTCTAGACCTTAAGTAATTCCCACTTACTGATGAAATCATAGGTTTTGGAACTCTGCCTACAAAAATATAACTTGTAGCATAAATCAGTATTTGTATTACATATACAATGTAAGCATATTTGACAGTAAAGATTATATCATTCTTTGTATTTATATCCTTATAGCCTGGCATAGTAACACATAATAGGTACTTAATAAATACTCATTGGTTGACTGATTTATCAAAACCTGCCTAAGACATTGACTAGAGAAGTGACCTTTGGAAATTCACATATTCTCTCTCAGCTTCAATTTTCTCATCTGTCAGTGAGAATAACAGCAGTATCTTTTCCATTGTATTGTTGTGAGTTTCAAAAGAGACAAAGAAAAAGAGCTTTTTTTAAGGAAAAGGATTTTGCAAACCATAAGGTAATATATAAAGATTAGTTTTTATCATTACATATCTCTTCTCTTGATCTCTGTCTCTGTCTCTCTCATTCTTAACTGTAATCCATCAGAATAACTGTCATTCATGATGATGAAACAATAGTTACTCCAGTATGCTAAATTTATAAAATATTTGAAGAACTAGAGTAAAACTAAAGCAATTTCATATTTAGAACAATCTCCCAAATGAACATTTTCATTGGCTGTACAGTATGCCTAGAAAAATATTTTCAACCCCTCTCCTTTTTATTCCTTCATTCGTTCCTGTTTTGGTGACAGACAGCACACTAAGCTGATTTAGAGGGCTTTAAATTGATAGACGAGTAAGATGAAAAAAAAGTAAAGGAACTGCAAAATAAGTATAAGGTGGTGCCTGTCCCAAGGGTGTTTATAATCTGGGAAGGACAAAACAGCAAAAGCAACTGAGACACACAAAGTTGATTGTGTGATGTCTCAGATCACTTCCAGCTCTTAAATCTTGCAGTCACTATGGTTGTAGGACAATTAAATTTCAAGCACTGTGATATTGTTAATGTAGTAGATGTTCAGAGAAGTAAGAGGCTAATGTGATTTTGATTTATCACTGAAGGTTCCATGCGGGAGATGGAGCTGGGCTAGATGATATCTCATTTGTGGAAGTGCAATTGGGAGGTCAGGGGGAGAGAGCGTATATGTTCACAAATAGTCATAAATGTATATATATGAATGTCTATCTTAATGACTATCATAATATACATGTATATATGTAAATGCATACATTTATGTGCATGTGTGTAATATAGTAACATCTAGTGAAAATCCTCAATCTCATCATTTCATTCCCATTCCGTTTCATAAATTAAGGACCTCTCCTCCACCAGATGAAAGCCTGAAAAAAACATTCTTTTTGCAGACAATGAACAATCAAAGGAGCAGAAAACAAAATTTGATGGCTGTTGTTTAGAACAATTAATGGACTGCCTTTCCATAAACAGTTAATTTTATCATCAGGAAAAATATTGCCTTTGTATTTTTCTCTCCATGAATTGTTAATAATAAATAGGTGTAATAATTATGGGCAATGCCTGCTGTGATTTGAATGGAGTGATTTGAAGAGGCAAATTATTATAATCAGTCATCATCATCATGTTTTTCAAAACCTTTAAACCATATCCTATTCTAAGGTAAATGTTCAGAGTATGGGAATGTGGCAACAAACTCCCATTGCATAATGAAAAAAGTACCGCATAAGTTAATCTAACCAAGGAATTTCTTATCTAATACCTTGACAAAAATTGTGATCGGTTGCTAAGCAATACCTGATTATGCAGTAGATGCAGCCATAAAGGTGAAGTCAGTGCATTTTCTGAAAGCCACAAGGATTTTCCGAAATGAAACTTGTCAATGTCTTTACTGAAATTTGAGCACTAAACAAAATTAGGTGTTTCTGACATTACCTGAAAATATTAGAGATTTGCAAATGCTATTTTTCTAGGCTAGGAAAGAACATCTACACATTCTCAAGGATAATCTAAAGTTATAGCTAGTTCATGTCAACATGAAAACCAAAATTTCTGTTGAAATCAAGAGTAAATGCTGAGTTTATTGGATGCTTGATGTTTTTAGAAGATGATTGAGAATCGTTTGGATGGAAAAGCTATTTTTACTGGAGAGTGAAGTTCAGTAACTCACAAAACTTCCTCCCAAAACATGGTAATTATCACGGAATCGAATTCATTTTAAACTATAGTCTCAAACATTCTAAAGAAAGTGAAGATAGAGTACCATAATCCTAGTAGTCAAAAGGAAATAACTGTATTTGCTTCAGTCTTTAATGTAAAGTTTGCTGAGTAGCATAGAGTGGCCATATAATTCGCAAAGAGAATTTTTAAAAGAATGAAAGTCATGAAAACATACCTGAGATAAATAGAACTTTAGACTGGGATGATGGGAGAAAAAAGTATTGGACAGGAAGACAGGAAATCATGTATTTAATACCAATGTTATCCTTATGTTACCTTGTGCTAAATCTTAAACTCTTTCTTCTGGCTTAACTTTTTCTGTGTATAATGTCAGGGAAGGGAATCAATCAAATGATCTCTGAGTTCCTTTCCAGCATGGAAAATTTTATTAGTATTTTTAGCTCTCAATTTACACATCATGGGCAAAGGGATGGGCACCCATATTGACTGGATTAACTCACTAAAACTCAGGTTCTTATAACTGTTGTTAACAGTGACATGGCAAAAAGGTTACACTACTATATTTTCTGGTGATTCATTTCACAGTTTCACTTCTGATCTGGGCAGATGTTCCACTCTAACTATAGGAGCTTGCAAATGTATTAAAATCAAAGGGTTTGCATTTTTTATTTTGAGAAAAGAAATTTAAATTTGGACCAAGGTAATCTTAACTTGAATTATTTTCTTATATGTGCATGAATCCCACGGATACATTCTTTTCCCCCTGCTGGCATATGTAAAAGGAAACAAATTCTCTCATGAGGTGTTCATCAGAGACACAGTTTCTGCTGAGCCTGAAGGTACACAATCATCACACACTAATTCCCTAAAGATACTAACTATTCCAAGATCCTGGGCAGCTGAGCTATACAGTCATAGACTCACAACACCGCCCCCCCCCCCATGGAAATACACATAACACAGAACCAAAGGTGAACTAGGAAGAAAAATATCCATGAAACATGAAAAGTCTCGGACTTTCTGATTCTTTGCAACAAGAGCTTAATGTTATTTCTTTCCTTTACTTTTGCTTGCTTTTGCTCAGTTTAAAATACTGTGCGAGCCACCATTAATACGTCAACAATTATATTTTCTTTCTCCAATTAAATACTCTGGAAATATATTACACCAACATGAACAGAAGTACTGGTTCATATTCTTGGCAGACCTGCTTTAGAGTCAGAGTATGTCTCTAGCACTTTGGGATACATTGAGATAGTAACTCAGTTGTGATTTAGAGTCAATTAAAGTCCATTCAATTTAAAAGCTATGGCCAAATTCTGTAATGAGAATTCCTTGTAAGTGGCTAAGGAATAATTTTATTCTCAGAAATCATAAAGAGCTGGTCTTCTCTGTACAAATTATTGTGTCATAGAATCTCAGTATCTTGTTGACGACCTGAAGTTTAAGGTCACTTTTTCTACAAGATTTTTTGAAAGATTGTCATTCATCTTTCCCTAAAAATATATCTCTAGAAAGTTTGCCATCTTATAATATAGTCCCATTTTGCTGGATCCCTTTACAAAATGTTGTTTTATATCAACTTTTGTCTCTCCCTTGCCTTCTACAGTTTAAATCATATTAGTCACTATTACATGAGATTACTCAATAACTAATTTCATAAAGAAAATTGAAGACACCTAGCCAGAGCTTCTTCATCTACTTTCTTTCATTTATTGCCATTATTATATTCTCTTCCTTCTTCCTTCTTGTCACATAAAAAGCATTATCTTTACTCTTAACTGAGTCTAAACATTATTTTTGTATCCTTGATCCATTCCTTCCATTACCTTCAGGACTTTGCTCAACAGATATCTCTTATATGTCAAGTATTTTCTTCCTTTATCATATGACTTCTTCCCCTCCACCTCAATCATATTATGGTTTCTGGAATTCTTAAAAAAATAAATAAAATAAGACAAAATAAAAAAAAGCTTAAAAAGTTATAAAATGCCTTCTCTTACCTCTACTAACCTATTAGTAAACTATTGACCATCCCAGGATCTCCTCTCTTTTACTGAGAAAGTTCTAGAAAAAGGCAGTAGTTCTTCACTATCAACCTCCTCCTCTATTGTTTGTAATGAACCTTTCACCCCATTATTCTATTGAAACTGCTCATTCAAAGATGACCAAAAACGTTTCTAATTACCCAGTCCAATGATCTTTTCTCTATCTTCATCATCTTTAATCTTTGAAACCTTTTATAATATTGACTATTCTCCATTACTAAATATGCTCTTATTTCTTGGCTTCAGAAACATGGTAATCTATTGGTTCTCCTCCTTGTTTCCTTCAACCACTAATTATTTTCCACCTGAGTTCTTAACTCAGATGGTCGATAAATCTCATTGACATTTTTCTTCTTTCCACACCATTAATGTTTTCAGGTGCGACTCTTATGTGAATGACTTACTAATATACAAATATTACTCATCTAGACCTTACTTTATACTTTCATAACTAAATTCCAACTTTCTTTTCTTAAATTAATGAATTTATTTATTTTTATGTTTCAACTTTAATTTTTATAAGATTTTTGAGTTATATATTTTCTTCCTCCCCTCCCTAGAGGTTATGCGATCTAACAAAGGCTACACCTACTCAATCATACTAAACATATTACCGTGTTAGTCACATTGTGAAAGAAGAATTAGAACAAAAGGGAAGAACCAAAAGAAAGAAAAAAATGAGACAAAAGTGTGCTTCGATCTGCATTCAGACTCCATAGTTCTTTCTCTGAATGTGGGTAGTATTTTCATTATGATTCTTTTGAAATTGTCTTAGATCATTACATTGTTGAGAAGAGCTAAGTCTATCAAAGTTGGTCATTGTACAATGTCGCTGTTACTATGTACAATGTTCTCCTGGTCATGCTCTCTTCACTCAGCATCAGTTTGTATAAGTCTTTCCAAGTTGCTCTGAAATCCACCTGAACAACATTTTTTTAATGGAACAATGGTATTGAATTTCATTTATATAGCACAACTTTTTCAGCCATTTCCCAATAAATACTATAAATTTCTAATTTTTGACCACCACAAAAAGAGCTGAGATAAATATTTTTTGTACACGTGGGTCCTTTTCTCCTTTTTATGATTTCTTTGGGACACAGACTTAGTAATGATATTGCTGGAGAAAAGGGTATATACAGTTTTATAGACCTTTCGGCATAGTTCCAAATTGTTCTTCAGAACATCTAGGATAATTCACAATTCCACCAACGGAGTATTAGTATTTCAATTTTCCCACATATCTCTAATATTTATTGTTTTCTTGTTTTGTCATGTTAGCTACTCCAATGGATATGGGGTGGTATTTCAGAGTTGTTTAAATTTTCATTTCTACAATCAAAAGTGAGTTAGAACATTTTTTCATATGACTAGAGATGACTTTAATTTCTTCCTCTGAAAACTGCCTGTTCACATTCTTTGAATATTTATCAATTGATGAATGACTTGTATTCTTATAAATTTGACCATGTTCTCTATTTTAGAAATAAGGCCTTTATCGGAGACACTGGTTGTAAAAATTGTTTACCATCTTTTTGCTTCCCTTCTAATTTTGGTTGCATTGACTTTGTGCAAAAACTTTTTAAATTTAATATGATCAAAATTATTCATTTTATATTTTATAATGTTCTCTCTCTCTTGTTCACTCATAAATTATTCCATTCTCCATAGATCTGAGAGTTAAACTATTTATTCCTTGCTGTCCTAATTTGCTTCTATCACTCTTTCTATCTAACTTGTGTAACCCATTTTGACCTTATCTTGGTATATGTTATAAGATGCTGGTCTTTGTAAATCTCCAACTTTCTAGAGGACATTTCTGCCTAAATAAAATGCCTAGGAATTACAACTGAAAATATTCAAAACTGAGCTACTTATCTTTTTCCCTTAAGCTCACCATTCTTTGGGATTTGACTATTTATGTTAATTATACCACTTGAAACTGTTATACTCTCTCTCACTCTTTTCATATTCTACCAAATATCCAGTCCTGTGGATTGGATTCTCTCTCACTTTGTCACTGTATCTTTATCCGTACATTCCTCACTATTTATATCCTCACTACCCTAGTATATCTCTCATCTCTATTCACTGTACTATGGCAATAACCTCTTAAAAAGATTTTCCCATCTCTTCTTTTCCCCTCCAATTGATCTACAATAAGCATATTTATGTATAATTTTGACAATGTTAATCTTCTACTTCAAAATCTATCATAATTTCCTATTGCCTAGTGAGCAAGGTCAAACCATGTTGCCAAGTATTTAAAGCTCTCTACAATCTGTCACCAGTTTATTAGCACAGAATCATCACATATTCTTCTGCTCCATGCATGTTGTACTTTAAACACTCTGGACTACTGCCTACCACCCCATTGTAAGCACTAAAATCTCCTAGCTCTGCACCTTTTCTCATGCTATTTCCTGTGGCCAGATTGATTTTTCTCTTTAAACCTACTGTTCTTTTAAGTTCAAGGTAAACATGTTTTTCTTTGTGAAGCCTGTTCTTATCCTTTCTTTCCCTTCTACACACATGCACATGGGAATCAGTAATATCTTACTTTCCTATATCTTGTAGATTTTGTTTTGCAGCTCTGAGGTATTTCTATCCTATAATATTTTAGATGTTGAGAGGAAGCCTCATTGAGTAATGGTTAGAAAGATGATCTTGGTTTCAAACCTTTCTCTCATACATATGTGATCCTGGACAAGTCACTTTAACTTTCATTGCCCCAGAAAACCCTGTAAGATTAAAAATTTAGAGCATTATTACTGTATTTGTAGAGATACTTTCCTGATTTCCATAACAATGAAATTACAGATCCATTGAGAAATATATTTTATATACCTGCTCAATCTTAATAAATATTTATTTCCCTATTATGCTCTAAGTACCACCATGTTCTTTCTAAATTTTGTTTCTTCCTAGTTCCCAGAATAATTGTCAGTATGTGTGGTTAATAAATCCCTGTCTAATTAATGCAACATCTTATCACTAAGATTTCTCTTCTAAAGACGTGATCTATAAAAGAGTCACTTATTAAACATCTTTTTTTTTCTTCATCTTCTTTGAACAGGACATGTTTTCTTTCTTTACTATCCATCATTCCAATTGCCTTGTATAGAAGCACTCTATTTCATCAATGTTGCTCTTAAAATATAGCATCTAGAATGAAATTTAATGTGTTCTGAACACCCAGATGTATTCTGACCATTGAAGAGTTCAAAGAGACTATTACCTACAGTGATCTGGGCTAACAATGGCTCTAACATGAAAATACTAAAGGAATCATGTTTAGAAGCTACATAGAGTTGTTGACTCCTATTCAGTTTCAAATCAACTCCAATACCTAGATCTTTATGCAAATGAGATACTTTTTATATAGGTCTTCCTTATATTGTGCTTGAAATTTGGTTGAGCTATTTAACCTCTCTGTTCTTCATTTTTTTTTTTTCATCCATAAGATGACACAGTTGACTATAAGTTCTAGGGTCCCTGAGTGGCATCATGGTTTACTAGATAGAATGCTTGGAGGTAAACTTAGGATGATTTGGACTGAAATCTTTCACCATACTTCTCAGTTGTGTTGCCGTGGGCAAGTCTTAATTTCTACAATCCCCAATTTCTTCATCTGTAAAATGAGAGGTTGAACTCAATATCCTCTAAGTTGCTTCTGGCTGTAAATATTTGATTCCCCCATGTCTTTTAGTTTTAGATGCTTTGATTTTATGAGTTTCTAAATCTAAATATAAAACTTTCTATTTATAATTGATACATTTCATTTGTTGGTTTCACTCTAGCAAGTTAGGGTCTGGAAAAGTATATCATTAGTCCTTATTATGAATGCACTGAATTTCAAGTCAAAAGCGTCTTAAATATATCCAAAAAATTGTGAGATCTTTATAGGTTTTTACACATATACACACAAGACAGACAGACAGAAAGACACACACACACACAGAAATTTGTATTTTGATTTATTAAGAGCCTCAGAGACATTTGTCACACTGGAATTGGACTAAGACACTTGGTTTGAATTTTAGTTTCATTATGTAAAAACCATGACCTTAGACAAGTGCTTGACGTATCTGGGCCTCAATTTTCTCACTTTTAGCATTATAGGAGGTAAAACTGATATTTTCTCTAGTCCCTTCTACATCTAAATCCTATGCACAACTGAAATGGAGTTGATTTTGGAATAGGAATAGACAAGTAGAAGAGGACTGCAAGAAAAAAAGAATCATTAATTCAGGCCAAAAAAGAAAAATATGAGCTTGACTTAGGATAATATTCTTTATTCTTCCATTTCTAATTTCCAGCTAAAGAGGAATGTACCTATGAACAAATACAAATCAAGACATAAAAAAATAAGTCCATATTTGAAAATGATTGAACATTTCTGTATCTGAGTACACATGCAGAAAATCACTATGGACCCCTTTCACAGCAGCAATGATTACACTGAGTTGCAGAATGTCATATGTGGTTCATAAAACTATATTTTACTTAAGTAATGTTAAATTGGAACATTAAGTTAAATTCATTGCCACCTCATTCTGTCAAATTTGGCATTGTTTATCTTCCATAATTTCTTTTATAAATAACTAAAGTAATTGCCCAAATGGAGAGTGTGCATCCAACTTAGCTTCTGATTCCCATTCATCTTAGTCACTAACATTCATTCCCATGATAATTTCTGTCTGATGATCTCGGGGAAAAACCACACTCATAAATTTTTGGTGAAGTAAAAATCTTTATGGTGCCGTTTCTGTTAAAATGGTATACTTAGATGACTTCTTTATAGAGAAAGCATGAGATTAGTTATTATTTATACTCATATTCTCTTTCTCTTCTCTTGGTGGAACTATTTGCTATCATAAAGAGCCTGAATGGTGAAGTGCAAGATTGAAACCTAGGTTTAATCTTGCCTCACATCTTATTGAATTCCATGACCATCAAGTCACTTAATCTCTGATCACCAAAAGAGGCTGATTTGATGTAATAAACAGAATGATAATCCTAGAGTTGGACACTACCTCCTGACCTTACTGGTTTTGTGAACAAAACAGCTTTTCTCACTCTATTTTCTCATCTAGGAGAAACGATAGTACAAACCTAATAAAGTTGTAAGAATTAACTGAAAAAAAATATATAAATTAATTTATAAACCTCAAGATATTTTAAAAATGTTAACTAATAAATCACCATTTATTATAAATTTGCAGTATACTGTCATGTTAATTTAAATGGGAAGATCTTTCCCATTCATTAATAGGCCCACGTGACCTGCCTGCATCACTTGGAAGTCTGAGTCACATGGAACTTGTGGTGTGAGGAGTTTGCTGAATGGGTGGAACAGGAAGGGGTGGAGTAGAAAGGGTAGACCAAGAAGAGTCAGAACTAGAGCAGAGCTAAGAGGAAGTTAGTCATGAGAGCAGTCAGAGCTAGGAAGAAAGCAGGCAAGTAGGCATCTGGCTAACGTGAGTGAAAGAGTTTGTAATTTTGTTCAATGGAGCCTGCTTGCGATTTGTTTAACAAAACTGGTTTGTGGGAAGCCTCGCAGGGGGGAAACCTGAGGACAGTGTTGTTGTCTTCTGCATTGTTATTATGTATAGATTATGATGGATTAATGTTTAATTAATTTAATTTCACTTATAATTTAGTTTAAATTCATTAATTTAATTAATGGATAGATGTTTTGGTTCTGTCTTTCATGTGGAATGTCTGTTGTATTTTGTGACTCAGAATTGCACTGGGATATTCACGATAATAGGTGCTATGAATATTGCATTGGAACTACATATACTAGGCACTACACTAAGTGTTGTCAATACAAAAGCAAAAGTGAAACAGTCCTTGGCCTCAAAAACATTACATTCAATCAGGGGAAATGTGTGTATACAAAATAAATTTTAAAATGTAGAGGTCTTAGGCACTGGGGAAATCAGGAAAGATCTTATATGACACTTGCAGTGAGATATGAAAGCTAAGAGTTCTAAGACACAAGTGAAGAAAAATGAATTCTACAGGCAATTGTACAGGCAACAACCTGTACCAAGTCATGAAGGTAGGAGATGAATTTTTTCATATAGAGAACAGTAAGACTGAACACAAAAATATGTGAAAGGGAATAATATACAATAAACCTGAAAAGACAGGTTGTGAAGGGATTTTAATTCCCAAGAAGTTTGTTTTTGATTCAGAAGTAGTAGCAACCCACTGAGCAAGGGAGTTGTATGGCCAGACCTGTGCTTTAGGAGTAGAACTTCGGCATCTCTGTGAAGTGTGGAGGAGAGAGAAGAGGCAGAGAGACCTAATAGGAGACAATTTCAGTAGTTCAGGGGACAGATGAAAAAGAGAAACTTGGACAAGAGTGGTGACAATGTGAGTGGGGAAAAGATGGAGGATAGAGGTTTTGTTGACTTAGAATCAAAAATACTTGGCAACTGATCAGTTATATGAAGTACAATCTGTAACGTATTGAAGACAAATGACTGATTCCAGTCTTATAAAACTGGGTGACTTTAAGAATGGTGTTGGCCTTGACAAATTTGAAAGTTTAAATGAAGTTTGAGTTAAGTGGCATGGGGGGGTGAAGGTGAGGGATAATAAGTTCTGCTTTGGATATGTTGAACTGGAGATACTTACAAGATATCCAGTACGAATTACCTAATAGGAAGGTGGTGAAAAAGACTGTCATTCAGGAAGGGAACTAGAGAGATCTGGAAGTAATCTCTACATAGATGATTATTGAAGTACTGGAAGGCTATTTCGCTCGTGAGTACATAGACAGAAGAAAGTCCTAGGTGCAACTCTAGAATACTCCATGGGGGATGGTGGTGAGATGGGATAAATTAATAATGAACCAGATAAAAGTTCTTCAAAAAGAGTACTGGAACTGGTGTTTTGTCATTTTTCAGTCATGTCTGACTCTTTGTGCTCCTTTTGGGGTTTTCTTGACAAAGATAGTGGATTGATTTTCTATTTCCTTCTCCACCTCATTTTACAGATGAGGACTGAAGCAAATAGGGGTAAGTAACTTGCCCAGGGTCACAGAGTTAGTAAGTGTCTAAAGCTAGATTGGAACTCGGGAAGATGAATCTTCCTGATGACTGGCCTGGCATTTTATGCTACTTGACTTCCCCACTAGTACAGTTAGGAAGAGAATAAGTAGATCAGGGTCATGAAACTTTAGAGAGAATAGAAGGCTATTGAAAAAAAAGAGAGAAACCAATACTTTAAACAGCAAAAATTACAGATATAAACTATATATATACCATATCCAGTCATACACACATACACACATACATGTATGCACACATAAATATCCCTTTTTCTATTTTGAAATCAGCTTTTCAGATTTGTTGAAAAACATTCAGTAGTTTTCTATTTTGCTGAATATGGGGAAATTAATTTGGCCTTTTAATGCACAAGTTTACATTTTAATGTAAGAATTTTGAGACATTTTTAATAACAGTGGAAAAGGAGACTGGGAAAGCAGCAGGCAAAATCTCTTCTGACAAGACTGCCATTTGAAGAGGCCTTGAATATATGTTGGTATAAATCAATCCATTTAGTACTGTCTATCCCCTGCCAGGGTCAGAGCTCTGGCTAGTTCAGTTGGTTGACAGCAGTGTAGATGGTCCCTGATCACCTTATGAATCCTAGCTCTTCAAAGTTAGTCTCATTTGTTTAAAAGAAATTAATTAGCAAAGAATGTGCTTCAGTGCCCTTAGTATCTCATATAGGAAATTATCTTAGAGACTAGCATTTGTAAAGGAAAAGCAACATCAAAAGGGACAAACCTAGTCAAGATGTTCTATTTTGTTTCCTGTTTTTCTCTGATGTGCTAATAGATTTAATTAAACAATAAAAGTGGGGGGATATAGAGGAGAAGCTAGGAAAAGCAGGCATCTTGCTTATAAAAAATATTAAAACCTTAATGTAAATATCAAGATTTAATAAAAATAGGTCAGAATGGGCAGTCAATCTCTAAATCACAGTCATGTCTACTAGTTTATAAGATAGTGACTAATTTCATGACTTTGGTCATGTCACTTAACCTTCCTAGGTTTCAGTTTTCTCATTCTTTAAAATGAGAGAGTTAGACTTGAAGGTCTCTGATAATCTTTCCAACTCTATATGTATGTTTTATTCAAAATACAATATAACTATAAGTCTTCCAAGGAAAAATAAACATGATTCTCCCTGATTGTTCAGGTTAATTTTCCTGAGTATAGTTGTTATCTTACTTATGTTTATGTATTAATAACATCAGGCTTTTAGTTCATCCTTTGGAAGTCCTCTCTCACTGCTAACCCTCTGTGAACTTACAGAAGGAGGAGGACATGGACAAGGGCTTCACAGGTTGAGCCAGAATTGATATGTTGTGATCTGCATTACTAGAAAAAATATCCATATTGATAAATTCACAGATTAGTTGTGAAAATGAAGTCAACATTAACACCAAAAACAATACAAAGCTATCACCTTTCCATATATGAAGATGAGAACTGAAGTAATCCATTCATTCGGATACACCCAAAGTGAGTGACACATCAAACTCTTCCTAGCTGTCTTTCAAGAAATAACAGATTTGCAGCTATCAATTACAGGCATTCTTAAAAGAACAATCTTAGAATAAGTGAGAAAGATAAGGAAAATTAAATAAAACAAAATAAAGAAATGCAGAAAACACATTCAATGGGGAAATAGGTTGAAAAGAGATTCTTCAGAAGTCTGAAATACAGAAAAAATGGCAACTTTGCTAGTTTGGGGAGGGAGATTTTTGGTTGTGTTTTACACAACCTACTTTGCCCACTTTGTTTGGTGTATTAGATGTGACAGTTCCCTGAAATATTTAACTATGATTATTCTTTGTTTCAGTGTCAGTAAATAAGTGGTAGGTTTTTTAAAAAAAAAATTTGTTTATTTCATTTCAGGCACCTAAGAAATAAAATTTTCAAGTCCTAAAAATCCCTCACTTCAGGAAGCAATGTATTCCACAGTTAATTTTCCTGAAAAAAAAAATGTCCCCCAATAAATGACCCCTCTCTTTAATTCTTTCGCACAGTTATATGAAGCTACCAATTTTCACTTTGAGAATCTATGACAGAAGTGACAACTTGAATAGCAGAAAAAGCTTACTCCCTTTATTGCACTTTATCTGTTCATTACCCAGCTTTAAAAGAAAACCTCCCACTTACTGCACACACAACACACAGACTTCGGTATTTTCCTGATGATTAAAAAAAAATCAGTCAATAATTCTTCCCTATGGTAAACAATACGTAAAACTATCATTTGGGCATTTGAGAGGAAGATCATTTGTACCAATAAATAGGATCTTGTGATATTTGTAGAAGACAAAGGGCTGCTATAAACACAGAATATCTTGACAGCTTCTTTATGTTTTCACTCAAATGTCTGTAAGTCCTTTCTGAGATTATTTGACTGTTTGCTTTATACCTGTATTTCCCTATTTTCTTTTTCTGTGTGGACTCACGTAAAGACATAAACCTTGGGCTACTTGCTGTTAGAGTTGTACAAGACTAGAGAAGCACATAACTAAGTGATTTTATCATCTGTTTTTGGCAAGAAAAATACATTAAACAGATTTACAGACTTAGAGGCCATCTAGTCAAACCCCACCATTTTAAAAAGAAGGAAACTGAACTTCAGTGAGAAGTGGCTTGTGTGAAGTCACCCAGGCAATGCCAGAATGGGAATGGAACACAGATCCTCAGACTGGAAATCCTTCAAACTCATTGTTTAACTGCACCTTTCACTTTCCATATCTATCTATCTTATTATTTAGAAGCATATTTGATAAGACAAAGACTCCATAGGGAGCCTTGATGCTCTGTGTTTAAACCGTGTCTGACACAGAGTAAGTACTTAACAATTTCCTGTTGTTTTACTGAAATATTAATGGAATTATGATATATCTGTAAAACCAATTAATTCAATAGGAATTTATGTTAATTGCTTGGCACAGTGTCATTAAAAATTGATTTCTGATTTATTTGCACACTTTTAAAACAAAATCCGTATTCTTCCAATGTAGCTGTAACATAATTATAATACTTGACATTATAGGATATGTGATAATAAGTTAATCTTTTTTTAGAATGAATTTTTACAAAAAAGTTCTTCACAGTATTATAAGGGTCTAAGATTTCATTAGATGTTATTCTTTCAAAGAATTTAATTTGGCATTATGTTAGGGTATTAAAACAATAGATAGCGAATTAGATGGATTTGAAAGGGCTTTCACTATTCTAGTAAACTTGCATAAGTTATTTTTTTCTTATTATTTACCATGGTGGCTCCTACTATTCAGGTTATTACTTTCCTTCCTCCCTTCCTTTGTTTCCTCTTTCCTTCCTTTTTTCTTCATTCTTTCCTTCCTTTTTCCTTCCTTCATTATTTTCTTCTGTGAGAGAGATGTTCAAATATTCACATTTTCAAATTTGAATTTGAAATTCAAATGTTCAAAAATAAAAGAGCTTTACAACTGAATAAATATGGTGGGAGCAGCCAGAGAGTGAGGCATTAAGAATAACACACAGGTTGTCATCCTGGGTGATTGGGAGGATGGTGGTACTTTCAATACGAACAGAGGAGTAAGGAAGCAGTTAGGTTTTGGGGGAAGATAAACTCAGTGTGAGACATATCAAGTACTAGGAGGTTAGGGTGATTCAGGTGGTATTAATATTTATGTCAAAATACTTTAATATGATGACAGAAGTTGGGGAAGAGAGAAAAATTGTAAACCAGGAAAGGAACTCGCTGAGGAAGGAAGGAGAGTATCTGGAGATCTGCACACTATAACCCCTGAAATCTATTGGGTAATAAATATGGATTGAATAAATGTCAAAGAGAAATTCTTCAGTTATGGTCATAGATGGAGAGCCTATCAATGGCACTGGGGAATATGAAATATTCCAACTCTCATTTCAGCAGATGAGTTGGAAGCTATGAGTGAAATCTAACAAGTGCAGCAGAGGGTCTACAGGGAAGGGGTGTTATCTGGAAGGATGGAAGTCCCACTAAGAGAATAAGATGGAGGAGATTAACCTTTCCCATTTCCCAAGAAAGAAACTAGTGTTCAGGAAGCTGTGTCTTTCTTTATCACCCTTCTTTAAATCCACTGAGAATCACACCTGATAGTGTCTGTGGATTAATTTTTAACCCTCTTAATATCGACTGCAATTTAGGGGATTATATATATATATATATATATATGTAGTAAGTACCTTACCTTCTTAGGAGTGAAGAACTCAGATTTCTGATTCAGTTTAGTTGACTACCAATCAGTATTTTTATTTTAATATTTCTATATTAGGTAAGAAATTAGCTATGGAAACTAATCAAGTTATAAAATTTTGACACGAGAAAAACTTCAAGAAGTCCTTTGTTCTATGCCCTTTGGAATATTCATAATTATATTGATTCCAGTGGCTTGGAACCTTCACAGCTGCTAGATAAGGCTATTCTATAGTAAAAAGCCCTTGAGCTATGGAATATAGCTGCAAAATGGGTACAACGAAATTCATGCCTATCTCTTATACCTATCACTCCCACTTGAAAACAACCCAATTGTAATTATATAACCTAACCTGAGCAATACACTGATATTCTTGGTTTGGATTAGCCCCTTCCAAACCTGACTTGGGCAGCTGAGTAGTATAGTAGATAGAATGCCAGGACTGAAGTCAAGAAGACCCTAGTTTAAATCTGGCCTCAGACACTGACTAGCTGTGTGACCTTGGGCAAGTCATTCAAGTCTGTTTACCTTAGTTTCTTCATCTATAAAATGAGCCAGAAAAGGATATGGCAAACCATCCCAGTATCTTTGCCAATGAAACCTCAAAAAGGATTATGAATGGACATCTAGATAGATAGATAGAAAGATAGATCTGTGGATGGTGGGGAGTACGTAATATGTACTCTGTCCCGCTTTAACCTAATTGGGTTAGAATAGGGTGACAGCTGCTGAGGAAACCAGGGTCAAGACTAGTCTAGATATATTATTACATGACTGTTTGTGAGTATCTAACTGTCTCTGACAACTGATGAGAACTACCTGGAAAGAAATGGGAACTTCAGGTCAAGAGCTTTCTTTGCATTTTAGTGAATTATTATAGGCAAGAAATTTTGGAGATATTAGTACATTAGTTATAAAAAAGCACAACCTCAAAAAATATTATTTATTTTGTTTACTTAGTGATTTTCATCATGTTTTCAGAATTAAAAAGCTGAGTAGTTAAGTAATTTATTCAATTCTGTGCATCTTGGGAAGTTACCAAGAACAGGATTCTACATTAACTGGCTTATAGTCTGCTATTCCACCATACTGCTGTCTTAGTTAGTATTAGGTAGAAAATCAACAGGACCATAAAAAGTGCTTTATTTATTTTGTAATGATTTCTGACATATTTCAGCTTATGTGCTTTCTCCAAATATGGTAACTACATAGTCAAAACAAAAATCAATAAAGAACATTCATTTCATCCTATCTTTTCATTCTTTGAGAGAATTCACATTCCATTGCCCAAATTAGTTCTCCTGACTTTCAACAATATGATTGTTTTTAGTTCCTTGATCATGATATTAAAGAGTTTAGAAAAGAGAATACTTAGATAAGTGATAATATCATTTTAAATATTTGAAGAGTTGCCATATGCAAGTGGAACTGTTTTTATCCTATTGATCCACAGGAAGCAAAACGGAGCAATGAGTTGAATTACAGGGAGACAGATTTAGTATAATAACAAGAAAAACTGACTAGTGGCTAGACTGAGAGTAAAAAAAAAATGGGCTGCTTATGTGGTGGTAAGTTAAGAGATCATACATTTAAATGTGGAAGGGAACTTAAAAGCTATTTGTCCCAGTTTCCTCATTCTTTATGTAAGTCAGCAGAGGCCCAGATAAATTGTGACCTATTCAGGGTCATTTAGAAAATAGTAGAATTGTTAATGGACTTGTTAAATCAGGGCTAGATGACCACTGATCAGGAATGCTGTCATTGGCTTCATCAAATGGGTAAGTTGTTTTACTATGTGATTTCTAAGTTTTCTTCCAGTTCTAGAACTCTATGAATGTATTATGCTACAGATTTTGCAAAGTATATTCAAAAGAGTTCACTACTTACTTTAATATGACTTTAGGATTAACTTAAAAAAAATATTGTTCTTTGGGTGCAGGGGTGATTTTTAATCTACCATAAAGATGAAAAAACAAAAAGACCATATGATCCAGGTCATGAAATTTCCATTTCCTGATTAAGCATCTAAAGGACTCATATGCTTTTTTAAAAAAATTGTTTGCACAAAATGTCATCATGATACATCACACTTCCGTTTAGGAGCTAAATCCCAGGGAGAAGAGAGGACCAATTCTATGGCAAGCAATATCTCAATAGGTTTGTTTTCTTTGATTTTTTTGTTACATTACTCATCATAAATGATATCTGTAATCCTACTAATGAAATTAAATCATATCAGAAGCAGCAGCTGCCACAAAAGGAAATAATTTGCATTTTTATTAATGTTTTAGAGACAATCTTGACTTTTCTAGCAGAGCTTTAAGTGTCTCTGTATTTGTCTGATTCCTTAATTTTATGTGCATTTATTTTCTAGAGTGAAGTGCCCAGTCTTTCTCCATTTCCCCAGATATCTTTCACTTTGAGGTTTAAATGTCAGCACACTGTCACATATTCAAATACAAATTGGAAGTCAGACTTTTTTTGCTATTAATAAACTACCTCTGGTAGAATTTGGTTCATTTCTAATGAGGTGATTGTTTAAGCTTGAATGGATTGCTTAGCCATCCTATCCTTTGGTTCACTGCATTATAAACCAAATTGACTTGGTGATATAAGCCTTGTGAAATATTAGTATGGCTTGAGGTTGCATTCCAATCTGACTAAGAATGTGTCAGAATAGCCCTGATGTTGCATAGCAATGTGCAGGTTATTTTTCAAAGCAGCTAAGGATAAGAAAAAAGAAGTACTCTGTAGCCCAGGTTCATCTTGTGTAAGCCTTCGGAGCTGATGACAACAGTGGGCATTCATATATATGCCTCTTGATTGACAAAATGTCCATTTCTTTCCATTTTTCTCTCTGAACAACAGTATATACAGCATCATATTTAACAAGAAACCTTCAACATCTGTACATGAGTGCCTGCTAAAGTGCCAATAGATTTCTTGACCAATGTGACCAATGTCTTACTGCCAAAGCACTCTGGGCTATTTTACATAACAAAACTGAACATATCCTAAGACAGTTCCATGTAGCCAGTAAGCATTGAATAACTAGCAATAAATTCACAAGGTCCACATAGTCACAACCAAGGGAATGTGTCTATATTTTTTATTTTTCCCCAGTTTTTAATATAATCAAATTTTCACTTTGGGCTTTTTGCAGCATATTTTTTGGGAATTTTCTTGGAACCAGCTCCCTTAAATGAAATGCAACCAGAATGACTAGGAGATACACATTTATATTATGCTGTATATTATTAAATAAATTCCGCAGTGGGGAATTGGAAGAAGAATAATGAAACAGAGAGCCTGAACACTATAATCTCAACTTTTTGTATTAATGATAAGTTCTGTACAAGATAGTAGGCTATATTTAAAATAAGGTTCACTCAAAGAATTGCCTTGCTTCTTCAGAATTTGCTGTGTTCCAGCGTCTATAATGGCAAGTTGTTCCCTTTAAGGGACGGCGGTTTTGTTGTTTTGTTTTGGGGTTTTTTGTTTGTTTCATTTTGGTTTGGGGTTTTTATCTTAGTTTCTGTGTTTAGTGTGATTTAGATTTCTCTATTTCTGTTTCCTCAGGGTAGAAATTCATTACCACTTTCATTGGAAGTTAAAGGTAATATAAATTACTTACTCAGAATTTGGCATTCATTACCAGCAGATGTCAAGGTTAATGATCAGAATGCAATAGTTGATACATTGTTAAAGACTGGTCTATTTATCCAAATTCTCTTACCTTTGAGGGTCCAGAGAATCTTGTGTATCTTAGACACTGGGATTTCAAATGTGATATCACTGGCAAAGGAATTCCTGGACAGGGAAATTCCTACCAACACAAGTTAGCACATTCAATGCAACTTAGTGTCTCAGAGAGTTACCTATAACATTGACATCTTAAATGTCTTGCTATGGGTCCCCCAACCAACATATGTTAGAGGTAGAACTTGAAACCTGGTTTTCCTGGCTTTAAGATCATGATGTCAAAGTGTCTCTTACTACAGATCAGAGATATTGATATTAAAGATTAAATGTACTTCAAAAATAGAAAATCACTTAATTTCACTTATTGAAAGGTCTCTTTGCTCATCTTGTCCAAAAGATAACAAAATATTAACCCTCTCTATTACATACCTAACAAGAGATGAACCATTCTTTACTTAAAGATCTTTAATGAAAGTGAATATGTTGTATCTAAAGACAAGGCTATTCCACTTTTGGGTAGATCATTTCATTAGAGAATTTTACCTCACATCAAATCTGAATGAAATATTCTGCAACTTCTACCCCTCTCTCCTAGTTCTTCCTTCTTGAGAAAAGCAAAACTTCCACACTGAAAACCATACAAGTGTTTGAAGACAATGGTTGATGGAACATTTCTTCTTCACCACTACCCCATCTTTACAATAAACAATCCTCAGTTTTAGTTTGTGACGTTTCTTCCACTGGGTGAATTAAATTTCTAGTGCAAAATGGTTAAAATGTAGAAATGATGACAAGTGTTGAGTTTCAATTAAATTGAGCTGGAAGACCACTATCACAAGGAATTATGTAAATCATTTTTGTACACTTCATTTTGTAAAATGTCATAGAGAGTAGTTATAATTTAGAATATTATAAAAATAAAATAGAACTGATTTTTTAAATTGATAAAATGAAACTAAGTGCATAAGATACAATGGATTGTGAAGTGCAATTCTTAGGATGTTTCGTTGAGAACATAAGAGTGATAGAAAAAACTCTAGAACCTCACATTATAGATTATAAGTGAGGAGAAATTAAGTACAGAAATTGAATGGGGATAAAGAGCCCCCCTTCATTTTTACATGACTTTTTAAAAAGAGAATAATTGATTCCATTTTAATGCAAGTTGAGAATATTTTCACTCCTCAACTCAGACTTACTGTTCTAAATCTAGTTTGAGTCCACTATGCTGGGAATCACAGAGAGACTTTCACTAATTGACTAACAGGTCTGGTCTGTAAAGCCCAGCTCTGAGGCACACATGCTATAATTCTACCTCAGAGTCCCCAGCATGTGCATTTTTGGAAAATTCTAATGTTGCAGGCATCCACACTGACAGATTCCATTAACTTTCCTCTACTCTAAAATGGCAATATGCAATGGGAGAAATTCAATGTTTTACTCCCTGCTACTGAAAGCATCTTATTGGACTTTCATATTTAAAGTTCCCAGAAGAGCATTTCCCACTTCATTTTCACAACTTTCACAAGTTTTGAGGATACTCGTTTTGAAAGAACAAATAACCTGCCAATATATCTTGGGTCTTATAGCCTAATCATGAACCTATTGCAAAGATCATGCATCCTTTCCCAGAGAAGGTGACTATTTGAAATAAGCCTTTCTCTTAGTTTGAAGGTATGTCTTTTTCAGCGAAATACTCAACACCTAAATTGCCCTCCACCCTCCACCATGGCCATCTGTCATTACAGTAATTTCATTGACTGAAATATCAAGACAAGCAACAATCTTGGGTAGGAACACTCTGCAGGGAAACATAGAGAGCACTTAACTCTACCACACCTCATGCTATGAATCCTGCATCTCTGCTCTTTTATCCTTGAGTTGTTTCTCTTAGACATTTTAGAGTCTAGTGTTGTTTATCCCTCTCACACCCCTACATCCCCATCCCTCCACCCTCAGCTTTATGGGAAGGATATAGATGTACTATACCTACCACAACAAATTATAAATCTTCTACTTGGCCCATATGACTGTTGGTCTCAATGCCATCGGCTTACACTCAGCATGTCTCAAAACTTTGTCTAGGAATTAGTAGGAAATAATATACTTCATGACTGCAGCCATAAGTAGTTTAACATGAAAAACATCACTGACTTCTTAAAAAGTCTAAGTCAATTGATGGATAAAAAAGAAGCCATTAGCATAAAACTTTCACTGTTTTTTTTCTTCTGCCACAGTCAACTTCACTTATCCATAGTGTCAGGAAACAAATGACTCTCAAACTGCTTGTCCATCATCAGTCATTCACTCCCTTCAAATGTCTCCTTTTCTTGGTTCTATCTAACAAAAGTCTTAGAATTAGCAATTTCACTTCTTGCTTGTATTCTTCCTTGCTTTTCCCAAAAACATTTGGTTTTCCTCTACAACTTTTATTCAACCATGGGGTCTAACAATTTTTTGAAAATTCTCTTAAGTATCCATTTTTAATCATGATGTTTGGTGACTATTACATATAGCTAGATAAATATTTTCCAATAATTCACTATTTGTTTCAACAATTCAACCTTAGAATTAGAAAATTCTGCTTCATTTAAATCAATCAAATGTTTATTAGAAGACATGCTATAGGGATGAAAAAAGTATTATAAGAAATTGTCCCTACCCCCAATGAGCTTACAGTCTAACATGCCTGAAAAAACTATAGAATATAAATTAATTGCCAAGAGATATGGCATTGTCTCTTGCTGTAATGGGGATCAGATGAGAGAAAATTATTAGGAAATGCTACTTGGAAGAAATCTAAGTTGGATTTTTTTTTGTATTATGTGCGATTTTGTCAGATAGAAAAGAAGAAAGTAAGAACCTTTGAGAAAAAGCTGCGCAGAAGAGAAAAAAAAAGTTTAACCTATTCTATTCCAACCTATTCCCTTTACATAGGCTAGAGACCTTCACTTGCAGGAGTTCACCATATAGGCCAAATGCTTAGAGTGGATAATTAATTGGCTTTATCCCAATTGCCTCACAAAACTAAACTAAAGCAGTTTCAGCAATGGTGGTCTCTTCAGGAGTAGGACTATAGGCATACAAGGCCAATTCAGGACAGAACTTCTTTGAAAAAGAAAAAAAAATGAAGTAAAGACAATTTAAGCTATACCATGATTATGAGAACCTGCATGCAGTCATATTGAGGAAGAAGAGAAGAGAAAGAGCTGGATTTGAATTCAGATCATGAGGATTTGAATCTCATCCCTGCAACCTCCTATCTGTTTGACCTAGGCTAAGTCACTTCACTTGCTCATACCTCAGTTTCCTCATGTGTGTAGCAACAGTTTAGGACTCAGTGATCCTCAGAGATTCCTTCCAACTCTGAATGATGTTTTTATGTTAGAGTTTAGCAATAGAGGCAAGAGTAGAACAGCTACCTGCCAAGACTACTTGGTCATGCAACTTTTCACAGATTTTAGTAAATCAGATGTAACCTTGAAGTTAGAATTAGAAAGTTAATGATGGAGACCTGCCTAGGTATGGTGATAGGAGGAGCACAAATGAAAAATGGCAGATTGGGAGAGTCAGGTCAGCATGAAGTTGGGAAGTAGCTGGGGTTAAGTGCTTGGGATTTTTGCAGTTCTGTCCAATCTGAGAATGTACCATGAAAAGAGTTTTGATTGAGGGAACTCAGAAGAGTGTTTTGAGGGAGTGGATGATGAGATGATTCAAGGAGGATTTGACTGAGGATTTGGAAGGAATATGGGGGTGGGGAGATAGGGAATGCTAGAGAAAATGTGATGCTGGCAAGCCTCTGTGGTTCACTAAGCTTTGATTGAAGGGCATTGAATTAGTCAGGGGAGGCTAGAATCTTCACAAAACTAAATCTGAATGGATGTGCCTAACTTCATTTAGGCTAATTGGGGAATGAGTCATTAAGCTGCTTTTCAGATATCGTGTGAGGATATTTTGGCTCTGAAATACCTCTGTCATTTCCGTCATGGTCAGTTCATCCTAAGGTATGTCTGATAGCCGGGACACATTCCAGGAAATTTCTCAGGGTCTAACCATGTTATTAGCAGTATAGGAAATAGCTGACCTTTGTACTCTTGGAGATAATGAAATTATGTGTTCAGTACTTCAAACCTCAGAGATCTTCAAAGTCCCCATAAAATTTAATCTAAGACCTTAGAGAAAGCTAGGTAGTGTAATGGATAAACCACTAGAATTTAGATCCTACCACTGACATTTACTCTCTGGTCCCTACTGAGCAAATCATGTAAACTTAATCAGCTTTGGTTTTGCCATATAGAAACTGTAAATAATAATAGCATGTAGTCCATAGGGTTGTTATGAAGATCATTGAGATAACATATACAAATCACCTAATACACTTTGAAACTTTATATAAATGCAAACTAACCATAAAATAAGAACCAAAGAAATTATACCTCCCCAAGTTTATATTCCTAACTAGCCAAAAGGAAACCTTTTGATTCACATATTCATACAAGTATTGTTGGTTGAATTGTACTCAGGAATGGTATATTTTAAAGATGAGAATTTGTGACTCAACACTTTCTCGTAGTATGCTCATCCTTCATTCTCCGGTCATCTTCATACTGCCTTACTTTATAACCCCAGCTCTTGTCTCCAATGGGGCACTCCAAGCTGCTGCCCTGGGACTGTGAGCTTCTGATTAAATCCAGACTAATACATAACACATTACTTCTCAGCCACATAGCACATGCTATGCTATCTTCTATATGTTATCTCCCTTTTATTTTCTGAGACCATTTATCATATATCATATCAATCATATTATATCAATAGTTCCAAAGACTTCTCCCCTGCTCCCCTGCCCCCATAGGTAAATTAGAGGCAATACAGATTATCTCTTAGTACTTATATGTGCCAGGAACTAATTTAGTTGCTAAGGATAAAAACAAAAAAAACAAGCATGTCAGATAGTCCCTGCTCTCAAGGATCATATATTCTGATGGGGAAAACAAAACATAAAGGAGACCTGGAAAGGGGCAAGTGTTTCGACCATGGAAAGGTATGAATTTACATTCTAATAAACTCATTAGAAGTGAGGTAAAGGCTTGGTACTGGGGAAAATTTAGTGAAAATGCACCAATGGGTCCCATGGTGCTCCTGGGGGAGAGTGCAAATTTCTAATGTTAGGGTTACACAGAGAGGAGACTGTGGTTTGGGGTGGTGACCATGTGTTTTGTCTTCATTTTTAGAATATAAACTTAATAACCAAGCTTATCTTGATTGTATTTGTATACCCAGCAGTTAGCATGATGTATGGCACGTGGTAAGAATGGCATGTTTTTCCCATTCAATTATAAAGACCCTTAATTTCTACATTATTTGTAACTTTCGCTAGAGTTCTGGCCTTTGAGCTACATTCCCGACTGCCTTCATAGTTTTATCTGAGTGAAAGCTTTCAGGAAAATACAGTTTATATAACCAGACCAAGCCCTTTGATACTAACTTTCCAATAAGTAAAAAAAAATTAGTTTCACTAAGAAAAAAATAGTCTTCTACCATAGAACTGAAATGTTTATTCTACTTCTGTCTATTCTATTTCTGCATCTAACCCATCTTTTCATGTTATTTTTATTTTCTTCTTTCCTTAAATGAGTTCTCAAAATTGGTCAAACCTTTTTCCTATTAGGGGAAAAAGGAAAAGTGTCAATTAAAGTAACAGAAATTTTCTTGAACTTAGAAGTAAAATTGTGTTGGATGGCATTTCCAAAGATCCTCTTTCTGCCTCCTAAACCCCACAATTCTCTACTTTTAAAATAGACACTAAAATAGTTTTAAAATTCATACATTAATTTATCCAGGTAAAATTACTATTTTATTACATTTTGATTATTGATTAAGTCCATATGATACAGTGAATCCCAGAATCCATTTCTTAGGGGACAGATGGAAGAAACACTTGCTTGATGGCACAATGAGAATGTATTTCCTCAGATCAAAATGTAATCAAAATTCTCAAAAGTCAAATAGATCAAATCTCCAGAAATCAAAAGTATAAAACTAAATAAATGTGGAATTAAAGGAAATTTAGAGCAGTTCTGAAACTTACCAAAAAAAAAGTGGTAGGCCTAGAATAATCATTACCAATTCTTGGTTTTGAGAACCTCCTGAGACTCTGGGAAAATATCAAGCAGTTTAATCATTGTGATACCTGGTTTTGTTTTATTCTTTTTTTCTTTCAGTCTTCACCTGTCAGTCTGGAAATTTTTGCTTCTTTCTTTGATGAAATCTCTTGAGAGAGAAAGAAAGCAGAGAGGGTATGAAAATGGAGAGATGCCAGTAATATCTGAATGCTGGACAAAGATCCCTCACCAGGGCTCTCCAGGAAGCCAGACAGCATCCAGGCAGAGGAGAAAGACTAATGACAAGAATGTTCAAAGAAATGGATGGAGACAAGCAAAGACAAAGTGTCTGTGTGGGGAGAAGAGAGAAAATAATCAGAAGACTGAATTTTAGATGCATTAAATGAGGGAAAGAAAAGAAGAAAAATAGGCTATTGAACTTTCAATTATCCAGTTGTTTTGGATTTTTTTAAGTTCTATTAAATAAGAAATTTGAAGATCTTAAAAGTGTCCCTCCTTAAAGATTTTTTTTTCTCTTGGCCCCCAGGAACTACCATAAAAAATTCAATGTGTGTATGTGTGTGTAGTTGTATGTGTATTTGTATGTGTGTGTTCTTTCCTCCTATACTCTATGTTGCCCCACCCCATACCCTTCAATTTTTTTGTTAGGTTCATAAAAGTGTCCAAGTTGAGAGAATATGTTAGCAAAACACCAAAAAAAAGGTTGTTATACACACATACATGCATGCATGCACATGTACATATACATATATCTACATACATACATACACATATGTTTCCTTTCTACAATTTCTATACCTTTCCCTTTCTAAAATTATCAAATTATATTATAGTTGTTAGGGCTGAAATTAAACATAGGTATCACCGTAATAATCTTAACTTCAGAGAGCCACATAACAAGACCTAGAAGATGCCTCAGAGACCATCTAACAGAACCCCCTCATTTTATAGTTGTACAATTTGGAAAAGGAGAGGTCACATGACTTTACCCAGGATCAAAGACTTAGAGTCAGCTACAAAGGACCTTAAAGGCAATGGATTGTATATCAGCAAGCACCCTGACACATCCAGGGTGACCTGCTAGCACAGGTTCTTAGGTCTGCTTTTCTAAAAGGAAAGAAACTTTTGAGGCATCAACAATCTTCTTTAATTACATATACCAACTGAGAAAATATAAGCAGAGAAATACAGACCAACAGACAGGGCTTCTGTCTGACCATAAGCAATACATACATCCATACACAGATCAATATAGAGATTCAGCTGTCTGATCATTACATACATGCATACATAGTTACCAGAGAGAGAAGCACCAACATATGGGTTTTCAAAGCTGGGGAAGAGGGTTGCTGGTTTCCTCAGTGGCTACCTAGAGTCTTATCTGGCGTATGAACCTTCTTCCAAAGAGTAAGCTCCAAAGCAAAAGCTCAACTTCTCAGATCTGGAGGGTATCAAGACTCTCTTGACCCAGTGCCTCATTACAAATTTACAAAAGGTGTGGGCCTTCCTACAAAACAAGCCTTTCCTAATTAAGCTTCCTTTAATGGGCTCTAACTGAGGCTTATTAATGGGTGGGGAAGAAAGATCTTTAACTCCTATTAATATTACAAATTACAATCCCAATATTTTACAAACCTGGAAATTGAGTCCTAGAAAACTTAAATGTTTGCCCATGGTAACACAGGTAGTAAGCACCAGACAGTAAAATTTAAGAGCAGGTCCTCTGACTCCAAGAGTCTGTGGTCTAGATGCAGCATGGAATAATCAAAGAGAGCTGGCTTTGGAGGCAGAACTACTGTACTGTCTCACCTCAGAAAGCTGACCTATACACATCTCTTAATCTCTCTGTACCTCAGACAACTCTCTAAAACATTCAATGGAAAGAGACTGTTGAATGGCAGTTTCCTCAGACCCACTAGAAATTGTCAAACAAAAGAAAGATTAGAAGAAATGAATAGTTGCAAAGGATAAAGTTATGACAAAAAATAATGCTACGTTGCAGAAAATAAAGAAGATTATGTCCAAAAAACCCATGCTTGTATGAATCTGAGCTACATAGCATGATATATAAAGTGCCTTTGAATATAACACCTAACCCATAACAATTACTGCAGAATCCTCTAATCAGCTATCTCCATTTTCTAGAACTTCTATGATGTCAGCATGTAATTTCCATGCCTTTTTTTCCGACATAGAAATATGTTGCACTTTTTAATATCTTAACATGTAATTGAATTAGTGCCTGGCTCTTAGTATGTTGCACGGGCTGAAGTGCTAGAACTGAAGTCAGAAAACCTGGCTTCAAACTTTCTCTCAATAATTTCCTAGCAAGCTGTGTGAATATGGGTAAATTACATAATATTTTGGAGCCTATGGTCTCCTAAAAGGAGAGGGTAATACTTGTAGCCACTATCTAATGAAGCTATTGTGAGAAAGGTACCTTGCACATCTTAAAAATCCAGGTAAATTTGAATTGTTATTCTTTATAATTTTCTTCAATTTCATCCTTTTCTTTCCCTTTCCTGCAGAAAACCAAGTGCAGAATTAAAAAAGAAAAATAAGTGAATGTCATTTTGCCATTTTGACCATGACAATTTATGGGCAAAAAAAAAAAAAAAAGTTTTGTTGTTTTTTTTTATTTACAGGATTGCATATAGATGAGCAGGGATATAATTGGAAATGATTAGAAAAATTACAAAGATTGAAAAGAGGATATTTGTTAGATTGTAAATGTTATAGAACATGGACAAAAACAGTAATCTAATTCTCATGATTACACATTTTCTAAGGCCCTTTTAAATATACACACAACTGAAATTCTCTCTCTCCAAATATATATATATAAATTTCATATGCTTCAGGGACTCTATTTTCTCAAATATAAGTTCCTTTGATTTTTAATGTATATATGTATAAAACACACATACATATATGTGCAAATATACATATATTGTGAAAAGCATGTGTGTCTGGGATATAGATCAGGAGGAGAGAGGGAGAAAGAAAGAGACAGAGAGACAGATTATGAAAGGAATATATATATGCAGTATTTGTATGTATATTCATATCTATGTATGTAGAGAATATATGTATATATGTAGAGAATCAGTTGTATATATATGTATATGTATCTACATGTATATGTAGATAGACAGACACATATACTTGCATAAATAGTACATCTTAGAAATTGCAGTAAGTGAGTCGATTAAAAATTCCCATCTCCCCCAGATGCCCTGCCAACTTGCTTACACGTTTTGTCAGTGCGATAGCAATTGCTTTCTTTGATTCTATACCTTACAATCATGACAGTCCTTCTTCCCTCATTCTCTAAGCTTTGTTTGATTTTCCGACAGGCAAGAAAAAGTGAAAATGTTATACTTTGTATAATTTGTAGATTTGGTACTGAATAAATTTCCATGGTGGATACTCTTTTACTTTGATAACTCCACTGCAATTACATTCACAAAAATGGAATTTTGTGCTTTCCCAATTACTTTCCCAATACTAGGCAAGGAAAGAATAAACCAGAGGGAGCTTGTATTGGGTGAAAGACCTGGGTTCAAGTTTCACTTCAGAAGTCTGACTTATACCCTATCCCCCTTTATAATAAGGTATATCACCATTGTTGGGATGGGGTCTAAAAATTTTGAATGCTACCCATTTAAGCACACATCTCATTCACTACTAAGCATAGTGGAGGGGACTATCAAAGGATGTACCTACCTTTCACATTTCATTCATTTCATTTTCTGTCCCAATCAGCCCCTTTTCTTTTTTACGGGGTTCAAACTCAGAGAGCTGGAGATGGAGCTATTTCTAGTCAAACTATTTCTAAAACATTGTGAAGAGCTACACTGCACATTTTTCCTTTTCTTTTTCTTAAAGATAGTAAACATTTTAATATTTTTATCTCCACACAAAATTTGAATATGTCAAAAACTGAAGTCATCAAACTGACAATGTTCCTGTCTTCTCTGTTTTTGAAAGTATTTGGAATATGCCTCAGTTCAGCATAGATCTGACTCCTCCCTCTGCGATTTGACTCCTCCTTCTGCTTCATATTCCCCTCAAAACTCAAAACTTCGCCATCACCCCCACCCCTACTCACTTCCTATATCCTTTCAGTGGTCCTTTGTGCACTACCCTCTTCAATCTCATTAGTTTGGTTGTTAGTTTGTTTTCCATTGCACCAGACACCCTGCTTATTATGGGCCCCAATCACCTTGCATTTGAACTTGAATTACCAAACAATTAATCTATTTCATCTGCTTTAGTGGCTCCTATTATTTCTAATGTAAAATAGTAACTCCATTCTTTGATTTTTAATGCCCTCCCCAATCTGTCTCCAACCTATCTTTTTTGGCTACTTTTCCACTATATAATCTCTGGAACAGTACATCTATCCAAACTGAGCTACTTCTTCTCTCCCCTCAGGGGTGGGGAGCCACATGTGGACTTCTAGGTCCTTGGGTGCATCCTTTATCTGAGTACAAGTTTTACAGAACTAATTCTTTTATTAAGGAGATTTATTCTGTGAAGTCTGGATTCACTCAAAGGGCTGCAGTTGAGAACGTAGAGAGCCACATGTGCCCTCAAAGTCCCATGTTCCCCACACCAGCTAGATGATATTCTGATTTTTCTAGCCCATGCTTAGAATACTCCTCCTTCTTTCCTCTTTTAGAATTCCTAGCTTCATTTGTTACTGTTGTTATGTTCTTCCTTCTTTTCCAAGAAGATCATGACATCAAAGAAATGATGACATGACTTGCACTTGACTTTGAATTTAGTGAGGGAGGGCTGTGCAAGGTCACCAGCCTCACTTTCTCCTCCTGAGCCATCTGGATTCAGTGACAAGATATTCATTAGGATGCCTGGAAATGGTCCAGGATTCAATGGGAGACTTTGGCCTTTTCAGGCTAGGCCTTTTCAGGTTCTTACTTAGGGGGAGGTAATGCCCATTGAGTGGATAGACCTCTTTAAGAAGTGGTCAGGGAATGGCCCTTTTAATGAAAAAAAGAAAAGTAAATAACTAAATCAAACTGTTTTTTTGATACTGTTACTATTGATAATTACTCGAAGCCAGACATTAAACTCAAAGACCACCTCTCTCAAGAGACCTTTCTTGGTACTCTCAGTTCTTAAGTACCAGCCAAATTCATTTGATTTTTATTCTGCATATATTCTGTATTTGTTTCTCTTTGAATATATTCACAAGATATGACCTGCATCAATTATCTTCCTTTTTTGTTGGTATCCCTAGCACCTGGAACGTAATTATTGTTTAATGAATATCTATTAGTCAATTGAATGATTGTTTGCCTCTAATATGAATTCTTATATTTCCTTTTTTTACATTTTATTTATCTGATGTATGTTTTGTTTTGCTACCTAATTAATATTCCTAAAATATTCTCGATATATGATCACCATGCTTACAATTATAAAATGGCTTACTAATATTAGTGAAGAGATGAAAACTTGTCATTCTAGTGCATTCTAAATGATCCCTTCCTCCTATGTTTCCCTTCATCAAAAGACATTTCAAAAAAAGGGAAAAAGTAATGTGATAAAATATAGACTAAGGGATTAGAGACATGTAAGTGCTTAATATTTTTTATTCTTTCAGGAGCATTTGAATGTTCAAAAGAGAAGCATTCTAATTTTTTTTTAAATATACTTAATGATGGAATATCAGGCAAGTGTAGAAAAAGAAGATTCAGCCTTTGAGAAGTTTCACTTAGATTTTGAATTCTTCTGAAAGGCTAAGCAAACCCAGTCCTTAATTCCTTACACACACATACACACACAAACACACAATGGATATATTGTATCATATAAATATATATGCATAAACACGTATTCATACAAATATTTACATGTGCACATATAATTTAATGTTCATAATGTTATATTCTTTAATATATAGATAACAAAAGTAAATGTTAAATATTAAAAATTAAATTAGATAAAAATGATTCTTTTTAGTAGGTGTTAAATGTTGTTTCAGTAGCAAAGTGGTGCAATAGACAGAGGATCTGATCTAGAGTCCAGAAGACATATCTTCTCGAATTCAAATTTGACCTCAGACACCTGCTAGCTAGATCATCCTGGGTAAGTCATTTAACCCTATTTACCTCAGTTTCCTGATCCATAAAATGAACTGGAGGAGGAAATGGCAAGCTACTCTAGTATCTTTCCTAAGAAAACCCCAAATGAGTCATGAAGAGTCAGACATGACTGAAAAATACCAAACTGTTGAAGTTAGATGACACCATATAATCGTAAATTGCACATAGGCCAGCTACTTCTATTCCCTTATATTAAAATGATGAAACTGGCATGGTGAAAGACATTCAATTACCTGCCCAAGGTTAAAACAAGTAGAAAGTGACAGTCTAGTTTATGAACTCAAATCATCTTATTCTAAATTCATGCCTCTTTCTACTGAACTGCTCTGTCTCCACCTTAAATTTGTCTTCGGTCACACACACAATTAATATTAGAGTCCCACATTTGTTCTACCTTGCACTGTTGCTCTTAATACAAACATTTTTCTGCATCATCTCCATCAATCCATGTTTCCGTATTTTGCGCCTTACATATTGCTTTACATTCTCTCAGCATCCGAGAACATAGTCTCCATCAAATACTTGCTCACATCTTGCCTTGAAAATTGTCTGTAATGTGTATTTGTTTGTACATGTTGATTCCTTATCTCCTTTCCTAGGATATATATGTATATATATATATATATATATATATATATATATATACATATATATATATACATATATATATATATATGTGTGTTCCTTAAGGGAAGAAAGTATATTAATTTGCTGCAATTCAACAAATACCCACTCTCTGCAAGGCACTGAACTGAGACTCCAAATTATGAACAGATTTTTGGGTTCAATATTAGCTGAACAAATGAAGGCCTGAATAAATGAAAAAAATATATAAAATATGGAAAACAAGATAATCTGATTTGATCTAATTTACTTTCAAATTGCTTCAAGATTAATATGTCATTTTCAAGAATATATTTAGAACCATTAATCTCATTCAACAAAAAGTAGATTGTTATAAAGCAGAACCGATAGACTTTTTTTATTATGCTTGAATAGCTTAGAAACTAAAAATTAGTAAAGTAATAGAAAAACTCAGAGCTAAATGTACATTAACATAGGTAAGTAAACCTTAAAATATACATGCTTTTAACCTATGATCTAACCTGACAAAGGACCATACTATTTGTGTACATTGGAAGTAATATAGTCCCTGGCTGCTTCTAGCAATTTTTTTGACTCAAAATTAAAATATTCTTGTGCTTTGAATTTATGAAATGATATGCTCTTTGGCCACTGAGCGGGAAGTTTTGGTGGTACAGAAGAACTGAAAAAAAAAAAAAAAGAATTGACTTTGCTCTTGGCAGCCTCTTCATTCTACTCTGCTCTGTGGCAAATAATTCTCTTTCACTGAACTTCTGATGAGGGGGTGGTAAAGGAATGGTAGCTTTTCTGACACCCAAGACAGTAGGGTGACTATAACTGACAAAACATCCATCCCAAGATCCATGAGTCTAGGAGAGGAAGTGACCAGAGTGTCTGAAAGGTCCAGAGATCCTGGGACAAATAGATGGAGCTGACAGGTAGCAGGGGAAGTACTTTCTTTAGAGAAAACAACTACCAACTAAAGGAAGAAGTCAAACACTGGCTTAACGGGATGAATTGTGAGAGAATTTGGTGCTAAGATGAAAAGGATTTGGGACTACTCAGCAGTCCTGCAAGGAACTTGATATTCCAAAGAAATTTAAGTATTAACCACTCAGGAAAGTATAATGATAGACACGGATTGTTACTGAATCCTGTTCTAAGGTTTTCTTTTGTCCCTGGGCATTTGTGAGTTTATTGTGTTTAGAATTTCTTTTCTCTATGGGAAATAAACATCTGTCATATATTTAATTATTATCTCATATTGTAAACTGTTTGTAATAGCAATTTAAATGGAAAGATCTTTCTCATTCGTTACTACGACTATGTGACCTGTCTGAATCACCTGGAGGCCTAAGACATATGTGGTGGGAGTATAGGAGGAACAGGAAGGGTGGAGACAACACAGGGAGAAAGTGAGTGAGCATGGTCAGGGCAAAGGAGAGAGGATGTAGGCAGGCAGGTAGGCAGGCAAGGGCAGCAAGGCTCAGGCTCCTGAGTGTTTGCTTGTGAGAAGGCCCCTGCAGAGTGGGGGAGGCTTGGGGTGGCTTTATTCTCTGAGGTGATCATGTTCATTAACTTCTTGGTCACCATGACAGATTTTGCTTTCTGGTTCTAGAATATGACTTTCTGGTATCTAAATGTTTTTCTCCTGTCTTCTAGATGGAGAGGCTTTTATGCTTTGTGATTGAGAACTACTATGTTCATAGTCACCACCAGTACTGTGAATATTGCCTTGGCAATACACTGTTCTATTCCCCTTTACTTTTTTTGGTGATATTTTAGTCCTGAGCCAAAATTTTGAGTGAATTATACTGATAGTGGTACCACTATAAGTATAGGGAAAGCCTAAGCCAAGGATGGAGAGCCTAAGACCTCAAGGTAACATGTGGCCTTGTAGGTCCTCAAGTGGGACCCTTTGACTGAATCCAAACTTGAAGATCTATGGGGTCACATGTGGTCTTGAGGTCGCAGGTTCCCCACCCCCGAACACCTCTCGTTAGGTCAGATTCCTTCAGAACTGAACTTGTTTCATACCATTTGCCTAGTCCACAGGAGAAGGATACCTCAGAGATTGAGACTGAGAATGCAGTGACCCAGGCCCCAAGCCCCAGTAATAATTTAAATTGTTCGATATATTCAAGGTAAATATAAATGAAACAGATGTCAAGAGCCATATTTTTATACAAATATAAAATGTTTTTAGCTAAATTAACCTCAGAATGTCTATTTGTAAAGGATAGTGAGAGTAACTGATCAAATTACAGACTATGTCTCATGAGCAGATATTCATTCCATTAAAATTTTCAAACTAGGATGGATAAAAATAAAAATAATAAATTTAAATTAGAAATTATCAGTCGTCTACATGTTAGAACTAAAAGATCTAATTTGGGTTCCAAATGACTAAACATAAAAACAGCCAAAAACTTACATGCTTTGTGAAATTTTTGTTTAACATCACGGATCGTAGAAGTTGAAGACACCTGAAAATTTAGAAAAAGAGGAAGAAAATAAATTTTTACTAACTGTTCTTGATATTTAATTAGTTTGGACAAGAACGGCTAATATTTTTGTGACTTCAAAATTGGATCCAAGTCAGTGTTTTATGAAGATTATTTTAGTCTGCCAGCAGAGCCCTTGAAAAATACATGACCAGTTTCCTCTAAATCAAGATCATTTAACATTTCTCTCAATTCTATCATTAGTTAGTATGGAGAAAACTGTTTACCAGATTCTGACCCCTAGATGTAGTTTTACAAAATTCTTCTACATGTAAAGTTCTCATTTTGGCTTGTTTTTAGAATGTGTAAGGTAGAATGGAATCAAGGCCAGTAGTGAAAATCAGGGTTGTTTGTTCAAATATATAGGAGTAGTGCCTATGGATGAATGAGATCTGTATTCCCTTAAACTCTTTTGTGACTAGGGGCAAGTCATCCAGATAATTATAACCTATTTGTATTCTATGTATTGTGCATGATGATTGTTAAGTGGATGTGTTCCAAGGAAAATATCTATTACTAATACAATGTTGTTTTTTGCTTCCCTGGAAGAAGAATAATGCAATTAGCCATTATTATAGATTCTGGTCATTTTCTTTTTCTTTTCTAAAATTTTAAACATATACAAAATAAGGAAAGAAAAGAGAAACAAACAAATACTAAAGCTCAAATAGCAGAATATAAGAGAATAAAAAAGTATTTCCATGTGCACAGCAGAATGTTAGAAAGAATTCAAAGTCTTCAGCAATAAATTTCGATTTCAATAAAGTCGATATAATAAATATTATGAGTTATGTAGTGAGCTGTCCATCTTTTCTTTGTTCCCTATTACATTTTCTTTTGTTCACCGCTGTGCAACTTCTACTTTCTTCCTTTTTCCCCCTTGCTTTCCCCTGCCCCTGAAGGCTAAAATTAAATGTGGATGCACACACACAAACACACACATGCATACATACATACACATGTGCATTTATACATACACATACATACAAATATAGATTTATACTCACAAATATATATGTATATGGAAAAACACATGCTTAAATACATAAGTATATATACACTTAGATATTGTTAAGCATAGCTATATAGAAATATATATTCATATGCATGTTTGTAAGACCATACTAAACTTATTTATCCTCTGTATCTCAGGGTGGATATCCTCTTCCTTCTTAAGTCCAAGTCTTTTCATATTTTTCCAAGTACACCAACTTGTCATTTCCTATGCCACAGCAAATTTCCTATCATGTATTGTCTAGTCATTTTAAATAGTCCAAAAGAACTTTGATAAATGGTTTATACATAATGCAATTTCCCTGTTTTTCATTTTTTATTAAATCTCATTTAACTTTAACTTTGAGATGATGATCACCATCCCCTGCTCCTTTTTCCATAACAAATTCTACTCCTGATGTTTATTTTATGTTTGTGCATATCTCTTATTTCCTGCTCCTCCTGACTCCTCTACTTTACTTCTACCTGCTAATTTGCCCTTCTAATACTTAACCTACCCCCCACCAAGTATCCCTCTGTTATCGTCTCATTCGCATCAATCTAAACATCCTTCTATATACCCATTTAATCTATTCCCTCACCCTCCCCTCTAAAAATCTCTCCCTTATCCTTTCCTCCCTCCCTATCCCTAGTGTTTTATTCCTTCCTGAATTTAGAAGATTTCTATACTGTTCTAGATATGTATGTTTTGTTTCCTCTTAAACCCATTACCAATGAAAGTAGATCTCCACAATTAGCAGCCCTCCTACCCCATCTAATTTCCCTGTGCCAGGTCTTTCTCTCACTCCTCATTTGTATAAGACAATTACTCTTTTTAGCTGTTCCTAAACAATTTTACTATTAAAATCATATCATACTCCGTTCTACCTCAGTCTTTCTTACAAGCTATCCAATTACTAATAACAATGTTAGACACAGTTTTTTATATTCTATATACATAAAAAGCAAGCAGCATGTCCTTATTGAATTCCTTGTGATTACTCTTTAGTAAATACCTTATATTTCTCTTGGTTTTTATATGTCAAATCTTCTACTAATTTTAGGTTTTTTTAACAAAATCTTTAAGGACTGACAATTCATTAAATGTCCATTTTTTTCATTCAAGATTATGCTTAACTTTGTTGAGTATATTTTCACCTGGAAACCCAGTCCTTTTGCTATTTTGCTCCAAGACCTGCTGTCTTTTAGTGTCACCACTACTAGGTCTTGTTTGATTCTAATTTTGGAACCACGATATTGAAATTAATTTTTTTTCTTATTGCTTATAATATTTTATCATTGAGCTGAGGGTTTCAGAATTTGTGACATTCCTGTGAGTTTTCCTTACAGGATCTTTTTCAGGTGACAATAAGTGGACTTTTTTCTACTTCTACTTTCCTTTCTTGTTCTAATACTTCATAACAACTTCCTTTAAAAATTTCTTGTATTATTGAATCAAGATTCTTTTTTATATTCTAGCTTTCAAGTAGTTCAATTATTCTTATATTTTCTCTTCTTGATATCTGTTTTCCAGGTCAGCTGTTTTGCTTATGAGATGTTTCACATTCTCTTCTATTTTTTTCATTCTTTATATTTTGTATTATTATTTCTTGATCTCTTATAACCTCACTAGCTTTCTCTTGGCCAATTCTGATTTTCAAAGACTCATTATCTTCCCTAGGATTCTGGAATTTCTTTTCTAATTGGTTGACTTTCTTTTCATAATCTTCTTGTTTTTTTTTTTCTTGGATTACTTTTTTTTTTAAATTTTCCTCAAACTGTCTCATTTGATTTTTAAAGTGTTTTTTTAAGTTCTTCTATGAATTTTTTTTGGGCAGGTGACCATTTGACATTACTTTTTGAGGTAAAAGAAGATTTCTTTGCTTCAGCGTACTCCTCTGAAGATGAACCCATTCTTCTCTATTCCCATAGCAGTTCTCTGTGGTTGGATTCTTTCTCCTTTACCTCTTCATTTCTTATTGTTTTAATTTGTAGCTGCTTAGTTTTTATAATAACTTGTAGCTCTGGGTTATGGTGGATGGTGCCTCTGACTTCAGACCCTTTTCTAGTTCTCTCCTTAGGCCTGGAACTGAAACTACAGTCTCCAATCTCATGTAAGTGCCCAACATCAGTGGTATCTCCTCCTCTTTCCTTTTGCCCTTTCTGAGCATGTGCTGGTTCCTTCTCACCCCTGACTGTGGCTCTGCAGCACAGCTGATTCTGGCATTCCTTGTCAACAATGGTTCCCTCTATCTTCCCTGACTCAGATGCCCAACTTCCCTCACTGTCCCCAGGATAAAAGTCCTTGTGGCTGGGGCTGAGACACCCTCTCAACCCAGTTAACCCTAGGGCTTGCCACTTGTTTTTTAAGGAAACCTAGCCTGGAGGTTTTTACTCTTCACAAGAGCCAAACCTGTTCTGGTACTTTCCTTCTGACCTTCTCTGATTGTCCCAGAAGGACCACTGTTCTTCTCCTACTCTTACTTATTATTACCACTTTATGTTCATCCTGAGGTGCTATTTTATCTTGTTTGTGGGAGAAATCTGGAAAGCTTGGAATTTTCTCACCTACTATTCCATCTCCCCCAAATCCATTTAATTCAATACATTTAAAGTTGAGCTCTACCTCTGGGGAAGAAGTAGCACTGTCCTAAGCCTCTCATCAAGCGACTACAGGTTTTGGTTGCTTGCCTAGTGTTGTTCAGGTGCCATGGCAGGGCCTAGCTGCTCACCTAGCACTATACTGGGGCCTTTGTGTGTTTGTGTGTGTGTGTGTGTGTGCTGCCACACCAGGACCTGCAGAAAGCCTACTGCAACCTCAAGGTCTTCAGTGAGTCTGGTGGTGGGCTGGGACCGTGAGGGGGTCTTGGTGTTGAATTAAGGTCCATAGGTGGGCTTTTTCTTCAGATTTTCTCTGATTGTCCTGGGAGGACCACTCTTTTGCCTCTACTCATTTATTTTTATGCTATATATTCATCCTGAGGTGCTGTTATTATATCATTTATGAAGGAAATCTGTAGAGTTTAAAGTTTCTGACCTAGCTTATCATCTTTCCAGAATTCTCTCTAGTCTGGTTATTTTCAGCAATTTTTCCGGAACCTTAGACTACCATTTGTTTGTTTGTTTTTATCAAAGCTCTTTTCACGCAGAACAAATGAGAGGACAGAATGAGTAGAGCTTAGAATAGATTTCGTGTATTTGGGTTGTATCCTACCTAACTTTTATCAATATCTTTAAAAATAGATTGCATCATAATCTTTTATTTCTATTGAATTAATAGGATCAATGAAAATATGTTTCATTCAGCAGTTTTTTCCTAGTCTCTCTGTGATACATTTGTTAGTTGATGAATGACAATGAGAAGGATTTGAAGTGATGAATTAGGCAAAACCAATAGGAAACTCCCATTAGGGTATATTCTGGAGAAAAACAACATTGAATCAATTACTCATAAATCTTTGACCACTGAAAATTATGCCATTAAAATTGAATTCCATTTTTTCCCTATGAAAATAAAATTGGGTTGGAATAAGGCAATTCTTATAAAAGTACAATGTCCTTGTACTAACCAATGTATTTGTAAATATCAAATCATTGCATTTTATTTTTAATCGCACTTTGAGTAAAGTAAATTAGAAATCATGCCAATAGACAATGACATTTATTTTAACCTCTTTTTAAAATAAATGTGAATTGCACAACATAGATGGTATTTTTGCTATTTCTAAATTTTTTTTTATCATGGACTTGGATTGAAATACTGTGAAGTCCTAGTAATGAGAAAGGAATGAGACATTGAACTCAAGTTTTCCAAGAGAAAAACTACTAAGGATTTATCACAATGGTGTTTATTCATGTACCCAAGTCTAATAGTTTAAAAATAACCAGGTAATAAAGTTGTTCTATTCAAAGAATTTTACTAAAAAAATTCCTTTCTAGGTCACCAATAAATAAATAATCCTTGTGAATATGTTTGATAATCTCAAGGCAAGTTCTAGATACTTGGTTTCTAAATGAGAAAGTTCTCCCCTCCCTGCAATTTATAACTTTTAAGACCATCAGAAGAGAAATATTGACAGTTCCTCAACTGTACCTGTACCACACACACACACACACACACACACACACACACACGTACACACACCTATAAACACATGCACACACTCTGACTTCACAGGAGTCATTGCTAAATTAAAACAGTAGACAGCATTAAATTAGAAAATCAAGGATGTGTCCACCAATTTTCAATCATCTTTGCCTTACTGCTGCTCTCTGTCCTGTACCTTTACCCCTTAATCCATTGTAGCTATTTTTGAATTGTTAGAAATGAATGATATTGATGCATTTTTAAATGAACTTTTTTTACATTGTTTTAATAGTATTCCTAAATAGTATTTTCCACTTCTCCCAACCAAACTCCATACAAAAATCAAGGTGTTTCACAAAACTAGAGAATTATGCAAATGCAAGGAAACATGAAGTTCAGTCTATTTAAATCATAATTGGACGTAGCTATTATTGTGTGTGTTTTTGTCACGTGGGAGAAATATTTTTTGTTGTTTACGTCATTTGAATTGTTTCTGACTCTTTGTGACCCCATTTGGCTTTTTCTTGGCAAAAATATAGTTTCCTTCTCTGGCTCATTTTACATATAAGCTACTGTAATGTTAATTTAAATGGGAAAATCTTTCCCATTCATTCATAGGCCCAGGTGACTTGCTTAAATCACATGGAAGCCTGTCATATGTGGTGGAAGAAGTTTATGGAACAGAAAGAGTGGGGTAGAACTGAGAGGAAGTTAGTGAGAGCAGTTAGGGCAGAGGAAGAGAGAGGACGCAGGCAGCAGGCACAGCTAGGCTCCTGAGAGTTTGCTTGTGGGAAGGCCCAGGAGGGGTTGGGCGGTGAGGTGAGGCTTGGGAATGGCTTTGAACTCTGCAGTGATCATGTGTATTGACTTCTTGACTACTAGGATGGATTTGGCTTTCTGGTTTTGATTTGGCTTTCTGGGGTCTGAATAAATGTTTTTTCTTCTGTCTTCTATATGGAGAGTCTATTATACTTTGCAATACTGAACAACACTGGCATATTCATAGTCATCTTTAGTGCTGTGAATATTGCCTGGGCAATACAGCTACTGAGGCAAACAGGCTTAAGTGACTTGCCCAGGGTCATATGACTCATACATGTCTAAGGCCAGGTTTGAACTTAAGAAGATGAGTCTTCTAGTACTCTACCCGATGTGACAGTTAACTTCCCCCGTGGGAGAGATATACCACAACAAAACTGAAATCATTCCTAATTTAAATAACTAACCTCATATTAATAGGTGATTTTTATAATTGTCAAAATAAGTAAGAAAATAACCATTGAGGAAGAGAGGCTCTGAGACCATTGGAGAGTTGGGGTGAAAATAGGGAATATAATGAAACTGAAATTAACTTAAGACTATTTTTATACTCCAAGTCCTTTTTATTTTACAGAAAGTGGGTCTTTCAAGGGAGGCAGCATGGTACAGTGTGGACAGAACTCTGAATTTGAACTCAGAAGACCTGAATTCAAATCATGGATCTACCATTTATTACTTTATGACCCTGAGTCAGTTATTTAATCTCTGGGTTTGTTTCCACATATGAAATGAAGATAGACTAGATAAGGTTGACTATTTCTTCCATCAGGATTGTGCTAGGCCCAGTTAAAAGATGCCCTTGAGAACCTACTCAAATATTTAGTGTGAATATTTACACCCCCTCAGAAATCAGCAAAAACCCTATAAAAAGTGCTTGATTTATTATTCAGTTGATTGTTCAGACTTAAGAAAGTCTTACAATCATTCACAAAGTCTGTATTTTCAGTATTAAGAAAGGAGTAAATGGAAATCATTCTTCCTCAAAAACACCTTGAACTTTGCTGCTTCTCTCTTCTTGCTTTCTCCATTTCTGTGTAAATGCAAATTTGTTCACAGTGAAATTCTACAGAAAGAAAGACAGACAGAGAGAGAGAGACAGACAGAGAGACAGACAGACAGAGAAAGAGAGAGAGAGAGAGACAGAGAGAGAGAGTACAATAAAACGAAACATATTAATCACTTATTATGACCCAAACACTGTGCTAAGGGATGGAAATGCAGTTATAAGCAAGCAAAATAGGCCTGACCTCAAGAAGTTTACATTCTAATGAAGTTAAAACAATGTATGAAGGAGAAAGGGGGTGACAGGACTTGGTCTGTAGCTGGTAGATGGAAAGTAAGGCGGAAACCTGGCTCATGGAAAAATAAGGAGAAAGTTCTGAAAAGAGAGTACAGGCTGACTCCAGTGCCAAAGTAGTGCATACTTACAGAAGAGAAGCTGGTGGCAGGCTTAGCTCAAATGCCAGCTGTTTCATGGAGCATTCTCTAATTCCCGTAGGAGGAAGGGATTACTCTTCTCTTTAATTCCTGCAACTTTACACCAATCATATGCTTGGTCTTTTGTCACACACTGCTTGGTACTACAATATAAGTGTTCCTGTCACTTCTCTCTACTGGATTATAAACTCACTAAGGACAATGTCCATGTCCTATACCCTTTGTATCCCTTATGTCTAGCACCTAGCACTGTGACTTATACACAGCGGAAGTTCAAAAATAATTTGTTGACTTGCTGACAGAGCGCTGAGAAATCCTACAGTCTTGGATCATTCTTGTCCCCCAGTCAGCCACTTAAAATTTTGACATTTAAACATTCTTACTTCACCTCTTCCTGATGCTTGCTTCATGTCAGAGCTTGTCACTTCATTGAAGCTGGAGTGTGTCATTCCATGTAGCTCTGCCTGTCAGCTCTGGAGAGTGCTTGACATCCACAACTGTGAGACCAGAAGTGCACTGGAAGCTGGCACCTCCAGATGGGAGCAGAACCACCTGGATCTGCTTGGACTGGGGTTTGTTCAACTGAACAGTCTAGTAGGGGTTTCCTATCAAGTTACTCTGTTGGAGAGCATGACATTTTTCTGTCTCCTACATTTCTGTGCCTAAGCATTATCCTGTCCCAAAATTAGATATATGCAAGATATCTTTATATATTTACTATATGTACACACATGTACATATACATATATGCATACATGTATATGTGTATATACACGTACATGCATTTGTGCATACATACACATATACATATATCTATATATAGATAGATGTCTATAGATACATTTACACACACAATAAGCTGGAAAGGTTAAGCAGAATTAATTAGCAACTTAAATTAAAAATAAAGATGATCTCTTAGGTGATATTTCTTGGGGGAAGGGGAGTTCTTTTAAACATCCTAATCAGTTTTGAGTATGATGGCAGCCTATAAGGAATACCAAAAATAGCATTGATTTTGGTGTCTAAACACCAGGGTTCAAATTCTGTCTGTCAAATATTTATAATCCTCTTATCTATGTATAGGGGATAGGGACTGGACTTTTGATTACCTTGATGAGGAAAACTCCTTTGAGGAAACTTTCTGCCATTAGTACAAACTGACAACATCTCTATAATTTATGATATTGTAGACTTGCCCATAACACTAAGAGGTTGTCAATCAAAAAGCATTTATCAAGTGCTTATGATGTCTCAGGCACTGTGCTAAGTTGTGGGAATAAAAAAAAAACAGAAAAACAGTCCCTGAACCCAAGGAGCTATTTGTAATGGGGGACATAACATGTAAATAACCAGGAACATACAAAATATATACAGAGTAGATGGCAGGAAATTTCTGAAAGTGGGAATGGGATTGAAGGCACCCTTGAAGGAATTACTAAAATCCATTTAAGAGATTTTGTTCTGTGAAGTTTGGATTCAGTCAAAGAGCTGCACTTGAGGATCTAGAGGGCCACATGTGACCTCAAAGTTGCAGGTTCCTCACCCCTGTACTAGAGCTTCCCTTTTTCACAGATGAACCAGAAAATGGAGTAGCACAACTAGCCAATCAGGACTTTTCAAGCCCAGGGCTACTTGCCATACCAGCGATCCTTTGCAAAGCCGAATTCCGAGATGCCTACAACTGTTGAAACCAATCTTGACCAGTTCAGAGAAAGAGAAGGAAACATCCTCCTTGCTAACTTACCCAAAGAGCAGCAAACATCCTGCTTTCTGATTGATCATGTTGACAAATATCTTCTCCATTGATCCCTACTTCCTACTTGACTTTTCAGTTTATTTTCCCCTTATCACCACTTAGCCATAAATACCTCAAATATGTATAATTATCCCATTCTTTTCCCACTCCCCTTCAAGCAGCTGAGAACTTGTTTCTCTCTTCCAGCTTGCAAGCTTCTCAGACAATAAATACTGTTATATCTTTGTAAACTATGATAAGACTCTGGTTCCTGCCAGGTCGCCCTTTTAGGACCTGGGATTTCTTCCATTTTAACAGTTAACAAGGGATTTTTATTTTAACAGGGGACAATCACAGAGAAGACACATAGAGTAAAAGGGTGCAAGTCTGTGTGACTGGCAAGATAATGGTACTTTCCTCAATTATGGCAAAATTAAGAAGAGGGGTTGGTCTGGGGAAAAATAAAATTGTCTAGTTTTGATGTATTGAATTTGAGATGCCTATGATATATATATATATATATATGTATGTAGTACATATGTATTTGTATATGTGTGTATACATACATATATTCACATATACATACCTACACAAATATGTGTGTGTATAAATCATCTACATAGAGGTAATAATTACACCCCCTAGGGCTGAAGAGAAATCCAAGTTAGTATAGCTAGAGAAGAGGGCCCAGGGCAGTGTCTTAGGGGAGATCTATAGCTGATGATCATGACCTAGAAACTTGCCCAGGGTCATGTATCCAGTATAGGCAGAAGTAGAATGTGAACCTAGGTCTTCTTGGTTCTATCAACCACATCATATTGCCTTAAAAGAGATTTGGCAAGTGATTACATATTGGGTTTTTTCGTGGGAGACATTAAAGAGTCAATAATGACTCTGAGGTTGGAAACCTGAGTGATTGGAAGAATGGTGGCACCTTGGCAAAACTAGAGAAATAATGAAGAGAGGTAGGCTTATGGAAAAAGAATTTTGTTTTATTCATGTATAGTTTGAAATATCTGTGGGTTATCCAGGTGAAGAAACCAGGTTATCAGAATTATGCCACAGAAGGTATAGCTTAAATCAGCAGTGAAAGAATGAAGTAGAAATATATCCTTGAAAGTAACTTAAGACTTAAGAAAACCACAAATTAACATTGTTTATATTGTGTTTGTACTTATTTTGCCAAACATTTCCCAATTACATTTTAAATTGTTCCTGTCAAAATGGGGAATTTTGACCTTGCATGAGTGAATTTGACATCCCGAGGACAAGTAGGAATATTTACCTTAGATAAGAAAAACTTGGGATGGATCAGGAAGTTATAGAATCAAGTATCTGAAGAACTCTCAGGTAGAAGATATATTGCATTGATGTGCTTTGTTGCTAATTGGTGGAAGTTTCAGAGAGGCAAATTTTGGCTTCAACTAAGAAAAAACTCCCTAAAATTACAGACGTGCAAAAGTAAAATGGGCTTTTTATTTTCCTGATGATAATGGGTGCTCATCTCCAAAAGCTAGATAATTCCTAATTTTTGTGTCGTTGTGTAGAAGACATTGTTATTCAGATCTAGGTGGCCAAATAAATATACTAAGTGCTTGCTGAATGAATTAAAGAGCTTTTGTGGACACTTTCAACTCCAAAATTCTTCAAACTTTAGAAAAATCGAATCTATCTTTCAGTGAAAAAATTAATATGCTGCCTCTAAAACGCTAATTCCCTCTCAGTTTCTCTATTTCTGTCTCTTCTTTCCCAATCAGTTACTGAATACTTTTTATTCTACAAGAAAAACCCACTTTAGATCTAGCCTATAGACTTCTCAGGGATTTCAACACAAGTATATAGCTCCACACATCAATACACAGAGAGGGGGTGAGATCAGGTCATTTTAACTCAGTCGCAGGAACACAAAGCAAGTTCTTCCAACAGACTCTGATGAGACAGTTTTAACAAAGTAGTGAGAGAATCAGAGAGGTTGAGGTAAGAGGCTAGGTTACAAAGGCCCCTACCAACAAAAGCAGCTGTTGGGTCATTGGAACTGCCCATTTTTAGTATAGGAGCAGACTTCTAATCCAGTGATTAGTGCTTGCTAGCTCTGGTAATCTCCTGACCACAGAGTTTACTTGGGCATAACATTCCTGAAGTCCCTCCCAACAAATTTAGCTTTGTTCACCAGTTTGTCCTTAATTTTGAGAATTCAATTATACTTGGCCAGAGGTTCAGATCAGAGTTTTACTGATGTGTCCAACAGCTTTTGGGACACCTTTCCCCATGCACAAGATCTTAGTGTCTTGAAATTCCAAGGTTTCATAGGTGCCAGTAGAAGCAACACTGAGCACAGCAGCTGAGAAGAGACCTTTCTCAAGTGCAGAGGTCAGCTTCAATGGTGTGGTTTCCAGGAGAATCAAAGATCTTGTTTGCCTGGATCTTGAGAATAGACATGTTGAGCTTTTGGTAGGTAATTTCTACATTCAGATCAGAGAAGAGAAGCAGAGGGGACTGCCAAAACCAAGAGAAATTATTAAATCCTGTCATGCTTTTCGGAAATATTCTTCCCTTCTTGAAGGTTCAACTTTCCATGAAGATGAAGCTATGGTAGTTTAACTTCATGTATGTAATTAAATTTCTAGATATTAATTTACTAAGGTTGGATTTTGAGCCTTTCAGATGATATTTAACACATAATTACACTGTTTAGAAGTTAATGTGTCAGAAGGAGAGGACAGCTTTTCCTACTTAGATAATTCATTTTTTTTTAAATGACGAACTCAGGCAAACAAGGTTAGGTGGATTGTTGAGGATCACCCAGCTAATAGCTATTATGAGGTCAAATTTGAATTCAGATCCTCCTGACTCCAGGGCAGGCATTCCCTTCATTGCGCCATCAAGCTGCCCATTCATTGCTATTGTTGAATTGTTTTAGTCCCATCCTACTCTTCATTACTCCATTTTGGGTTTCTTTCTTTTCAGAGATACTAGAGTGGTTTTCTATTTCCTTCTCTAACTCATTTTTGCAGATGAAGAACTAAGACAAATGAGATTAACTGACTTGCCCAGGGCTACACAATTACTAAGTGTCTGAGACTACATTTGAACTGAGGAAGACTCATCTTACTGATTCCAACACATACTCACATACGTATGCACATTTAGACATTTATTTATGTAAATAAAATATAAGTTTATATATATGAAGTATATATATGTATGTATACATATATATAAACTGTAGGTATATGCATATGCATGTGTATATATATGTATATAATTTCTTTAATTAATTTTAGAACAATGAATCTTAAGTTTGATTTATTTCTAATGTAGTTGCTTTCTTTTCTACTTTAAACAGATGCTTTACTTTGAAGAATTTAATGAGAAATTTTCTAATTTCTAAATTCCCTAATTCAGTAGTTAAGAATTTGAAAGTGGAGTTTTCCAATACTTTTGTTTATTGCATATATTCATTCCTAAACACCTACTCTTTGTTAATCATTAAATTGTTTTTTATTGAATATTTTCATTCCAAAGATTTAACTAGATGGGTATTCCTTTTCTAAATGCAAATCACATTTTCTCCATGTATTAATAAATGGTATTCATTGAGTACTGTGGCTGAAAATTCCACCGGTTGCTGGCTAGACTTCTGGTGATAAGACTTTGCCTGTAGCTAAATTGGTGATAAGACTTTGCAGCCAGTTGAGTGTTGACACATGGGTGGCCACTAAGTGGGCCTACATTTATAGTTTTTCTAGTTTGGTAGACCTCCCAGAATTTGTGCTACACCTGTTATATAGCCTTTGTGACCCCCCTGGTCATCTTGATGCTATAATAAAGCACTAGAGTAAGACTTCAGTGGACTTAACATCAATCTTACAAGAGATCAAATATGAAATGTAAAAGAACTGAACTATCAGATCATTCTTCTTCTTTTGATATGTTTACAAACATAACTGAATGTCCTATATTGTGATGGTGAATATGTGGATTGTTCATATGCATGTATTTATGTGTGTATATGTACCACCGAAAATGTTTACTTAGTTGTATTTAATTCATTGGCATTCTTGACACATATCTTTCCATGAGTTCTTAAAAAGAGAGAGAGATAATTAGAAATATTAAATAGCTAATTTTGATTACATGGAATTTAAAAGATTTTACATAAACATAAATATTAATGTGACTAGAGTAAAAAGGTTAAATGAGAAAAAATCTTATTATCAAATATTTCTGATAATAATCTGATATCCAAGCATCTGGCAAAAATTTATACAATTAGCAATTCCCTAGTAGGAAAATGATCAAATAAAATGAAGAAATGTGTCTCTAGAACATAATTGCAAACTATATCAAACACCAGAAAGAATGGTACAATTTACTCATAATAACAGAAGTATAAATCCAAAGAAATCTGAGATCTCACTTCTTAACCAGCAAATGCACAAAAATTGCAAAGTATGAAAATAGTCAATATAGGAGGAGTTGTTGAAAGATTGAATTAATCCAAACATTATGAATTCTAAACAATTCGTATCTAAGAAATCTGCTTTGGTTTAGAGATTTTATTACTAGGCATATGCCTTAGTGGTGTTAATGACACAAAGAAAGCATTCATACACACCAAAATAATTGGCCCAGCTCTCTTTTTAAGCAGAAGAAAAACCTGGGAATAAAGTTAGTATCCTTCAGCTAAAGAAATGATGGTACATTAATGTATTGCAGGCTAACTATGCACAGGTGGCACAGTGAGTACAGAACTGGGCTTGGAGTCAGGAAGACTCATCTTCCTGAGTTCAAATCTGATCTTAGACACTTAATAGCTGAGTGACCCTGCCTATTTACGTCATTTAACCCAGTTTAACTCAGTTTCTTCATCTATAAAATGAGCTGGAGAAGAAAATGGTGAATCACCCCAAGCAAACCCCAATTCAGTTCATGAAGAGTCAGATATAACTGACTGACTGTAACAACAAAAATAATACAGCATGATATTGCTTTAAAAAGTTTTAAATACGGTATATTACTACTTATATGATATACACATACATACATACACATAAATATACATGTATGTAGACATACATTCATGTATAAAATTCTATAAGTTTGCAAAATCTCTAATCCAAGTAGTAAAGCAATTGTTCTGTTTACCGATAATTTAATTTTACAACTCTTTTATACAATATATTTCTTCACCAGAATATTTGGGAAATCGTTAATAACTGCATTAATTGATGTAGCTATTGTTTTGAATGTAATGATGATTGATTTTAAATCATCCATCATGACAATAGCAAGTATTTGTATGTCATCCATGAAAATTTATAGAATTCTCAAACTGCTACTCTCTATTTCTTAAGTGCAAGCCACTTAGTTCGAATTCTAAGTTATTTTTTAATACAATATGCAAAAGACAGAGAGAAGAAAAGAAAGAAAGAAATAGGAAGAAAGAAAGTGTTGAAGAAAATTTACCCGGAAAAAGTGTAGGAGAAAATTTTAAATGAAATTAGGGTAAAAATAATTCTTAACAGATTTTTCGGGAGACTAAATCAGAAATAGAATCAATTGTAGAAAGCAAAAATAAGACACCATCAGATATTAGTTTCCTACTAATCACTTTCCTTCATTCTACACCTATTTAGCTTTATCATAGCCTAGAAATAGACTCATGAGAAATAGAAGAACTTCAGTAAAAAACAAGAATAGTGATAATAATATTCATGTTCCAAGTTAAGGTGAATAAAAGAGGAAGATGGATATCAAATAAAAGAGGAAGCTAATAAAATAAATATCTCTCTCTATCTATCCATCCATCCTTCCATCCATCCATCCATCCATCCATCCATCCATCCATCTATCCATCAATCCATCCATCTATCTATCTGTCTGTCTGTCTGTCTGCCTGCCTGCCTGCCTGTCTATCTATCCATCCATCCATCCTTCTATCTATCTATCTATCTATCTATCTATCTATCTATCTATCTATCCATCTATCTATTTGTATTGGTGAATTAAAAAGAGAACTAAGGTGCCAAAGAAAGTAATGGTTTCATGAGTTGCAAAGAGGAGCAGAGATCTGGTGAGTGTTATTGTGGAACACCGTTCAGTTTGTGAAGTCATATTTTAGGAAAGGTCCTGATAAGCTGGCACTGATCTAAATTATTTCAACGTGAATTGTGGAGGAATCTGAGGAGCTTGGCTGAGGAAGGTTGCCTGAAAAAATATGTGAATTTGTACTAGAAAAGAGAAGTCTTAAGGGAACATGACAGCTTTTTCCAACCATTTGAAAAAATTTGATGGGGAAGAAAGAGTAGTTTTGTTCCATTTGGTCTCATAGGGCAGGTCTAACAATAATGGTGAGGTTTTACACATAAATAGGAAACATCACCATGTTTAGAGTAGTCCCAATCTGTACCAGGAAGCAGTTCTCTGGCACTGGAATTTTTCAAGCAGAGACACTATAGGAGGGCTTTTGGTCAGGTACACATAGACTGAACTAGATGGCCTCTGAGACCTGTACCTAGTTTGAGGTTGGATAAATAAAACATTGTTTGCCATATCATTGAGAACTACCAGAATATACAAAGTTATTGTTTAGTCATTTCAGTTGGGTCTGATCCCATTTGACAAAGATACTGGAATGGTTTGCCATTTCTTATAGCATTCTAGAGCAAAAAAGTGGAATGGACGGAGCTGGGTGTCAAGCAGTTAAGTGCAGTCAGATGAGAATTCACTAAAATACTAAATGCTCAGAAGTAGTCACATTATTTGAATTTGTGCTGCATATTTCTGTTGAACTGAAACCAATTGCCATATTTTACATAATTGTAGCTTTGGATATTGTGAGAATACTCTAGGGGATTCTTCATTCACACTAATCAGGGCTTAGTTGTACCTTAATTTGATTCTCTACCCATGCCATGGTGCCTGGATTCTAACTGCACCAAGTATTCTGATTAGCAAACTGAGTTCATCAAATAACAGTATAATAGTAAATTCAAAGATGTAGAAAGGATGTTGTTGGGGTCAGAGAGAATGTTGGTTCATTTTACAACCTGCCCTTGTCCTATGGTGAAGTGAAAACTAGGTGTTTTAGGTTAACTCACTGGTATAATGACAACCTATGACACGGACATTTCAGACCTTCTAAGTAAATGCCATCTAATCAACTTACTTTGATTTCTAGATCTCCATAATATTTTTAAAACTTAATCCAACTTTTAACATTTTGTAGGAAACTGCCAATCATGCTATGCTATGTTAATTACTGAGCAGCATGCTTGGTCATGTTGAATATTTTATTCTTTTGTTCTCTATAAATATATAATTCATTTTTATAAAATTAAAATTTTTTTCAGGTCTGTGATATAACCAGATCTTGTGAAAAGATTATTCCCAGTAAGCATCTACTAAAATAAAGGACTCTGAGTAGAATTTAAGTCATATGTTTCCTAAGGAAAGCATTTCATAGAAGAAAATGAAGTAATTGTAAGTAAAGCTTTATCTTTCATTTTAAAAAATTAAATACATTTGACATTTAATATTCCTCTGTTGTTATTAGATACAGGTTTTGTCATTACGTAGAATGTTAATTGTATGGGAAAAAGTTATGAGAAACAGAATTTTTGTAACAACTACTTGTGAATTACTTAATATATATATTATATATATATATATAAAACAAGTAAAAAAAATATTCCTGAATATATCCTAAAACAGTGTGATATGTAAGTTGTATTCATTATAACAAAATAGTTTGAAGGGGGGGAGGATAAAACCTTCAAAACAATAACTTATGAATATGTAAATATAGATAAAATAGGAAAAATATACTCAAATGTGATCATTAAAAACTAATTTTAATTTAATAAACTTAAGTAAATTACTTAATTAATTAATATATTAATAAAGCAGTAGTTTGTGAGTTGAAATCACATGACTTCAATTCCTATTATCATCAGATTAATCAGATTTTATTGTCCAAGAAGAGAAAATCAAATTTAGCTGAAAGAGCATAGCATAGACTATAAATTGATCGCTTCTCTTGTTACTTGCGTGACAAATAACTAAATGTAGAACACCTGTGGTTCACTTTGTTCACTTATAAGAGAGATCAAAATCACACTTTGAAGATCTGTAAAATTACCATTGTCATGAAATATTCTTTGAATTTTTTGGGAGAAAAATATCACATGCCTATTAACATCAGAATGTTATGCCTTTGAGAAATCAAAGTGTATACCTTAAGCTATAAAAATCTAGTCATTAGCTTTTTCCATTAATTGGTCTATAAAAAAATATGAGTTACCTCTCCATTTTCTAATGAAAACTTATTTGGGGTAAATGTAAACTTTTTTCTTTACTTTTCCTTTTTATTTTATGTTATCAATTTTATCTTTTTAGTTAAAAATGGGCAAATTCTCAATATAATTCACAGTAATATCACATTAAACTGGATGTTGCTAATATTTTTCTTTTTTCAATTTCCTAATAAATTTTGCCTTCTATTACTAGAATATTGTGCGTATTTCAATTATCATAATATATTTAAATTTGAAGGGAATATATGGAAAAAAGAACTGACTTTTCATAGGAAAGTGATATCTTTCCTGGGTGACCTTCAGTTATAAACAGGATTCCTAGAAGAAGTTTAAAAAGCAAGTGGAACAGTAAATGTTGTGAAATTTCACTAAGTGGAACACAGTCATGTCAAATGGTCATTGTGAAGTTGAGGGTCCACCTCTTTGGGCAACCTCACTATTTTTATAGACATCATTTTTGGTGTACATCTTCCTAAAATGTGTTACATACATTCTGGCCTTCTTAAACAGCAAATACCACTTGTTTTCATCCATTTGTTGGGGAAAGTCACATGAATAATAACAATTTCACTCATTTGAACGTAGCCTGATTTATCTATTTATTCATGTGGGTAGGGCTACTGTGTTTTTTTCATATTTTGTTTGTTTTCATTGTTTTTTCATTCTGATTCTTCAGTTTTCACTCCTTACAAATTACAAATGTTGTTGACCTTTATGACAACTTGAGAACTCAGAGGAACTTCACAAATCATCTACTCCAATAACCTTTGGATTTCATGTTTCTAATAAACTCTGACCTTGGAATACAGTCACTAATTGTGGATGAAATAAGAGTAATTACACTCTAACTGAAATCCTTAGGGATTTTTATGTGAATGATGTGCATAAACATCAAAATATGAACTATGCCTCAAACATTTTGTTTGATAAATGTGCATTTTCATTACTACATTATTTTTCTGGGAGTTCTGAATAGGAGAGGTTACCAGATAGTTATGTTCTTTCTAAGTAAGGTATAACTAACTGTGATAACTTCTGATGAAGTCTCAATAGGGACAAACCAATATTGGCCAAAATTCACTACAAGTTATTGGATAGTATAGTTGTCATGCTCATTAAGTTTCTTCTGAAAGATGTGTCTTCATGTTATGTCTTACGTGCTTGATTAGTAGTATGAGTGAAGGTGGTGCTATAAATTAGTCAAGGGGGTGGGGAGTACATCATGAGTTGTATATGAGGGGAAAAGAAATCAAAGAAAATCGGAGGGGTAGACTACTTTGGAAAGTTCATCTTGGTAATAAATGGCTATGACATCAGATATAATTGGTTAAGGCTACCAGTATCTCAACACCATTGCATCTCTGCATTTGACAGTTTTTGCAACTGATGCAGTTGCTTTTGAAATTTAACTGTTCATAGAGTATTGTTTATGGGATAATTCCTTCCACAAAGATCAACAAAATCATAACTTTGTTCAGAGGACAATGAAAATTTGTTTTCTTTTTTTTTTCCATTTTCAGTTTGCCTTAGAATTCCAAGAGACTCTATTGATTTGATATTTTTAACTATGATTGTTCACGAGGAGCCATTGAGGATAGGCACCTGTCCTTAACTGAACTTTAAGTGAACGATTAACACTTGCCACCTTTAGAGAATGAATCTCATGACAATGACTTACCCCATTCATCTTAGCCTTTACAAAAGGAATCGTACTTATATATTTGACTGCTACCCCAACTGAACAAACCAAACAAATGGTAACTATGTGAGAGGTGTCTTTTGCAAAGGTAGCAGGGATATTAAGGCATAATGAGTGCACAGCATTCAATGTGGAAGCAGGGATCTGCCACTAGAGATGACCTTGCTTAAATCCCTTAAACTCTTTGGGTCTTACTTGCTTTATCTATAAAAGAAGATGCTAGTCAACATGATCTCTAAGATGTCTTCCAACTCTAAAATTCTACAATTCCTATGACCTCCAGATTCTCTGTTTCAGAAGGACTTTTCAGCACAGTACATAGGTGGGATAAAAGATAACATGATAATAATTGATTGAGTCAAGCTGGTAAAGACTGGCATATGTGGTAGCAGCAATTGTTGGCAGTAAAAAAAGAAAGAAGGCATTTCACCTTTCTACCTTGGAGGTACATCCAGAAATTCAGACAAGCTGCTAATCAAGGAAATTAAGTCCAGAAAGTGGAAAGCATTATATGAAAAAATATTTTAAAAACTACACCAAAGTTTTGAGTTAATGTGATATAAGAATATAACTTGGAGTTAGGAATGTCTGATTTCATATCATGCCTAATGCTACAAATTATCTGTGTGATAATGGTCACAGGACTGAGTATTTAATGATAACAATAATTTCCTATATTCATGTGTGACTAATCACACAAACACACATAAACTCTGAGAGTATGACCAACAGATGAAGTGGAACCTGTAAGAAAAGTAAACACATGTTGAGATAAGCAAATCCTATTTTTAATTACATTTTTAAAAGCTTTAAGGGGCCAGATAGCATCAGAACTTCCTGATTTTGCTGATAGTTTATAATTCAAGTTCATATTTCTAACTCATTGCTTTTGTCTTAGTACCTTGTGTCTGGAAATTTATAAACAGATCAAAGTTGACAGTTTGTCTCTTGAAATTAACATGTTGTTGTTTTTTATTTATTTATTTATTTTTACAAACCTCCATTCTCAGGCTGATGGTGGCGTTATATGGATTTGATTATCTCTATCTCTCATAAGGTTGCAGAAAGTTAAACTTCACATAAGTTAAAATATTTTTTAAAAAACATAATATTTATTTTCAAGCAAATTCAGAGGGTTTTTCTTTTTTGTATCCTACAGAATAAGAGAGCTTTCTTGGATAAAGGGCATGATGAAATTATTATGACATTCCTTTAGCAAATCAAATCTGATTGGATGAAGAGATATTGTACCTAAGGCAGAAGCCAGGTGTCTCATCATATTACTTCAACATTTTCCCCAGGATGGTTGAAAATCTGTATGAAGAAATGTTTGGTTCATAGAAGGCAAGATTTCCATTTTGAGGATTTTGCAGAATACAAATTGAAGTTGCTGCATAAAATAATGTCTAGGATTTGATTTGGGTAAGTCTATATGCAGACTTAGATGTTAAGGCCATAAAAACACTGCCAGGAAGCTTCTAAAGTCTCTATTTCATTCCTATCCTCTGGAGAACTCCCTGTGTATTTATATTACTTCAACAGGGAAAGAAAAAAATTACTTTTCAATGCTTCATCACATTGTTGGGTTTTTTTCTATTTTTTCTATTTTAAATTTTTTTGTCTCTAAGCCATCTAATGCATAATGGTCTCTTGTCACTTGGGAAGAAATGACACTTCAAACTGACAAAACAGCATTATGTGGAAATACACTTTTATCATTTTGGTAAGCTTTGAAACTGACCCTCTCTAAACATCATCATGCTATTTATGACAGCTCCTTCTGCCACATATTACCATTGTGGCCCTGGGCAAGTTACTTAATCTCCAGAGCAATTGCTGATCTTCATAAAAAGAGAGAATTTCCTCACCAAGAGTTTTATAAACTAACAAAACCACAAATTCAGAATACACAATTCTCCCTCCCTTCATAATTTGGAAATCAAAATATTAGACTGACCTATATCTTTGCTAATAACTATATTCATGATCTTGGAGATCAACAAACCATGTTTCCCTTCTTTTTGACCTGTTGCTCCTAACAAAACAACAGAGACAATCAATCATTTAACAAGCAAGTAGAAGAGTCCAGAAGAATTCAATAATGACAACAACGATACTGTGTGTGTTCTATGTACCAGGCACTGGAGATAGAGCACAAACCACAAAATTTTAAGTCCTTAGCCTCAAGATAAGCTTTTTTACTCTATGGATTATGCCATAGAAATATAAAATAGATTATTTGGGTAGTGTATTTTATATGTAGCAGCAATAAATATTCACAGTTGAAGAATAATCAAATCATAGGAAATAAGTATACTTTTATATTTAGTGATTGTGAAAAATGCTTACAGAAAACTTCTTTAATTCTTCCAGTACCTCTGTAAAGTAAGTATGGCAATTTTGACCATTACCATTTTACAGATGGAGAAACTGGGCAGAATATAGAACAGGAAGCGTTTCCCAACCTCTCTTAATTCTATCACTTTTAATTAGTTCTTATTTTTCCTATCTTTACTTGTCTGTACATATTTTTGTTTACTTTGTGTCTCCTACATTAGATTGTCAGTTTCTTGAGGACAAGTAATAGCTTCTCTCTCTCTCTCTCTCTCTCTCTCTCTCTCTCTCTCTCTCTCTCTCTCTCTCTCTCTCTCTCTCTCTCTTCCCTCTCTCTCTCTCTCTCTCTCTCTCTCTCTCCCTGTATTCTCAGCACTCAGCACAGTGCTTGGTACACAATATGTACTTAAATATTTATTTACTAACTCACTGAAATCTGAAATCTTGGAATCTTGGAATAAGTGCAGCCTTTCTCATTATAAGACATCTATTATTCAATTCAACAAGCAATGTCATGTGAGGTTTAAAAGTCAAAATCTTTTGGGTTTCTTTGAAAATGACTGCCCATTATTTGTGGGCCATTATCTCTCTTAAAATATTTTTTTCAGTTTAAGGTAAATATGCCATTTTCCAGTTCAGCTGGTTCTCCTCCCAAATAATGGACCCCCCTCCATTCAATCAGATGGCTGTTGTGATATTACAAGAGTTGAGGTCACATTATTTTAAGAATAAAGTGAGTGGTAAAGTGAAGACAGATGTTCAGAAATAGAAGCAGCAATCTAGGCATGAGAGACTTTAGCCAAAGTCTATCAATAAAATAGGAGTAATGAGTTCAGAACATGATTGCCTAGGAATTCTGAGTTGAAAGATACAATTTAATTAAACACCAGGTTATTTTTGAAGGCAGTTTATGAGAAGCATACTACAGATCTATACTTGATAGCATAAATATCAACACTGACAAATAAAAAACTACACCAGACAGCCAGTAATTCATCATATCCTTTACTATGAAAAGAACTGATCATGCTTTTGGTGGAAAAAAAAAATTCTAACACTAACTTTTGAGTAACCAGTAATTGAAAAGACAAAAATTCCCCAACATAAAATATTAGTAAATGATCATTTTAAAGGAATCAGGATATGGTAATGGGTGGGTGGTATACTGTTCATGTATTTTAATGGAATTAATGTGTTCTTAATGAAATGGAAGGATCTTTCCCATTCATAAATAGACCTACTTAAGTCACATGGAAGCCTAAATTATATGAATGTGAGTCACATGAAGGCTGTGCTGGGAGGAGCTTGCTGAATGAGTGCAACAGGAAGGAGTGGAGCAGGAAGGGTTGAATAGGAAGAGGCAGAGCTACAGCAGAGCTGAGAGGTAGTTGGTCAGACTAGTCAGAGCTGGGAATGACAGAGGAAGCAGGCAGCTGGCTGTGAGTGAGACAAGGGCACTTTGCTTAGGGGAGTCTGTTTGTGGGGAAGCCTGATAATAGGTATAGACTTCTTGGTTACTATAATGGATTTCTTTGTTGCTATGATCACTTGACTTTCTGGTGTTTGAATAAAAGTTTTGGATCTGTCTTCCATATGCAGAGTCTGATATATTTTGTGGTTCAGAATTGTGCTGGCATATTCATAGCTGTATTCATCACTGGGGATACCACATTGGTGCTACAGGGAGTGGAAAGTAATAATAAAAAAAATACAAATTAATTTGCTCTTTTCATAAGAAAGGTGCTGGAAAAATGTATGTATAAAAAGGTATAGGTGCAGCAACTCTTAATTTAAAGAACACTCAATCCACCAGAATAGGGAGTGCTAGCCAATGGGAATGTGTACAAAATGAATGTGAATCAAAGATGTCTGATTCCTTAGAGAGAAATAAGGAAATGTTAAATTCACTTGCTCCAGTGGAGATAGTCTGGTTTGCTCAGATTACTGATCAGAATCTTACCAAATCAACAGGGATTTAAAGCTAACTGAATGACTGCCAGAGGGAGTGAAAAATTCTGATAATCAGTAATGCCTTGCCACAAAAGACAATATAATCACCTTGCCTGAATGAGGTCAGTACCTCCAGAATTTTGTGGGATTGCCTCATGCTGTAGGGTACTGGTACTACTAGGTCCTGTAAAGATGTTATGACAGTTATTTTTGCAAGAATGTATCTTTGCAAGAGAAGATTCTGGGAAGGTGGTAGAGTACGTCAGAAAATTCCAAGCTTTCAAAATTTTCCCCCACGAAAGAGATGAAATAACATCTTAGGGCAAACCAAGTGCAAGTAGAGTAGATGTACTCTAGAATAAGTACATCTTATTCTAGAATAAACAGAGGTCCATTGGACTTGATTTAAAGTGAAAGTGACATGATTGGATTTCTACTTTGATAGCCAGTTGACCAATTTTGCAATTAAGTAAAAATAAGATAAGGAAAGGGATGGGAACAATAGTCAGTAGATCACTGCAATAGCCCAGATATGAGTAGGGGCACAACAGCAGTCTTCCTGGGACAATTCATGGAAAAATCCCAGGACCAAGTTTGATCCCTGTGAAGAGTAAATACCTCCAGGCTAGGGTCCACTTTAGCAAAAAGTAGGAAGCCCTTGGGTTAGTTGATTTAGAAGACTGCCTCAGCAGAGGGGCAGAGAAAAGAGCCAAGTAAAAAAAAATGTACAGCAAAGACAAAAGAAAACTTACAAGGAAACAAATTTGGACAGTTCTCAACATGTGTGTGTTGTTGATCATAAAGGTTTTCGTCAAATGAAAATTTTTTTGTTACTTATTTGGAATCCTCTCTGAGATTCTGTGATGCACATGATTGCAATAGTAAATTTAACTGAGTTCTTTCATATTCATTAATTGGCCCACGTGGCCTGCCTGGTTAACATGGAAGCCTGAGTCCCATGGAGCCTGAGGGAATTTGCTGAATGGGTGGAACAGGAAGAGACAGAGCTAGAGCAGAGCTGACAGGAAGTCAGTCAGAAAAGTAGTCAGAGCTAGGAAGGATGCAGGCTGATGGCTAGTGTGAGTGAAAGAGCTTGTTTGTGATTTTTTTAATGGAGCTGGTTTGTGGGAAGTCTAACAGGGGGGAAGACTTGGGGATGGTTTTGTCCTCTACATTGTTATTGTGTATAGATTTTTGTTACCGTAATGGAATGGCTTTCTTGTGTCTAAATAAATGCTTTTTTCTTCCTTCCATGTGGAGAGTCTGTGCTATTTCATGATTCAGAATTGCACCCGTACATTCATGGCCACCATCGGCTCTGTGAATATCACATTGGTGCTACAGTGACATGCTTTTTTTTTTCCTTAACTTTATATTTAAGTTCCAGTATTTGAGTTTATGAAATATTTTTGTTTCTTTTTTTATTTTGTATTTGTGTTCTCGTGTTTGAGTATAAAATAAAATTAAAAAAAAGAATGTATCTTTGGCTATAGCAAGTTACTCCCAACAGACTAGTCAGAGAGCTGGCGTTACTTTTCTCTTCTAGATCAGTGGTCTCCAAAGTGAGGTATATGTACCCCAAGGGGTAAACAGGATAATATAATGAAGGTTCAAGGAGAGAGCTGAAATATATATATCTTATACATATTTTAATTTAAAAATAGTGAGAAAGAACTTAAACTTAAGTCATATTTACCTCACATCTATATTCTGTATGACACACTTTTTATATACATAGTGGCATTTGTTTGTTTTTGCATATTACTCTTCTTTTCATCCCTAGTGCTTAGCATTCAGAAAGTATTTTTTCACCACATACTGTATTCTGTGCAGTGTACTGAATATTGAGGATAAAAAAATCAAAAGGTTGTTCTTGGCCTCAAGAAGCTTAAACAATAAACATTAATTAATTAATTAAACAATAGAAGACATAGTATGCAAACTATGTGAAAATAAGATATATGCAAGATAACTTGGAGATAATTCACTGATCAAAGGCAGTTGATTCAAGGAGAATAGGGGAAGGCTTGTTATAAAGGGTGGAATTTTAGGTGAAACTTGAAGGAAGAAGAAGCTCGAGGCAGAGATGAGGAAAGAGGGAGTTGCAGATATTACAGCACAGCAAGTGAAAATTCCTATAAATTGTTGATGGAGTGTTTAGTGTCAGGATCACCAAGGAAGTAAATGTCACTAATTGCAGAGTAAAAGGAGGACAAAAGGAAATGTAAGTTGTAAGGAAACTGAAAAGGTAGGAAGGTGGCCATTTATGGGGCCTAAAAGGTCAAAAAGAGGATTTGACATCTTATTCTAGAGTAAACAGAGGTCCATTGGACTTGATTTAAAGTGAAAGTGACATGATTGGATTTCTACTTTGATAGCCAGTTGACCAATTTTGCAATTAAGTAAAAATAAGATAAGGAAAGGGATGGGAACAATAGTCAGTAGATCACTGCAATAGCCCAGATATGAGTAGAAGAGAGCCTCTACTAGAGTGGTGGAAATATCATAGGAAAGAGGAGGGCACAGAGAAAAAAATCTTATGAAGGTGCTAAAAATAGTAATTAGCAGCTGATTGGATATGGGGAGAGAGAGAAAGAAAGGGAGAGAGAGAGATAGAGAGAGAGAGAGAGAGAGAGAGAGAGAGAGAGAGAGAGAGAGAGAGAGAGAGAGAGAGAAGATGGACAGAGACAGAGACAGAGACAGAGAGACAGACAGAGACAGAGAGACAGATTCAGAAACCAAAGATGACACCTAAGTTACCAGACCTGGTGACTGGGAAGATGGTGGTATCCCCTACAGTAATAAATAAGTTAGGAAGAGGTGAGAGTTTGAGGACAGTAGCTGAAACAAAGTACGAACTTATGGATCTATTGAGTGCTTAATATGCAGTCACTGGAGATCTCTTTCAGCCATTTGTTAGGTAGTTATATCTCATATCTAGTGCAAGAGGTAAGCTAAAGAATATGGAAGAGTAGGAGTTCAGAGTGTGTGAGTGTGTGTGTGTGTTTATTTCCTCTTTGAAGAAATTCTAATGAGTGAGGTTCAAGCATTGCCTGCCATCTCCTCAGTTTTCTTTTGTTGTAAAATCTCTTCCTCATGTGCCTCTTTTATGTGAGAAACTATTCCCCATTCTACTTCATCCTTCCCTCTTTTACCAATGCATTCCTCTTTCTCTCCACCTTCTCTTTTTTTGAGATTATCCCAACATAATCAAATCACAATCATGCCCTCTGTCTCTGTAAACTCCTCTTAACTGCCTTAGTAATGATGAAGTTCTTAGGAGTTGCATATATCATCTTAGCACACAAAAGAATGAAAGCAATTTAACTTTGATTTATGATTATTTTTGAGGTTTGCCATTTTATGCTTTCCTTGAGTTTTCTGTTTGGTCAAATTTTCTATTATGTACTGGTCTTTTCATCAGAAATGCTTAGAAGTACTCTATGTCATTAAATATAAATTTTTCCCATGAAGGCTTATACCCATTTTTGCCAGGTAAGTGATTCCTGATTGTAATCTCTTGGCCAAACAGAGTATCATACTCCATGCCTTTCTCTCCTTTAACATGGAAATATCAATCTTGTGTGATACTGACTATGGCTACTAGATAACTTAATTGTTCCTTTCTGGTTGCTTGAAGTATTGTCTTTTTTGACTTGCAAGCTCTTGAATTTAGCTATACCTCTGGGAGTTTCATTTTGGGAGTTCTTTCAGGAGGTAATGAGTATATTATTTTAATTTATATTTTACCCTCTGAATCAAAGATATCAAGGCAATATTCACTGATAATTTTGTGAAATATGATGTCTAGGTTCTTTCTCTGATAATAGCTTTCAGCCAGTCTAATAATTCTTGATCTGTTTTCTGTAAGGGAATTGCCGAACCTCAGCTCTCTTGGATGGTGTACACCAATCACAGCTCAGGTAATCTGAGGGGAGATTGATAAGGCATGAACAAGATGACGCTGGGAGGAAAGGTTCCACCCCTGTTCACCACCAGATACTTCCTGAAACGTAGCTGGAAAGCAGTAGCAAAACCTGCTTAAACTAGTTTAATCTTGCTTGTGCTGCTTACATAACTAAGGCGTACATGATACTATATAAGTGCCTGAGCTAGTTTGAATAAACAGAGTTGCCTTACATCTTTGCCTCCCGCCTCATCCATTACTTACAGCAAGCTCCTTCAGGGTCGACAGGCCCTGCTAGTCAGATAAACCTGTCACCTCGGGGTGAATGGCCCCGATAAAACCTGTTCAGTTTTCCAGGTCAGTTGATTTTCCCATGAGCTATTTTACATTTTTTTTTCCATTTTTGACTATGTTCTGTTGTTCCTTGAAGTTTCGTGAGGTCATTTGCTTCTGTCTGTCCAAGCCTAATTTTTAAGAAATTATTTTCTTCAGGGGCATTTTATACTTCCTTTTTCAATTTGACCAATTCTGCTTTTAAATAATTTTTTTCAGTGAGTTTTTGTGCCTCTTTTATCATTAGACAAATTCTTTTTTTAAGGTTTTTTTTCTTCAATATTTCTTCTGTGATTTTTTTATTACCATTCTCTTTTCATAATTTTCTTGAATTGCTCTTATTTCTTTCCCCAATTTTTCTTCTGTCACTCATATCTTTCTTTATCTCTTCCAGGAATTCTTGTTGGGTTTATTACCAATGATCACTATTCTTTGAGGTTTTTTGGTAACTGTTTCCATGTTGTTGTATTCTTCTGATTTTAGATATTGTTCTTCCCTGCCACTGCAGTACCTTTTTATTGTCCAATGCATTTTTGTTATTTGATAATTTTTTCTATCTTCTCTATTGATTTTAAAGTTCATATTAAAGTTAAAGTCTTCTCACCTAGGGATGAGGAAGTGCTATCTTCGTCTTCAAGCATTTTTTGTACTGTTGTTATCATAACTAATTCTGAGGATCTGCAAGTTTTTGATACTTCCAAGGTTGTGTGATATTGGGAGAGGTAAAGGACTACACTCTAGTCTTTATCCAGGAAAAGTCCCTGGTCCCTGGAGCCACAAATACCAGAGTTCCTCTCTGCTTTGGTATTCTTACCATGGTTCCTGCTCCCTTGTTACTGGCCACCAGAACTCCTCTCTACCCTGGAACGTGAGCCAGAACTGCATATGAGTAATAGAATTGGCAATCAGCACCAGCTGTAGCCAGTGTCAGCAAAATGTTCCCTGTAATATCGTTCTGAGAAGTTGTCCAACCTCCTTGGCTCCTAAAGCTGCTGTTTCTACTGTGGTCACTTTGCCACTGCCCTGTGTGGACTTCAGGGAAACTCTGCAAGAATTTCATTCTAATATTTCAGACTTCTTTTCTGTACCTCTTAAGTTTTCTTTGACCAGAAAAATGTCTTACCCTGACTTTGACTTTTTGTTGGCTCTGCCATTCCAAAATTTGTTTTAAGGCTTTATTTTAAAGTTGCTGGAGGGGAAAGTTCATCTGGGTAGTTACCCCTAATCTGCCATCTTAGCTCTGCCCTGTGTGTATTAACTTCTTAGCAGTTTGCCAATGACCTTACATTAAAAGAGTATTAGCTAAATTGATATTTTAAGAGAATCAGATAACTTATGGTGCTTAGTGCCCTCAGACACCTTTTCCATTTCCCCTCTAACTCTGATGAAAGATAAGGGATTATGAAATAATGGTACTAAATTTGTACTTTCAACTGCTTTATTGTACACCAAAATTAGATGTTAATTATTCTGATGTCAATCTGTCTGTTATCTCTCTCTGTCTCTGTCTCTGTTTCTGTCTCTCTGTCTCTCTGTCTCTCTGTCTCTCTGTCTCTCTGTCTCTCTCTCTCTCTCTCTCTCTCTCTCTCTCTCTCTCTCTCTCTCTCTCTCTCTCTTTCTCTCTCTCTCTCCTCTTCTCTGCTAGGTTTGTCCTAGAATAGCAGATATAATCTGCTCCACTTATTCAAAACAATGTGGTTTGGGAGGTCAATTTTAATTATTTTTAAAACCTTATTATCATCATCAGCAACAAAATATAAGAGGCAATGATTGGCTAGAGATTCACATGCCATTATTTTGCATGTCACTTATCTCTGTAATTCAATTTCCTTCTAGAAAAAAAGAAACAGCAGAGAGACATACACTTAAGGGTCAACAAAATGAAACATCATAAAACAGCTTTTCTATGTGGAGATTATTACATTTTATCAGATTTTTCATCCTATTCCTTTAAACTTCTTAATCTCAAAAAAGGAGGGGTGGAGTGGATGCTATTCAGGTTTACCAACTTCATAATAAGTTTATTTGCCATGCATAGTTGCATAAAGAAATAAGGAGATTTTATAGATTCATAACAAATACAAGCAATGCCATCCTAGCCAACTTAAACTAAATGCAATATTAAAGAATGGGCAATAATTTGACATAATTGTTTTCACCTAAGATAGTAAATTTTAGAGTGACTTAAATTTTATTGTACTTAATGAAATAAATTTGTGTGATTTACATATGCTGTAATTTCTTTTAACAGAGACTATATTTAAATATGTGTCGATATGCATGTTGTTTTTTCTCCATGGATTTTGTGGAGAGAAGATTAAAGAAAACTACCTTTGTGTATTGAATGGTATGAAGATGGAATTAAATAAGATCACTTATGTAATTTTTAATGTTCTAAATTTATACTCCAGAGTCAAATTAACTATGTTGATCCTTATCATTTTACACCTCTGCATGTTTCGGCATAGTAATTTGCAGAGAGTTTTAGATAGATAAGTATGCATATGTGTATATATAAAATATATGTATACACAACATATATATATATATGTGCACACATGTAGAATCATGTTTGCACAATGGGAGAACAATGAGAGTTTTAGCTGTGGATCAATCACTAACTAGCTATATGAACTTAGGCAAATCATTTGACTTCTTTGGGTCTGAGTTTTCTTATCTTTAAAATGAGAATAAGCTAGATATCCTCTAAGTTCAAAATTACCATTTGTTGCTAAGAATAAGTTATATTCTTTAAGATTTTTATTTATTAATTTCCATGGATATGTCAGTTCTATCATAGGATCCAAAATTTATTTATTTTTGATCTGTCTATTGGATTTTTTATAGACTTGAAGAAGAATGTTAAAGTCACCTATATTGAGTGTCTCACCATCTAAAATGTTAGTTTATTTCTAGCTTTTACTCAAAATATGTAGATGTTATGTCATAAGTATTTCATATATGCTAGATATTTGATATTGACATTGTTTTTCTATTCATGATGATTTTAAGGAAACAATTAAATTCTTTATGTTCTTATCATGTATCTATTTTACCCTTGTCCTATCTAAACTCAAGCTTACCACTCCTTTTTTGGGGTAGTGGTGGTGGTGATAATTCAGATCAAGCATATGAATGATATTACAATATCTTTCATAAAGCTTTATACATATTGTTTTTTGAAAATGCTTCTTAATTTTGTTACTTTTTTCAAATTTGTTTTGTAATTCTTTATTTTTGTGAGAAAGTCAACAAGCCAGTAAGTCTTTTTATTAAGTGCTTACTACATGCCAAGCACCAGGACTACAAATACAAAAAAAAAGAATCATATTTTCAAGGAGCTTATGTTGTAATGGAGGAGGACATAATATAAAAGAAAGATGAAAATACGAAGTGTTAAGACACCCACCTAAGGGAAGGAACAGAATCCAAATATAAATTAAGGTATGATTGCCCTAAGTACTCTCTTTAAATGAAGTTACTGTGAAAAACTGACCAATTAGAGGAAAAGGCCAAAGAAGGAGACTAAAATTATATGGTGATAAGGATATTATTTCCTAATGAAGAAAGTTCAGGGAGTCAAGAGTGAAGTTTGAAGGGCATCAAAATATTCTGATTTTTTCTTTCCAAGGTTATAATTAGTAGCATTGCTTATTTTCCCTTCCTTCAAATTATATTAAATTTCCTTTTTCAAAAAAAGTCAGAAGTAAGCCTCTTGTTTGCTTAAAACACTGAGATGTCAATTTCCGATATCAGATACAAACACAGCTCTACCTTTCTATACACTCTAGTTCAGAACAAAATTGTGAAATCTAAGTTTACACACACACACACACACACACACACACATGTGTGTGTGTATGTGTGTAATATTCTTCCTGCACCCCCAGATAAGGGTGTATTTCAAAAGCCCTACAACCCTCCCAATCCCCCACCTTTTTGTTTGGATGAACTTCCTCTTTGGCATTTCAGTTTGAAGAAATAACTTTATTTTGACTTTCCCTCCTCAGATCTTTGTTCTAGTATAACTGTCTGATCACCATTGGTGACATAATCTTAAAGCATTCTAGTTTTATTCATGAATGATCCTCAGAAAACTTGGGGCTTCTAAGCAAAAAGAACTTGCCCTTACACATACATAATTTCCAGTGAACATTTAACCTATTCCTACTATATGAAATTGTTTATCATGATTCATTTTATTTGACTTGTTGCATTTACATACCAAAGGTTGTAATTACCAGCAAATTTTCCTGAAGGAATAATTGAAAATTGGTCTGCCTAATCAAAAATCCAACTTTTCTTAGGGAGGATAATGCTTAGCTTTGCAGAATATATCATTTTAAAGGTATATGGAGTTTTCTTTTCTTTTTCAACAGATCTTAATTTAGCATTTTCATTTATTTGAGATTATTAATAATAGTCCTGGGTGATTTATGCTGCTTTCATCTTGATACACAAATTCTCTCTTCTGAAATAATGATTTCTAAAATCTGAGTTCTGGAACATCATTATGTTTCTGGGTGAGTTAAATTTGAGATTCTTTTTGTGATAGCATAGTTTCATTTATATTCTCTTTATAAACACAAACACATACAGATTTTGCTGATTTATCTAAGAAATTTTCTCATTCTAAAGGATTTTTATGATATTATTTCCATCTTTTTTATGGGAAGCCAATAATTTGTAGAATTTATTCATCCAAGTATCAGTGCTTTGTTTCATAGGGGCAAGTATTCTTTCAATTTAACCACTGTCCCAGATGGGTAGATACATACACACGTATACACAGATGCACATATACATATGCATATATGAAGTTGTTTAATTTTCTAACCTTTCTCTCCATTTTTAAAGTAGTCAATACTCTACTGAAATTCTCAAAAATCTATGATAGCTATTCTTTTGTTTATATTTTAAGTTTTTATTTAAAAACTCTAATTTCTCTTTTTATTTCTTCTGATTACTTTATTAATACTACCTACTATCCTAAGTATTCTGACTGAAGTTACTTATGGGGTCTCTGGTACCTTATCCTGCTAGGTGATCCTTAGCATCTTCCTAAGACAGTTCAAATGGAAGTAATTCAGTTTCCTGGCATGGCACTGGTAGACTGCCCATGTTTCGCAGGCATACAACAATGAGGTCAGCACAATGGCTCTGTAGACCTTCAGTTTGGTAGTCAGTCTCATACTTCTTCTCTCCCAAACTTTTCTTTGGAAACTCTCAAACACTGAGCTAGCTTTGGCAATGCATATGTCAACCTCATTGTCAATGTGTACATCCCTGGAAAGTATACTACCAAGGTAAGTGAACTTATCCACAGCATTCAAAACTTCATTTGTTATAACCAATGGTTCCATGTATGGATGTTGCGGTGGTGGCTGATGGAGCACCTGTGGTTTTTTGGTGTTAATTATTTGGCCAAAATCAGCACAGGGAGCAGAGAATTGATCCATACTTTGTTGCACCTCAGCTTCAGAGGCTGTATTGAGTGCAAAAACATTTGCAAGCAGAAAATCATGCACTGATTCCCTCCACTTTGGTCTTGGCTTGTGGTCTTTTCAAATTGAAGAACTTACCATCAGTATAGTAGTTCACCTTGTTGCCTTGGTCACCTTCATTGAAAGCATTTGAAATCATGGCTGAAAACATCATGCTAAAAAGCATGAGAGCAAGTACACAGCCCTGTTTCACTCCATTGCTGACTGGGAAGGCAGGAGAGCATTGTCCACTATCCAGAAAATGGGAGAACATGCCATCATGAAACTGTCATATAATACTGATGAACTTCTCTGAGAAACCAAATTTAGACATAATTTTCCATAAGTTCTCTTGACTAAGAGTATCAAAGGCCTTGGTCAGACGCTGAAGCCTTTGATCAAGCTGAACTGCCAAGCATTAAAATTATGCTTCAGAGAGCTCAACTTTGAGGGCTGGCCATGTTGTTCAAATGCAAAATGTATGCTTGCCAAAAAGACTATTTTATGGAGAACTCACATGGGGAAGGTGATCACATGGGGGTCAGAAGAAGTGATACAAGGACACTATCAAGGTCTCTCTCAAGAACTTTGTCACTCCCAGTGACATGGGAGACACTGGCACAGGCCACTCATCATGGCGTACCCACATCAGAAACGGTGCTGTGCTGTATAGCAAAGCAGAATTGACACAGCACAAAGTAAATGTAGGATGCACAAATTTGGAGTATCCACCCCAAATGTTCACATGGACTGTCTGTGCTCAATCTGTGATAGAGCATTCTGAGCTCATATTGGTCCAATAAGCCACAGTTGGACACAGTGAAAGTTGAGTTTATCATGGTGACATCATTTTGGTCTTCTTTGAGAACAAAGGATGACAACCAATCAACCAACTTACAGGGTAATAAATACATCTGATAAAATTTCAATATTATTCCTTCAAATTTCTGCTTATTTTCTTTTAACTTACAATATTGATCCTTTACATTTTAACTTCCTTTTTGTTTTACTTATTACTTTTTTGTCTCACTGCTGTTTTTCTTTAAGAATTTCCCATTCATTTTTTTTAAATATCTTTCTCTTTTTCTTAATATTTTTACTTTTACATTATTAGTTGTATTCCTTTTTCTGGTAAGGAATACGGCTGCTCTAACTTACCAGAAATTCCTCCCAAACCAGAAAAAATAATCACTACTTTTTATAAATTTGTAGATAGACATGTGTGAAGATTAAAGGAAAATTCAAGAGTACAATTAAGAATATAACATAAGATTTTAGAAATGTTATTTTCCATTTGATACATATTCCCTCAGTCACAGGGCTTAGAGCTCATGTTTTACTATTTTTTTTTCCATGAAGGATATAGCATTTCTTTATGAATATTTTTTAAATTTAATTTTTGCTTTAAGAAAAAATAAAATGATACAAACCATGTAAGCAACTTCTCTTCTAAGAGCTATCAATTTAATCAAGCCTATTCATTAAGATTAATTCATACTATTCTTTAATTGAACTTTTTCCAGTAGACAGATCTCACTGTCTTCTTTTTATTCCTAACTAAATGACATTCTTGAACAATTCTTCTATATTTTTTAAATTTTCTAGATTTTCCTCTCATTTATCCAGCTCATATCCTGCCTTCATTTATGAACTTAATTCTGTACTTCTATGATATAGCCTGACATTGATGTTTTGTAACATTCTAATTTGAAAAAGACAGTTTTCAGTAGCTAATGAACCTAGAATCAGGAGTACTTGGCTTCTTGCCCCTTTTCTCATAATTAATTGTCTTGTGTCTGTAAACCACTCACTTTCTCCACCTCAACTTTCTTTTTTATAAAATGAAGATGTTAAAAATAGTTCCTGTAGCTACCTCATATGGTCTTTGTCAGCCAAATATGCGATCTTTTAGTAAAGATCTTCATATACTTTAAAGTATTGTGTGCAGGATTTCTTTTTTTTCTTTTTCTTTTTTCTTTTTTTGAGAAACCATCCTATATATAATAAGAAATCTTCAACACAACTCTTTTTTAAAAAAATTACCTCTCAATGTAAGGTGATAGAGATGGAATCCCATAAACTTTTTTTGCATTCATTTCAATAAGCATATGAGATCAAGAGGTATTCATGAGTAAAGTAATGACTACTCAATAATATTATCAGTTAGATCTGTATTTGATTGAATTCATTAATGTTCTGACATTGTCCAAAAGAAATGTACAGAAGGATTAATGAGACAAGGCTCTATCTTTGGGTCTGTCTTGATTAATACCAAAATAAAATCTTAAAAAAAGATATAAATTGCTTTGATTTCAAATCAAATGAACATACAAATGACACAATGCTGTCAAGTAATTGCAGTAATACACAGAATTCAAAAAGGTTTTCCTAAGTAGCGGCAATGGTATTTAGGGATTTTAGGTGACTATAATTTTCACTATTGTTTTAGTCTGATCCATGTCACGTCGTTTTGGTTCCCAGAGACCATTTGTTTCAGTGAAGTGCAAATGTAAGCTTGAAGGGTATAAAGGCATCACCTTCAAGTACATGGGCTAATTGACTTCTAGGAGCCAAAATGGTGGAGTATGCAGTACATCACTGCAACTCTCCCATATTCACTTCCCAACGACCATAAAATAGCACCCCAAAAATTCTGGAACAGCAGAATCAGCAGAAAAGATTGTGTGTGAATCTATCATTTAGTCCAATAAATTTAGAAGATTAGCAAGAAAGGTCCAACTCAGATGACAGCAGAGTTCAGTCTCAGATGGTAAGTCAGCAGCAAGGCTCACATCAGCAAACCAGTGGGAGATTCTGAACTTCAAAGTCTTGGAGAAGTTAAACACCAACACCAGGGCACCAAGTGCCTTAGCATACCAAGGGGAACGAGTAGACTCCAGCTTTGAGAACCACAGTATGCTTCAGTGCAGCCCCACCCCCTTCTAACAGGTATCATCCAGCATGATGAAAAAGTTAGCCAGACCTCCATATCCTTAAGTACAACACAGGGGAAACAAGTATCCTCCCACGGCTAGATGTCCATGTGCTTCAGTGGTAATGTTTCAGTTTGATCTAGGGAAATCCAGAAACATCCCACCTGACTCAGCACACACCAGACACCACAATTAAAATCCCAGCTCAGCACCAGGTAGCTGCCAAATCCCTATGACCTCCAGCATTACCAGCCACCGTCCCCTACCTAAAACCCTCAGTACAGCACCAGACATAACAGTCCCATGGGACTTCAAGTCAACAGCAGCATAGCACCAGGTTAACAGCAAGGGACTGCAATCACTAGAATAAGAAGCCTGAGGTAGTGCCCCTTTCACCCCAGATGCAGAGCTCAAATTTAAAAGAAAGGAAAAGGCCAAAAAATGAGCAGAAAAACAGTAAACATTAAAAAAAAGAATCTGACCATAAAAAGTTATTATGTTGACAGGGAAGAACAAGACACAAACCCACAAGAAGACAACAATATCAAAATACCTATGGGCAAAACCCCAAAGAAAAATGGGAAGTGGCTTCAAACACAGAAACAACTGATGAAAGAGCTCAAAAAGCAGCTTAAAAATCATATAAGAGAGGTAAAAGAAAAAATGAAAAAAGAAATAAGAGTGATGTAAGAGAATTATGAAAAGAGAGTTGCTCAACAGCTTGGAAAATTGCTTAAAAAGTAGAATTGGCCAAATTGAAACAGAGATATGAAAATGCACTGAAGAAAACAACTCCTTAAAAGTATATTGGCCAAATGAAAAAGAACGTAGAAATGCTAATTGAGGAAAACAACATCTAAAATTTAGAATTAGACAAGTGGAATCTAATGAATCTGTATGACATCAAGAATTAATCAAATTTAAAAAGAATAAAAAAGTGGAAGAAAATGTAAAATACCTCATGGGGAAACAACTGACCTGGAAAATAAATCCAGAAAAGACAATACCAGAATCATGGGATGACCTGAAAGTTATAATTAAAAGGAGGACCTGGAGAGCACGTCTCAAGAAATTATCAAGGAAAAATGCCCTGATATTCTAGAACCAGTGGGCAAAATAGGCATTGAAAGAATCCCCTCAGGAAAGAGATCCCTAAGTAAAAGCTCCAAGGAACATGATAGGCAAATTTCAGAACTATCAAGTCAAGAATAAAAAATACTTCAAATGGGAAGAAAGGAAAAAATAAATAAATATCAGGAATCACAAATCAGAACTGTACAGGACTTGGTAGCTGCATCATTAAAGGATTTCAGATCATGGGACATGATATTCTGGAAGGCTAGTACTAGAGGACTTAGGGCTAAAAATACCAAAGGAGCTAGGACTAGAACCAAAAATCACACAAAATTAAGCACAATAAATCAAGGGGAAAAAGGTCATTCAATGAAATAAAAAGATTTCAAGATTTAATACAAAGAAGATCAGAACTGAACCAAATTTTGACTTCTCATATCACAACCTAAGAGAAACAAGTAAAAAGGGAAAAGAAATCATAAGGGATTCAGTGGAGCTAAACTATTTATATCTTTAGACAGGAAAAAGATACTTGTAATTCTTCAAAATTTTATCACTAATATTACAGCTAGAAGGAATATACATAGACAGAGGGTATCAGTATAAGATGGGTTTGAGGGAATGACATAAAGATATTTAAGGGATGAGAAAGATGAGTACACTGGGTGCAGGAGGAAGGGAGAGGTAGAAGGAAGTAAATTATTTCACATGAAGAGGCATGAAACACCTACTACAGTGGAAGAAAAGAAAGAAGTGGACTATGAATCTCACTCTCATCAGAATTGACTCAAAGATGGAATAATATACACAATGAGTTAAGTATAGAAATATATCCTACCCAACAGGGAAATAGGAGGAGGGAATAAAGGTGGGATTGGGACTGATAGAAGAGAGAGAAGAGCAGGGGAGGTGGTAAATAGAAGCAAAACAATGGTGAAAAGGGAAAGGAGATAGGACAGAGAGGAGGAAGAATGAGATGGAGGGAAATACACAGGTAGTAATCATAACTGAGAATGTGAATGAGGTGAACTGTCCCATAAAATAGAAGCAGATAGAAGAGTGGATCAAAAACCAGAATCTTACAATATATTTCTTACAAAAATCACATTTGAAGCACGGAGACACACACAGATTGAAGTTAAGGAGATGGGGCAGAATCAATTTTGCTTTAGATGAAGTTAAAAAAAAAAAAAGCAAGGGATAGTATTCCTGATCTCAGAGAAAGCAAAAGCAAAAATAGACCTAAGAGATAAGGAAGGAAACTACAATTGTACAAAACATATATGCATCAAGTGGTATAACATCCAAATTCACAAAGAATTTGTGAGTTACAGGAAGAAATAAACAGCAAAATTATACTAGTGGGGGACCTCAGCTGCTCCCTCTCAGGACTGATAAATCCAACCAAAAATAAACAAATATAAAACTATGGAAGAAAATGGAATATTAGAAAAGTTAGATATGATAGACCTTAGTCATAATTTAGACATAAAGATTGACACCATAGCAAATTAGAGAGCAATTAATACTCTGCCTGTCAGATCTATGGGTAGGAGAAGAATTCATGACCAAACAAGAGAGAGAGAACATTATAAAATGTAAAATAAATAATTTTCATCATATCAAATTGAAATGTTTTACGTAAACAAATCCAAGGCAACCAAGATCAAAACGAAATTAGAAAGCTGGGAAACAACGTTTACAGCAAGTGTCTGTGACAGAGGCCTCATTTCTCAACTATGTAGAGAACTGAATAAAATTTATAAGAGTACAAGCCATTCCCCAATTGATAAATTATCAAAAGATATGAATTAGCAGTTTCAGATGAAAAAATCAAAGCTATCCACAGGTATATGAAGAAGTGGTCTAAATAATTTTTGACTGAAATACAAATTAAATCATCTCTGAGGAACCACCTCAAACCTACTAGATTGGCTATTATGACAGAAAAGGAAAATCATAAATCCTGTAGAAAATATGGGAAGATTGGAACACTCATGCACTATTGGTGGAATTGTGAATTAATCCAACCATTCTTCAGAGCATGTTGGAACCGTGTTTAAAGGGCAACCAAACTTTGCATTTTCTTTGATGTAGCAATGCCACTACTAGATCAGTGTGCCAAAGACACATAAAAAAGGGAAAAGGACCTACATGTGCAAAAAAGTTTATAACAGCATACACACATATACATACATATACATGTATAGTGATAGATGGATAGATAGATAATAGATGAATAGATAGATAGATAGATAGATAGATAGATAGATAGATAGATAGATAGATGGATAGATGGATAGATAGATGGATAGAGTGTATTCTGAGAGACTTTAACAAACTGCAGAGTATCCAGAAAAGGGAAACAAAGATTTTTAATGGTCTGAAACCATGATATAACAAAATGTTGGAGAAAGGGACAGTAGGTATTTAACACTGAAAAACAATATTTAAGAATGGTATGAAGGCAATGGAAGAGTTTGCCAGCACCAAATTATTTCCATCACATTTCCTGAAATTCCAAACTTCACTTTATTATAATGCTTAATTTTCTATTCATTAAAGCTTTATTTAGGTCACATTCACCCTCTTCTAAAATGACTTATCAGAGTGGTGTGAATAATGGTGCAGTGTGTTATATGGCAAAATGTTTTCAACAATAAAAGTGTATAAATACAATGATTCTTACAAAAAGCAATACACTAAAAAAACCACATCGTTTTGTTGTCAAAGGACAGATATGTCACTGATGATAGTATTGTTTCTGCAATGCTGTCCCTAAATTGTAAACATCATATATGTAATTTAGCATAATCAACATCATCTCTGGTCTTGAAATTTTCTAAATTCTATATCCGACTTAAAGGTCTTGTTATATCAATGCTAATGAACTTTGGAAAAGCAAAACTTTTTTTTTTTTTTAGTTTTGAGATTTATTAAAGATACACACATTGCTTAAAAGCTCCTGAGCATATTTTCATAAAAGAAGTTCCCAAATGAAATTAAATTCTACTTTATCTCTTTGAAAAAATAACCAGCAGGGTAAAACAATATTTGGAAAATACTAAGCTAAGCAGTGATATCTTAAAACAAGCTTTGAAGAATCGATTGATTTAATTAACCATTAATCCAATAATAATTTATTAAGTGACCTGTCTGTCAGACATGCTCACAGGTGCCAGAGGTGAAAGCCAAAAATCAAGCCTTCCTTGTCCTCAAGAATCTTATGTTTTTCTCTTATCGCAAGGCAGAGAAGGATATGTTGTTGTTCAATAATTTCAGTCATGGCCAACTGTTCATAAACTCATTTGGGGTTTTCTTGGCAAAGATAGTGGAATGATTGGCTATTTCCTTCTCTAGATCATTTTTTAGATAAGGAACTGAGACAAAGAGGGTTAAGTGAATTGCCCAGGATCACGCAGCTAATATATAGCTAGTATGTGTATGTGTGTCTGTGTGTGTATTCATACCCATCCAAACATATACATGTACATATACTATATATAACATAGACATATATATATGTATATATGCAAACATATAAATGCATACACACATATAAGCTTCTCTGAGTAGTGCATTGATTGGAGCTCAGAGTTCTGGGCCTGGACTCAAGATCTGTCTTCAGATTCAGATCCATCTGTCTGTCTATCTATATCTATATGCACATACATGCATACATAAATACATACATAAATATATTTTATATAGCCTTTCTTTAGTAAATGGAGCCTTGAATCAGAATCCCAAGGTTGAATACTCTTCTTAGCCTCTATTTCCTCATCAAACAGGGCATAATAATATTTTAACTGTTCATCTCACAGATTTGTCTATTTTTCAAAGCCTAATGCACTTTATAAATGTAATGGCTTCATAAAACCATGTAAAACTTCTATTATTAACAAAAAAAATCTTAGTATTATGAGTTAGAATACCTGAATTATTTGTCATGGCTCTCCTTAATATTGTATAATTTGGGCAACTTTTTGAAAACTCTGAAAACTTCATTTTATTAACATGTAAAATAGCAAGGAGTCATATGTAACTAAAAGACTTGTAAATTCTTTTCCATCTCTTAGATGATTTTATGATGACTTTGGCCAATTCTCAATATTAAAGTGATTACTCTGTGGTTAAACAATTGTGTATCTATGTTTAAGATTTCTACAGTAACTGAAATGTCATAATCTTACTTTTCTACCCAATAGACCCAGTCTATTTGAAATTGTCCTTTCCCATATCAGTACTCCAAATCTGGTGAGAAATACTGGGTTAGGTTGAGTGTTATTAACTACAATTTCAGGGATGCCTTTGAAATCTTGAGGGAAGTGAAGAACTCAATTATTCCTTAGAGTATTAACTACTCTATAAAATTTAAATTAAATCTATTGGTATTGCCACATTCCTGATGCATGCAGTATCTGCTATTAAATTTAATGGGAGTTGGGTTCCCATTAAATGATTAGTACAGAATGATGTGTTGCAAGGTAAATGTTTAGAACATCACATGGAAGTAAATCAGTTCTCATATACTCAATCTACATTTCCTCTAGTGCAGAAGAATAAGATTTCTCATCATAATTAAATTTTCTTCACAGGTTTTTAAAGTATGAACTGTCCCTCTATGGTCACTAAATAGTATATAATGACTTCTTAACAAATGGAAAAGGGAAAAGTGAAGGAAGTGTTGAAATATATAATATGATTATAAAGAGTTAAGCTAGTTTTTTTGTGAGGGTTAAATAAATTTAAAGATATTTATATTCAAATTTATCAGTTACAGGAACTATATCTGCCTCAATCTCTTATAATTGCTACTTTCCCAATTATAGGAATATACCTTTGCTTAATTAAATTAGAAATAAAGACAAAAGTAATCACTGATTACTCTAACCAAACGTAATACTGATTCTTACAAACTTGAGCTGAAACATATTGACATGTAGCTGCTTAAAAATTCTTATGTCATGTTGAGGTAGAAACTGAGCAAAGTGGGGAGAGATGACACAGTTTTGAGTATCTTTAAAAAGAGATTAAAAGAAAGAGAAGGAAGCTGAAACCAGGCAGGTTTGGATTTTTCAGTTTCTTTTATTTGTTTTAAGTCTAGGAATTTGGAAAGTATCTTAGAGAAATTTACCTAAACTGGAGTTCTAAAGCAAAACTCTGTGTATGATGTTGACAGAACAAGCACCCTTGGGAAAACAGTGAAGGGCTAGCACTTGTTTTTACTCACACCGTAACACCCTTGCTTCCTGCATTTTCTTGGACTATGGAGAGTTGTCCTATACCTATGAAGAACCAGGATAGAATTACTATCAGAAATTTATGCATTTACCTGTATGTATCTAAATGGGTAAGTCAACTAAACAAGAAAATTTTGTTTCCTCATCTGTAAACTGCAGATAATAATGCTTGCAATGTTTACCTTTGTAACAGCAAGGACCCCAGCGTACACAAGGACCCCTCTTGTACAGGATCTTAGATCTGCTTTTCTAAAAGGAAAGTAACTTTTGAGGGGTCAACAATCTACTTTAATCAAGAACTTTGGGGCAATGGTTTAATTTAATCCCTTTAGTTTAGGGGGGGATAGTCAGCACCTTGAACTTCACAGAAAATACAGACAGAAATTACAAACAGAAAGACCAACATACAGGGCTTCCAACTGTCTTACCATAAACAATAAATAGATCACAGATCCACAGACAAACCCAACTGTCTGACCATTATAGACATACATAGTTACCAGAGAGAAGCATTGGTTTTCGAAGCCAGTGGGCTCCTTAGTGGCTACCCAGAGTCTTGTCTGGCCAAGCAAACACTTCCAATGGGTAAGCCCCAAAGTAAAACCTAACTTCAGAGTCTTTATACACTTTTCAGAGCCAGAGGGCACAACCCTCCAACTCAGTGTCTCCAGAGAAATTAACTAAAGGCTTATTAATGGGCAGGGAAGATCTTTAACTCTTCCACCCACACCACCATTAACCTTATATTAACATTACAACCTTGTAAAGCTAATGTCAAAAAAGAAATTTGTAAATTGTGAATAGTCATAAAATGTGAATGAGCAATTTTATTACCTGTTCATAGTTTATGCCCCTAAGATTCCTCTAATTATAATGGATTAAATCATCTATTCTAGAAGGTTGGTTTAGAAAATGATTTGTATGACTTGTGATGTAGGACAGGAACTAAACCGAAGTGAAGGGCACTGTGCAGTCCCCAGATTCTCAGTACAGCAAGGTCTTTTTCAACTCTAGAAACACCCTTGACCCTATAATCCTCTCTTCTTTAGAAGATTATCGTAATCTTCCTCCTTAATCTTTTGTTAATCTTTAGTGTCTCCCCATCTACTGTTTCCTTCAAACTAGTTTCCTGCAAACACACCCACATCTGTCCCATTCTTATAAATAAAACAGTAATGAGGAGGATGACAATAAGATATTAGCAACACCATCACCAACATCACTTGATCTAACCATTCCAGTGAGCTACCATCCCATGTTTTCCCCTACCCTTCTCAGTTAAACTCCTGGAGAAATATATGCAGTCTGCTGTCAAACGCCATTCTTTCTGGGCTTATCATATCCCCATTATGTCTCTTCTCTACTCACATGGCTACTATTCTAATATATAGACTCATCATTTCATTACTTGATTACTATGATAGGCCTGCTTTTTTAACTTTTAATTTAAGGGAAAAACAAGTATTTCTATAACATAATGCAAAAAAAGATGATTATATACACGGTGTATGTATGTATGCATCTATGTATGCATAGGTATATGTAAAATTTTCCTATATACTTTTATTTTTCAGTACTTTTTTGTGGAGGCAGATAACATTTTTCTTCATATGTCCTTTACAGTTAATGTAGATATTTATACTAAATTACTTATTGACTCTCAGTCATTCTTAAATGTAAGACTTTCATGCTTTTTTCTAAAATAGCTGAGTTAATCATTTCTTATAGCACAGAAGTATCTCATCACAATCAAATATTATAACTTGTCCAACCATTCCCTAACTGATGGGCATCTCTTTGCATCTATAAAGAGAGCTGCTATAAGCATGCTAGAACATATTTGTTCTTTTATCTTTTTCCCTAATCATTGTTGGAAATAGACTGAGTAGTGCTATTGCCAGTCTTCTAATGGCTAGCCTCAAGTTTGTCCCTATTTCTCTTCAACTTTCAATCAGCAGCCAAAATTATTTTCCTGAAGTGTTGCTCTAACCATGTAACCCACCACTCAAATACACTCAATAAATACCAATGGTTCAATATTATCTTAAGAATCAAATGAAATGTTTTGTTCTTCATTCAGAACCCTTCTCAAAGCATGTCTCTTTCTACCTTTTTTCCCCTTTGTTCCCTTTAGTATCCTCTACATACTCTAAGATCCAGTGAGACTGGCCTCTTTTTATTCCTTGAATACATAATTTTATCTCTCAACTATGCCTCTTTATAGATGGTTTTACACATCTGAAATCTGAACATCTGAAATGTTCTCACTCCTTGCCACCACCTCCTATATTTACTGTATTCCCTTTAAAATCAGTTTAAATCTCACCATTTGCTGGGGACCTTCACCCCATCCCAACCTGCCTCCACTGCTGATGTCTTCCCTATAATACTGATGTCCATTTCATTGTACATAGCTGGTATGCACAACTTTTTGAGCAACATTTTCATCATTAGAGTGTGGGTTCCTTAGGTACAGGAATCCCATTTTCATTTCTCTTTGTATTCCTAGTGCTAGTGTAATGCATGAAAATAATAGGTACTTAATTAAATACTTGCTGATTTGTTTGATTTGACTCAACTGGCCTTAATATTCATCATGGTTAGGATGAAGTACTTTCTAATAGGAACATGATCACACTGTTCACTCACTATATTTGACCTTTCCTTATCTTTTATTATTTCTTTGAAAGGATGATATTTTATTCATTAACAGTGAGGAATATTTCTTCTATAAAGAGTATAATATCAGTTTTAGCTGGCCATTACTTTTCCCACTATTAAGGGGTCAAAAAATCTTCATTTATTAGAAGGTTGTTGGGGAAATATGTACTTTGAAGAAAGTAATTGAATGATCTTACAGAGTCCTTTATTCATGATATATGATGATAAACATACTATACAAAGTGGTACATAGATTAATTGAACAGAATGTGATATTTCTGGGAAAATTTAGGTGTACACAAACCCACGCACACACACACACACACACACACACACACACACACATATATATAAATACATACATACATACATACATATATATAATTTTTAATTCTATTTTTATGATTCCCTAAGAATCATAAGTATACCATTTGCACATGCTTTGAATTCTAACATACTGCAATTTTCAGTTATTTATTTATCATTATATATGGTAAGAAAGAAATTTTACATTATTAATTAAAAATTAGAGGCAGCACATTACTTTATATAAATCACGACTGATTAACTTCAAAGAAAGTTTCAAACTTAAACATCTTACCCAAGATAAGTCCCCAGGTAGCATGGACTTCTTGGTCTAAAATGTGTTCACTGAACATATTCCAATCATTAATGTGTTATTTATGATACCAGCAAAAATAAATGTTATGGTCTGTCCTGGAAATGTATGAAACAGCTTAAGAAATTGAGTTGAATTTAACAATGTCACAACTATATTTAGGAAAGCCATTCATGGCCCAGACCCTGTGCCTACAAATGTTAGGGTTGCTTCACTACAATATTGTTTCCCATCCAGTTCTTTTTTGTGCATTATCATCTATTTTCATTCCTTCTCTTGTCTTGAGCTATACGTCAGTTTATTCTGCAATGACTATTTCATAGAGAACATGTTTTGCTTTTATTTTTTAAGGTCACTAGAGGCATGAATTCTTCTTTGGTCAATAAATGGTTGGCTGAACTCTATGTTCAGATTTACAAATGAAATTCTTCAACTTCAATGAGGAAATTAAGAATCATAAACAATTTTTACCATTTTGCTAAGACATTAAAATTTATTGTCTCTGTTACTTATCATTTTTTTTTATACTTCATCAACTGGAGAACTGAGGTGGACTCAAGTGATTAGGGAGATATAATCAATCCCCTCATACAGCGTGGAGACACTATAAATAATGTTGTGCATTTATGCGATACCTGCTCCCTTAAAAATTCTATCTATTCTTTAATTTACAACATCCCAGTGAAAAAAAGTTTAAATATCAAATTGTTACACAATGGAGAAAACTAAGGTGCACAAAATTTAAGTACATTATACGTAGACACATAGTGCTTATAGTTGAACTTTGATGTATAGACACTTTTGTTCTCATTATGCCATAGATCATTGTGAAAGATGAGTCTTCATCAAATATTTATAAAGCAGGTTCCTGTGAGTCAAATCATATGATCATTAAACTCTAAGTGACAAACTTTAATATCTGTTAAATAAGGAATAGTTCCATTTCACTGTTATATTCCCCGATTTGTTAAGAAATTTTCTTCTGACACTTAAGAAATCAATCATTGGAAACGTATTATGAAATTAAGTTTGTCTTACATTTAATTATTCCAAATATTCAGATAAATATAGGTAAATATGCTTTTTTTAAACTACCATGTATCTTAGATGTAGTGTGTTCCCTTTCCTTAGAGGTCTTTAAGAAAAGGCAGAATTGTCACTTACTAGGTATGTTTCACTGGTGATTGCTGTCTTGTATAGGCTGGATTAGGTGCCTGCTGATTTTCCTTATAACTCTTAAATTATATGATTCTGTAAATATAGCTTGTGGACTTTAATAAGCAGTCTCTGAAACCTTGTAACTAAATTATTGATATCATAAAAGTCATTATATCAAAGCCATTAGGCTTCGACATTTTTCTGTTCATTGGCTCTGCAAAAAGGGAGCAAAAAGTGAATTATAACAATTTTTGCATCTTTTATATTTATTGGACTTATACAAAGAAAGGTTTTCCTATACAGGACTGTATTGTAAGACAATTTTGTTTCTTACATTGTACTTAAATACATAAAATACTGTATTCAAGACTTTGAATCTTTGTAGCAACTATTTTAAAGAGAAAATTATTTATATCTATTTGATTCAAACTCACAAACCTAGCAATTTATAATAATGTACATCTTCATTAAAAGGTGGAAAAAGTCTAAGAAACTTGACTAAAGACATTAAGGAAACATATTAGAATACTGAAAAGTCCTTAAAGAACCTCTGAATGCTTTGGCAAAGGCAAATAAAACTAATAGTCCTGAGGAATTCTTGAACTTGTGGAGAGGAAAGAAGAAGGATTGGGTCTAAGTTAATTTCAGAACTTAGAAAGCAGTACTCACTTTAAGAGAATAAATCCATTGAGTGATACTCTGATATCCTTCTTGGAAATAAAAAAGAAAAAGGAAATAAAATCAGCCAGTCATCTGAAGGATTAGTTAAATCAACTTTTGATTTTTTTTTCTGTTTGTATTTACCCTTTTGTGTGTGTAAAATATCAGAAAATAATGTCAATGATTTGAATACTTTAATGGAAAGAACAACAACAAAATGACAGAAACAGAATATGAAGAAAGTATACTGAGAAAGATTGGACCAAAGAAGAAGTATGAAAAGACATGTGCTCTTATTTTTATTTTTTTTTAACAAATGTAGGTTCAATGGAAGTGAAACAACAAATGATGTTAGGGTTTTTCTAGGTGTTGATCGATTTTGCTTAACATCTACCTTCTTCCTCTGTTAAGAAATTCTTTGTTATAAATTGTGACTCACTGGAAGAGAGCAGAGGAAGAATAGAGGGGGAAAGATAGGTGACGTAAAAACAAAAAATACAAATGAAATCTATTAAAATGATATGCTAGAGGAGTACCATAGTGTCACCTATGCAATGTAGACTGACCTGGTGAGAGATTTCAGCCAAATGCTTAGATCAAAGGATTCTTTGAATAACATGGGCAAAAGTTATACAGAAGAGAAAAGCATACTTTAATATGCCTATTAATGTACTGAAGTATACAATAAAATACATTTAAATTATCTTCTCTACTCATTCTCTAATTTTATCATTCCATGTTAGGATATTTTACTATATTTATAATTTCTTCATATCAGAAAGATAGAAGGTATTTAGAGTTAATTGCAGATGAAATGAGGAAGAAATAAAAGATATAATTCCTAAGAACTGTCATCCATATCAGAGTAAAATTTAATACCGAGTCTATAGTCTTAATTATCTGTATATAGAATGTATATGTGCAGATTCCATCTCATCCCCAAAAAGCTAAGTCTGGTACAACTTTGTTGGACCTAAGGCAGTGTTTGGGTATGAGGAGGGCTGAAGCACAAAGAGAAAGATGAATATGAGTTCTTATTTAGCTGTGACTCTGACCGCTCACCAAAGCCAAACATAACAAATTTGGAGATTATTAATTTTTTTTCCCATTTTACCTCCAGAAGTAAAAAAATTTAGCATTTAATTACATTTGTGTGTATACTTACACAGATTTATTTGTTTGTGTGGATATCTGTGTGCATATATTTGTGTATATACATATATATATATATATAATACATGTATATAGTATACCTTTATGCATGTATGTATGTATACATGCATATCATTGTGTTGGTTTTCATTTTTTTCTGGAAATGTTTTTGTTACCATGCAAGCCCATTTTACTTCTGTACCACTTTACATTTGAACTTCATCTCTGGCATAGAAGGATGTAATATTTAAAATGATACCCAATTGAAATATTGTACTTAATGAGAAATTCATATTTATGAAGTTTATTCAAAGTTGGGATTCCTAATAAACTTTTTTATTAAAATAAATTATTTTTAATAGAAACACATAACTAAAGGTCAGAAAGGCAGCTCTCAAGTGTCTAGTTCTTCAATTACAAAGAACTAATCATAAAATAAATGTAATTAGATATTATAGGAAGGCAATCAGTCATATATATTTATTAAGCACCTATAATGTGGTAGGCATTGTGATAACCACTGGAGAGAGCATGGACTTGAAGTCGGATAACTTGGTTTTAATTCCTAGTTCTTTCACTGGACATGAAAGTCTTAAACTAAGTTTTTTTATCTTAAAAATACAAATAAAATAATATGTCTATACTGAATACCAAATAGATATTGTGAGGGAAAATGCTTTATTAACTTGAAAGTACCATATGAAAATGAGCCATTGTTGAGAGTATTTTTTTTACATCAGACACACTGTGATTTCCAGATTTTTTGGAAATTTTAGTTTTCCCATTATGTGAATACAAGAAATAAAGAAAATATATTTCCTTGTTCTTAGAGGATATTTTAAGGTAGAAATTTCTATCTACGAAGTTGAAATCAGTGTTTTTGAATTTTACCTAAATAACTGGTTGAAAGGTATAAAATGTATATTGGGAAACAACTTTTGATTCAGTAATATCAAAGAACTTATTTAATGACTAACTTTTCTTAATTGATATAATTTATTGGTGGTTTTATATGACATACACACAGTCATGATTTCATTATTTTCCTGATTGTTTAAAATATAAATTCTTTGAGTTAACTCAATCAGAGTGAAAATAACAGGATTTTAAGGAGCTATTTAAAATGTCTTCTTTCTTAGATTATATCAGCTACTACTTTGTATAATCTACCTCTCTCTGTAACTAATAGATGACATTCTTTAGATTTTACACTGTATATTTAATGTAACCACCAGATGGTGCACCTGTAATGCCTGTTGCTGGAGTTATTTATATCCCATCTTTCTTTTTAATGCCAGACTCATTGGGTACTCAAGATTGACAATGGCCTAATGTGATGTGATTTGGTTATGGAAACACTGGTCCATAAGAAATAAAGACTATTGATTTTACAGAAAACTTTGGAAGACTTTTAGTTTCCAAATGAAGTAAGTTGAATAAAAAAAAATGATATTCAAGATGACTACAATAACATACAGAAAAGTGACATTTCATGTTTCTGATCAATATGATGAAGTATGACCCCAGAGGACTGATAGTTAAGCATGTTAAGCATGTCTCCCTTTTCTTTGCTGAGAGGTCATGGACTCTATGTGTGGAATGCTGCATTTATTTGAATATGTAATTGATTTGTTTTTGCTTAAATTTACTAATTTTTTATATGGTAGCATTCTATTTGGGATAAAGGTTAAGGCATTGGAAAGTGAAGATAATTATACATATCTAATTATACACACTCACATACACACAGAGATAGATAGATAGATAGATAGATAGATAGATAGATAGATAGATAGATAGACAGATATAGCTAATTACATGCAACAGTATAGTACATTATATTACTGTAAAATGTCATATGTATCTGTCATCCTAACAGTAGTGTTAGAAGAAGAGCTTAAAGGAATTGTTTGCTTGAGAAAAGAAAAGGAGCTGTCATCAGCGAGACAATAAAATATGAAGTGAGACTTGTAAATAGAAACTTTGTTCATTTCTCGAAATTTTGTCATGTATTAGCTATAGATCTTTTCTGTGCAGTTTGCTCTTTTAGCTGGATATCTTTTAAAAAATAATCTACTCAAATCTGCATATGTAGCTATATTTTGATATGTCTGTCTATCTATGTATCTATCTATCTGTCTGTCTGTCTATCCACACATGCATATATGCTCCATTCTGTATCTGATTCATTCTTGATTCCAGTGACAAAGTAGTGCTGAACAAATTAAATATAATGAAATACTAATATCATTCTGCTCTTCTCCTGTCTTTGAACTTGCAATGTTTCTCTAAAGATTCACATACACATTTTTGCAAACAGATTAATATAATAAAACACCTTCGCCATGCTCTTCTCATCAACAAGAATGTACAGTGGTTCCCTATTGAATTATTGATCATAAAAAATCATTTTATCACCAACTTCACACATCTCCCTAAATCCTACCCCAGTCTTCTGATATTGCTACATTTAACATGACTTCCCAATATGCTCTTCTATTTCAGAGAAGTTGGCCTCATAATCCTTTGAGTTTATCATAACTATTTTCACTTTGATGATTTTGATTTTGTCCCTTCTAATTGTGAATGCCCTTCGACCTATTAAAAAGCCCACTTATTCTCCAAGGCCAAGCTTCTCTTGAAACTTTCCCTTGTAGCTTTCCCTAACTAATAGCAATAAGTAATTAAGCTTCAGAAAGGTGAGTCCTAAATGGATGAGTTCTCAAACTACAAAATGGCTCTCAGAAAAACTAAGTAGATGCAGAACTATTATAAAAACTAAATAGTTGACCTATTGGAAAAAGCAAAGAACTTGGAGACAATAAACTTGGTCTTAAACCTTCCACTTAACTCTTATGTGACACTCATACTCATGCCTAGAATAGGACACAGTGCTTAGCATCTTCTTTTAAACAAAAAAATATTTTAAGCATTAGTTTTGTCTTTCTAGCCAGACTGTAAGTTCCACTCACATTCCTGAGGAAATGATGACCATATAATATGAACTCAATGATTAAACAAATTGATTGAGCTGAAAGGTAGAAATTTCAATCAATAATAAAGATGTTAATAAATCTTTGAGCCTGATGAGCGTTGATGTAACAGAAAGAATACTAGATCGAAAATTAGAAAATATTTGTTTCTGTCTACCTCCCCTCCACTTTATTACTTGCTATCAGACAGTCACTTTAACTTTTGTACCTTTGTTTCCTTTCTTTTCACTACTTATGCCATCGAATTATTTGAAGTAAAAAAATCAGTTGTAAAATGTGAAATTTGATCTATTATAAGCACTATTATTATTTTAGGCCCCACAATACGAAGGGGGGAAATTAACACAATCTTGAATCTTCTATGTTCTTTCAGGTGTTAGAAAATGACTTAGAAATAACTTTGTTTCCATAAAAAACAAATAACTGTACAAAAGAGAATACTGAAACACAACACTTTTTACATCACAAAGCGTTGTCCTGGAAAACTAGAAAAAGTAAGGTTTTCAATGAACCCACAGTCTGATTTTCCGAATTTCTCAAACTACTTCAAAACTATTGGTCACGTGATATTATTTCACTGGATCTCAGTAATTTCACAGGGTGAAATCCAGAGAGGATATATCTCATACATATGTGTGTATGTACATATATATGTATTTATATATGTGTGTATGCATATACATACATGTTTTACGAGATATTTGTGTGTATATGTATATATGTCTCTATCTTGTATGTATATGTATACATACCCATATGTATGTATGTGTACATATATAGTCTGAATTTATATACACATACATATATGTATATATACATACACATGTGTATGTATGTATACACATATATATCCATAGAAAATATGAGTACTTCCGAAGTTCTAGTTTTCTGTTGTATAGTATTTGCATATTTAATTAAAGCCTAAAACCCCAAATCTTCACATTTGAGTCAAATTATCATATGCCAAAATAAATATTGCTCTACTTCCTAATCCCACTTTTTCCTCAGGTTTTTTTCAGGTCTCTGAATCATGTAATACTAAAATCACGACAGAATTTAAAGATCTGCATTTGTATCACTATGTGTTGATATATGCATAGTTATCAGAGAGAGATAAGGAAGACCTTTGAATTCCACCTCTGAAACTGAGTAACTAATTAAGGCATATAAGTTCCCCCAGATTTGGCAACCAAATAAAAAATGGATCTATATTTTTGAAGAAACATGCTATATATTTGACGTTCCTCAAGTAACTGAACAGATTTTTCTTCTATTCACACATTTGCATATATAAGAGTAACTTGAGAAGAAAACTAATGACCATTCTCATTCTGGATCCAGCAATACTGTATTTTCTCAAGACTATTATATGATAATGACTAGGTTAACTTTGCAATTTAGCTTTGTAGTCAGAGCATCATAATACTGAAAGTTGTTCTTTTTGAATTTTAAAGTATATATTTATTTGATTTTGATTAAGAGCTCACTTTTTTCAATTGTCTCATAAAGTTTACTCCAACCTTCTAAGATTATTTTAAAAATTTCAGCATTAATATTCATCATTTAGTTTGAAAAGGTTGACAAATTATGACCAAAAGTCATTTCACAAAATGCATTTTGTGCATATGTCATTTTTTCTTCCTGCTCATTGACCATAGTTTGATTTAACTGTCTTCTCTTCATCTATACAAATATTCAAAGATCTATGTTAATGTTAGGCTAAATAGGTGTGAATAATATTGCAAAAAAGCAAAATAATTTCTAGTGCCAATAATATTTCATCTTCATTTAATTACAGTCCAGTGGTGCCTTAGACAGAAATTTAAAGTTGACTGAATATCACTGGATAGAGTCATGAAGCTAATTTTGCTTTTAAAGAAGAATACTTGTTCCTTATATCTTCTGTCAGACAAAAGTAGTTTGAAGACGTAATTTTAATTTTTCCTTAAAAAATTCAGGCTTGAAGTTTTATAACTCTTATCAACAGTTGTTATCTCACTTGTTATCTCAAATACCTCACACCCTTTTGTTAAGAAAAAATGAGAATGTTTGAAATGTTTTTCTGACTTTAAATTAGTATATGTACTGATAAACATTATTCCATTACAGTTGTATGTTTCTGTCTTTGGAAACTTTTGATGTTACACCAATATGGAAACTGATAAGGGATATTAAATTTAAAGAAAAATATAAATCTTCACAGGATTTTGAATTAGATGCATCGTCACCCCTTTCTTTATAGCTATCTGAATACATATTTCTCAGTTCCTGAGAGAATGTCATCAGAAATAATCATCATTCGTCATGGTCTAATTGGTGCTTCAAGGAATAAACTGAATTACTCTTCTTTCAATCATATGCTTACATTTTAAAAATTCAATTTTATTTTCAGCTCTGAAATTTCACATTGAGAAAGCAAGAAAAACAAAGCCCATCATAAGTATGTGTACTCAGGTAAAATAAATTACCACAATAGTCTTGTGCATATATGTCACATTTATGACAATATAGCACATATATTATTTATGTGTGTATACATGTATGTATGCCTCAATCTGTACTCTCTCTCTCTCTCTCTCTGGAAATGACTAGCTTGTTTCACAATGCAAATATATTCATTTTCAAAGGTCATATGAAGATGCATGTTACTCTAATACAACACTTTAAAATCTGAGTAAATTAAAACATTTAAAAATGTGCAGTATTGTACCCACATCATATAACTCACCATCACCTTTAACTTTGTAGCTTTGAAACACCAATATTTGTTGCAATAGTGGAAGGCAGTATACCTTCTTAATCAACCATAATTCATATCCACTTACAAACCCCATCAAAAAAAAAAAAAAGAAAAAGAAAGCCAAACAAGTGCCCTTTGTCAAGTTTTAGTGGTGGAATTGAAATTTCTTTGTAACTCAATTGCTTCAATCACAAGGTATCACCGTAAACTACAAACACTAATCAAATGTAGGAAGGCATTGAAGTATTCAGTGGTATGTCATTATTAAAAAAAAAAAAAACAACATGAATTTTAAAATGTACCTTGAGGTGTAGGAAGGTTCGGAGGTTTCACTGTCAGAAATTTTATCTGGGACTAATGACCAAATATATAGATTAAATAATGTAAAACAAGATGTAATTATTTGACAATAATTAAAAATAAATCTGTTTTGCATCATGAATCATGACTGCTTTCTTTATAAATAACAAAATGTGGGTCCCATTTATGGAAAAACAAAAGAGAATATCAAACTTTTTTTGTTTTTTTTTGGTGAAGCGTAGTGCTCCTTTAACTTAAGAATCAAGAAGCCCTAATAAGAGAAGGGAAATTAAAAACCAAAATAATACTCACCTTGTCCACAATGCATATTTGCTTTCTGGTTTGAGCATCAAGGATTTCTATCTCAAAGTGAGCAGATTTTGAACGTTTGACTAGTGGAGTTGGTTTCAGTCCACCAGCAGACAGTACAAGTTGTGAAAAACAATGAAAACTCCTCAGGTCATGCTTCAGCATGTACTGTGTAGCTCCATGGGTAAATAATTCCCTCTTTCTATCTGTAGCAAAGAGCTTGCTCTTTTTGGACATCGTGAAAACTAGCAGGAGACTCTGTTCTGTCAACACAGGACACTTCCAAATGTGTTGCCTTTGCCTCAGTTAAATACAGCTGATGAAACCCTCAAAGGTCAAGTGACATGCCATTTCAGGAGTCTAGTTTTATTTAGCAGACCTGAAAACAATGACTGATCTATTTCTATATATAACGTACTGTTATGAATTGCTCTGATGTTGTAAAGGCTTCTTTATCAGCATTTGAAACAACATTTCTTGCTTTGAATTTCTGTCTTAATTTGTTAATTTGACAGAAAGTTACTGAAATTGTAGGGTAAGAACAGAATTAGAAAACCAGCAAATGCATACCCTTTCTGATTTGGGGGTACTTAAAGGGTTATGAAACACGTGTGCATGAAAGTGCAAGTGAGATCCACACTAATGATTTCAGTCATATGGGGAATTTCTAATATCAAATTTTTTCTAGCAGTAAAAACAAAAACACCTGGGTGAAATATATATGGGCTTGCCCAGTTGTCCGAGTACACTGAGATGTAAATTGCCTATTTTATGCTTACGTGGCCAATGTGTGCAGCTGAACTCATTTCTTCCGTGATGATCTATTATGGTATCTCTGTGATTATTTAGCCACATTTTTATATCTATTCCAGTCAGAGGAACACAGACATAAAATATTATTTATGTTATTCTTCCTTCATCATCTTCCTATTCCCTTCTGATGTTTCTATTTTTCCAAATAAAGATTTAAACATATTTTCACTTGTAATTCTTAGCTTTTCTTCTTTGAATGTGCCGGCATCATGTATTAAAGTAATAAAATGTTACAGAATAGTGGAAAGAGCTTTAGGAAAAAGGTTGAGGATTTGAATCTCAGATTGAAGGAAATGACATTTAATAGGGTCCAGAAGAAAGAATATCCTTTTTTTTCTTTTCTTTTTAATTTTAAAAGGAATAAATTCTATACGGCTGAGAAGGAAAAATAGTAGGAAGATTACCTTAAATTGTAGGAGGAGCTTTAATTTCATGAAATCAGAAATAATCAAAAAGATAGATACTCTCTCATTCACTTCATTTGTGGGATCGGATGTGGGGGGGGCGGAGTATGGTTTGCATATTAGTAATCCATTCACTCCAGAGATTAGTACAGTACTGACAAATCTTGGGCACCTAATAAATACTAGTTTATTGACTGGCTTCCATATATGGCTGGAATAACATTATTGACAGTGAGTTTTTCCAAAGCCTTTAAAATACCCAGAAGTATAATATACACATATACACACAGATATATTTATATCTATATCTATATCTATCTATCTATCTATCTATCTATCTATCTATCTATCTATATGGAGAGAGAGAAAAAGAAAGAGACAGAGAGACAGAGAGAGAGGGAGAGAGAAACAGAGAGAGACAGAGAGAGGGTGGGAGGGAGGGACTTATCTACCATATATGGAAATTGAAAGATCAAGAATAAAAAAGAAACTTTTTCCTAATGATCATATGTACCTTCACACTTAAAAATATCTTCTTGGACTGGAAGGTCATTGCTTATGACTTCTCCCAAAATGTTAATTTCCATTGGTTTATTCTAAACACATGCATACTTTTCTTTCATGACCATATACATACACATACAATAATGGGTCTAGAAATTCTGCTGTCATAGAATCACAAAATTCCAGTTTGGAAGGCACCTCAGCAGCTATTTAATTCATTCTATTGCTCAATAATTGTAACATTAAGCAGAGAGCCTTGCTGGAAGATCTCCATTGATTAGAGTTTAAATCCTCTTTGGGCAGGTTAGTTTTGTCAATTATTTTTAGAAAATAATTAAAGCAAGACATTTTTGGTGTTTTTATCAGCTTTTTTAAGAATATGCAAAGAGGGGGGGAAAAGAGAGTGTTTGCATTGTCTAGAGGACCATAGATAAAGAACAGGAAAAGAATTTTAAACTGAGGACTTTAGATGCAAGTGAGCTCATTCTCATTTTGCAGATGAAGTACTGAGGTCCAAAGAAAATACATGATTTGGCAAAATTACAGTTAGTAAATAGGAGATCTGGGATTCAGTCTCAGGACATCTGACTTCAAATCCTGAATTCTTTCTGCATCATCACACTGATTACATTTTATATATGTAAAAGATCTTCATCAGTTGTCATCACTGATGTAATATGTATCAAAATCACTACAGACTTCATCTTTTCAGAAACTTTTATGTTGGGATTGGAAGCTCAATTCCGTGTGGACGGTCTTGGGCCGGTAAAAGTGGGACTTCTAAATCTTAGAGTCTTACGAGGCCCTCCATGAACAGCGGGGGTTCGAGAAGGTCAGACTGAGCTAGCTCGGCTAGCTCGGGTATTTCCACCTCTCCCCGGGAGATACGTGATGGGTGGAGTCTCCCTGCCCTCGAGGTCGTCCCAGATTGGAGCACACCTAGTTACTTAACAGCACGGTATTGAGATGCAAACTGTGTGGCTGAAGGTTAAGTAGGATTGAGGAAGCCGGAAAGCTCTCTTAGCACGTGTGGAGCCAAAGAGGATAGTAGGGCTCCGCTTCTTTTCTTTCCTCTCTCCCCTCCCCCTCTCTCCCCGCTTGTACTTCTACTTCCAATCCCTTAAGCTTAGCCTCCTTAGGAAATCTCCCCCTCTTCCTCCTAAGGAAGATCACCCTGCACTTGTAACCGATTCCCTGAAATAAAGCTCAACCCCTGTTCGACTCTGGAACGTCCTTTCTCTCATATGTGCATCCGGCGTGGCCAGCCGAAGACCTCGGAGGTGAGGTAGGAAAGACTCGGGTAGCCCAATACAGGCCTCTAGGCCTGGCACTTTTAAGTGCTTCAAGTTCATCAAACATGAAATGATATTTCCTCTATATAAAATTAATATTTTGATTTTTGAATAATATTATTGCTAAGGTTGTGATAATGAAAATTATATTTTCACTAATTTTTTTTTATCAAAGAAACAGTTGGTACCACTTTATCAAACAGGCTTGTATTTTTTTATTTACTTAAAATTATCATTGAGATTTTTTTTTTTAAATAAGGGTGGCAGACGAACCTATTTGCACAAATATATTTATACCAGTTGTTATTGTGGTGGCTAAGCACTGGAAACTAAGGGGAATATTCATTCATTGGGGAATGGATGAACAAGTTGTGGTATATGATTATAATGGAATATTATTGTGCTATAAGAAATGATGAGCAGAATGATTTCAGAAAAAATAAACTGGAAAACCTTACATGAACTGATGCAGAGTGAAATGAGCAGAACCAGCAGAACACTGAACTCAACTACATGAATAGTTTGTGATGTACAACTGTAATTGACTTAGCTATTCTCAACAATGTGATGATCGAAGATAATGCCAAAGGACTCATGGTGAAAAATGTTTTCTGTCTCCAGAGGTGGGGGGAGACAACTGATAACATCTGAATACAAACCAAAGGATGCTATTTTCCTCTTTCTTCTCTCTCTTCCCTTTCCTTCCTTCCTTCCTTTCCTTCCCTCCTTCCTTCCTTCCTTCCTTCTTCTTCCTCTATTTCTTTTTTCCTTCCTTTCTATTTTTTTGTTCAAGTTTTCTTGCACAAAATTACTAATATGAATGTATTTCACATGGTTCCACATGTATAACCTACATCTGATGGATTACCATATCAGGATGGGAGGAAGAGAAGGACAGAATTTGAAATTCAAAACGTTTTAAAAGGTAAATATTAAACAATTGTACAGATAATTGAAAGAAATAAAATATTATTTAGAATTATTATTACTGAGTATGAAGAAAAGAATATGTAGCCACACAGTTGTCATCTTGTGTTTAAAGTGTTTGACTAATCATAGTAACAACTGAAAATCATTATTTGGGGATTAGGACTGTATATTTTGAAATCCAATTAATTACTGGTCACTCATCTTGTTTTATAGGTAGAACATTCTTTGGGCTTTATCCTCATTTTTACTTGGCATTTCTTCGACCTTTACACTGCATTATGGAATTTGTGCTAGGCTTTACTCTTCTGAATTGCATGACTTTAATAAACATTTTCTAAGTTCTAGAAATATGTAAGCCATTTGGGGGAATACTACAGATAGACAGTGAAAGTTTCCTAAAATGCTGGATATCTAAGGATAATAGTCTTCTCCCCATGCCCTGAAAATGGTGCAAATAATCTAATTTTTCCCATATGCCACTTACTAAACAATCCTTCATTCTCTATTCTAGTTTAGTCCTATGTACAGCATGTTTTTTTTTTTCATTGAGGGAATAATCAAGGGGATCTGAAAGTGGTGAAAAATGAACTTCTGACCATAAGTACAATGTGCATATGAATGAAAACTGTCAAGTCCAACAAATATTAGAACACATGTTTTCCTTAGAATGTTTTCTTATTTTGGACTTTCATTTGTAGGTTTTCACTGGGTTTGTACTCTCTGACATGTATGACTTCAAATAATGTGTGTTGACAGTGTAGTATAGCCTCTAATTTCAACATTGTAAGAAGAGTTGGCCAAATATATTTATCTATGATTTCCTTGGTATGGTTGTTCCTTCTACTGGTGTATATGGAAACTTCTTTAAATTCCTGTCCATGTATTACCATATATGGTAATATATTATCATATATTACAGAGAGGACCTACACAATAAAAATATAAAGTATTATAAAAACACTACAATGTTTTTGAGAATTTTTTTTAAATTTACAGATCTTTCTCAGTGACATTGAATGAACTGAAAAATAGTTTGAAATATTACTTCTCCAATACAGATTTTTATTAGGGATTCCAGAATTAAAATAAGGGACTATGTTTTTCACAATAGAATTCTTGCCCTCAGCAAGCAGGAAGGCATGAAACTGGAGGAAAACAGGGATAGATAAAGGTAATTTTTGAGTATTTATGAAAGCAGAACATGTAGTTGACTAATGCCTTATTTGTAGAATGAACTTCAAAGATATTAAGACATCAGCTCACTGTACATAATATAGCATACTGAAATGAGACCTGTATTATCCTTTGCAGTTATCACTTGCCATGATATTGAAAAAAGTCGTTTGTTTCTCTGATTCTTAGCTTCCTCATCTGTAAAATGAGAGTAGATTGAAAAATAAACAATAAAAACAGCAACATAGCAACAGTAACAACTAAATAATATGTAAGGTACTTATTTCCAGCTTTGTCTGTGATCATATGTTTAATCAATATCCTGGAGAAGATTCAGGACAACAAACCTAAATTACTTCAGAAATTGGCCATTTTCTTAATCATGATTCTCTACTATTGTCTTTTTTATTACCAACAAATTAATAAAATATCCCTCTTTAGCATTCACCATTTTTCTAATTGGTATAATTCTGTAGTAGAAAGTAATAAATATCTTTGCAATGCCTATGACAAGCACTAACATTCTATAAGAACTCAGTATTGGTATAATAAGTTTTTGTATCATTGAACATCATTTCTTCTTCTACAAAATCTCTATTGAAAGAGTCTATATATCTTCATGGTGCATCATGCATTTGTACTTAAAAAAAAAACAAAAAACCTTTTATTCAGCACCCATACTCACTTTTCTCTTCCTTGCCTTTTCAGAGTTGGTCTGAGTTCAGCTCCACCCTCTTTACTTTCCGGGTTAGATGTTTCTTTTATTTAGGGTCATCGACTCACATCTCTCTCACGTACTCTCCTTCAGTATGGGAAAGTTTCCAAATCATTTTGGCTTCCATATCCAGTGTAAGAACGGTAGGATCACAGTTGTTCTATCAGCGTTTGGCACATTCAGTCATTCATTTTGGCAACTGTTGTCACTCCTATTTTTTCCCACTTGCTTTCAGGGATTTCCCACCCCCCCACCCCCCCACCCCCAGAAATGGCCATAGTAAACTTCAGAGCTTTTTTCCATTCAATAGTAAGCAGTTTTAAAGGATATTTCTAACACTGAAGGTTCAAAATCTCAAAAATAGCTTAAATATGTCCTCTTTGATTTGGGCTCTAGTGTGTTTCCTTTCAAATCAGGACAAATTGGGAAATTCACAATACTAGGTCCATTTTAAGAGCCACATGATGTTTTCTCATTGTATTTAACTTTATTTCAACTTTTTTTTCAGATAAGGGAAAAGAAAATAACTCTCCTAAAGGAATGAAAACCATAAGATTATAAATTTCCTTCTGCACTTTATTTTTTCTTAAAGAGAATCTTAAATGACAGATTTGAATGAGATAGTATAAGCAACATAAGGAAATTCATATTCAAGAAAAATTTAGAAGAATGATATGATAGCTTACTCTGTATTCCAGTTAAGAATATATAACTGAAGTAATTTAATCACTGAAATACTTTCTGATGAGAAGCAGTGACTTAGACTGCTTACCTCTGAAATAACTTCCAGTCATAGGGTTATATAGTTTTTGCAGGGAATGTTGATATATTTAGAATTTTTTTTAAAAATAAAGATAATGGCTTAGTCATCGCTGAAAGGTTCTTTAAATAATGATTTACTTAAAAGTATCAGATATAGAGTCAAAGAACCATAATTTGAAGTCTGACCCTGCCACGTATACTGTGTCACAATGAGAAAATAATTTAATCTCTCTAGGCTACAGTGTTCATTTTCATTATTTTTTTCTTTAAATGAGGAGGTTGAACTGGGTAATCTCTGATATTAGCATACAGTTAGATAATGAAGACTTGAACTGATAGAGGCTCTTTACCCTTTTCTGCAGTAACATTTCAAAATTTTAGCATTTTGATAACTTGACTCCTCTTGAATATAAGGGGAGTGTGTGTGTGTGTGTGTGTGTGTGTGTGTGTGTGTGTATGTGTAAGGGAGGGAGTCCATGCATGTTGGGATGCTGAGAGTATATTTCAGTGCACTTGGATGATAGATGAACACCACAGAAATCACTGTCAAGTGATAATAGTGACCTATCATTTTTGCTTTCAAGAGGCTATCAGTAAAGACTTTCACTTAGCCCAGAGAAAAAAAAACGGTGTCCTTGGTTCCACTTCTACACAATGACGCTCTCAAGGACACACATTCAACAACTCACTGGTAAGATGCAGCTATCTTTGAGCTTTTGGTGGATGTTTATTCAAATTTCCCATGAGGCAAATCTCCAGAGCTTTTTGTGTCACATGCATCTGATGCAAAACATGAAATACCTGTGAAGTACAAACATTTTTCTATTTGCTTTTCTTGTATATCCTTTCTGAGGTTCTATTTCTGCTTCCAAGGATATGATATTTGGGACTGTTGATACTTGATTTGATGGAGCTATTTGATGGTACCTTCTTTCCTATTTTGGGATCTTAAATTAAAGGCTTTCTGGTCATTTTATTTGTCAATTCATGCCTTAAGATTGTTTTTGGTCATATAATTATGGCCTACATGACTTTTCAAAATTTCTTCCACTGAATAGAGCCCTTTCAGGCATACATTATGAATATGGCCAAAGAAAACACTCTAGATGCATTTCAGTAATGATATGCAAAAAAATTATTTTACAGAAACTAGAGCAAGTTGGGGAAAAGTCTCCCAACTAAAGATTTTTACTTTACAGTTGCAGAAAATATATCAAAGTTTTCTTAAATTGAAGGACATCCTATTGAGGATGTCAATTAAAGTGTTATTATGATATTATTTTCTTGAATAAAACTTCATCTTTCACTAAAGAAAGTTTTAACTTATTTCCTTCCACCAATCCCTTTGGTGTATTTTGATGAAATATTATGCCAGAATTATAGAAGAAAATATTCAAGAGGCATGAAATTAAAATTAAATATCTAAAAATGCTGCCTCAAAGTTTGCCCATATCTAACTTTTAAAAATTCACCTATAAAGGAAAAATGAGTTCAATAAAATACAACTAGAAAATTCTGAAAAAATATTTTTGTAGTATAGCTATTTAAGCAGTTATAGCAGCAATATACAATTTCAGCTTAAAAACAGCAAACAAAAGGATAAAAATTACATACAAATTCCAAAGGAGAAAAAAACCCTCAAATTTATTTTTAAAAATACAGAGGATGAAAACCTCATTCTATTCAGCAGTTTCCAAACTGATTGCCTCAAATCGCGTCTCTCTCAACTCAAAATCATTTCCTTCCAAAGTGACATTCCAAAAGTGCAATTCTGACTACAATACTCTACTACTCAAGATTCTTCATTTTTTTGCCATTCAAAGCACTTTGTAATCTGAATACAGGATTTCTTCCCATGTCATATTTCTGGATCTTGCTCAGAGGAAGAATACTCCAGATGAGGGGAAATCTCTACAAAGACACATCTATGAAAGATGAAGGGCAATTGAGTTTGGCTAGAACATAGAACATAGGATTAATACATAATCAACCTAAAAAGATAATCTGGATTCAAATTAGAAAGTCCTTTAAAGGTCCCCAAAACTATTACTATTTGGTAAAGGTAAGAGGAAATCACTGGAGATTCTTGAGCAGTACCATATCAACTAAGTAGCACAATGGATAATCACTGGGCCTGGAGTCAGAAATCCTGTCTGTGATACTATGGACAAATTATGTAAGCTTTGGATGCTTCAGTTTCCTCCATTATAATAATAGCACCTACCTCACAAGATAGTTCGGACCAAAAATGATAATATCTGTGAATGTATTTGGTGAGTGCCTTCCACTTAAGTGTTTGTTCCTTCCTATTCACTTAAATATATGTGGTTTTTGTGTTTTTTAACTTTAATATTAATTAAAAGTCTCATTTCAATAACCTTATACTCCCCTGGAAGAAAATATTTATTTTGAAATGCCAGTATCCTGAGTATTGTTTTATAGGGAGAAGTCACAAAACACTACAGTATCTAAAAAATAAAAGTGTATAAAAAGCTATATTTATATTCATTTAGAAACCAAGGAGAAGTGCCTGGTGGCTTTGAGCTCTACAACATATAATAAATAATTACCAAAAAAAGAATAACTAGAAAGCACACATCAAGCATTTATGATGCACAAATCATTTTGGGTAAGATTGTTGACATAAGTATAAAATCAAGACAGTGACTGCTCTCAAAGAACTGACATTCTAATAGGGGAAGTTAAGTCATAAGAATTTTCTGTTACAATTCAAATTGAAAGGTCCAGTGATCATAGGGCACCCTCAAAGCAAATGGGAAGGTATCTTCATTAACAACATTTCCGTTGATAAAACTATTTACATTTCTGATATTGGACTGTTTAATAGTACCAAGGATTTTGATGGAAACCACTTTATTTGTTTCAGCTTTAGCTTCTATCACAAGGAGAGGCAATTATCAAAATTAATTTCCACACGTACTGCTTTCTTGGACAATGGTTTCAGCTTCTAAAGTGGAAGAAGAGCTGACTGCCTGGTGGTAGGATTAGGAGGAGCTGATATTCCTGGTATTCTTAGGCTCACAGTCGTGGACTGTCCCCACTAACGAATGAAGAAACATGGTTATTGAAGGAGTAACAGTGGTTTGACCTATCTGGCACATGCTGTTCCATTTCTCACCAGAATAGTTTGCTGCCTTAGCAAGACTGTTTTATCTACACAAAATGTGATAGTTGGTTAGCATTTAGTGGTGATAGGGATAGAATGTACCTTCTCTACAGTGGTTGTTTCCCTTAACAATGGCTATGGATTCCTGGTAGGAAGCCTGAAGAATGTAGAGTAAAGGGAGGAATCAAAAAGAAATATAATCATAAGTGAAATTATTCTAGTCCCAAAAGGAGAGAGAAAGAGTGAGAGACACAGAGAGAGATACAGAGACAGAGAGTTAAAGAATAATCGGACTATCCCATTTATACCCTTGCAATGTCAAGAAAAAGTGATCAAGACTAAAACAGGTTGGACATACCTACCCTCCACTGGGGTCTGTGCAACCCTCTGTGGGTAGCTTGTAGGAATATATAGAAAAGAATAGTACCAGATCAGTAGGAAAGGATGGGCTTTAATCAGCATCATTCGATGCAAAATCCAAATTGATAAAGCATAGATATATGTGAACATTTGAGTATGCAATAGTTGTATCTTAACCAAGAACTTTCAGAAAGTCATTACTTCAAATGTGTAGTGGATATATGAGGATTTTCTAGGCCCTAGATATATATCCTAGGTTTCTTATGGTAACATCAAATGAATCATTCTTATATAAATTACTAGAACTGGGAGAAGAGGCCTTTTCTTTGTTGTCTCAACAGACTCTCTTATTCTCAAACTAAAATCCAAAAAGGTTTCCCTTTTGAAGGGTATATATATATGTATATATATATATATATATATATATATATATATATATATATATACTAACATTTTTACTGTAATGGTGAATTAAATGGGAAAATAATAAGATGTTTATGGTCATGTGCAATTTAAAATACAAGAGAATCTTGTCTAAATGAAAAGCATTGCCCATGAGCACTGACCCTAGCTCTTAAAATTAAAAAAGGAAATCATTTATTGCTTGTATAATTTTCCCCGTTCTGTACAGTTATGTGTATTCCCCTGTGAAATTATGAAAATTACCCCTTCCCCTCTTGGGAGAAAGTCACTATATAAATGTTGAAATAAATATGCACCATATAATAGAGGTTTTTAAATTATTTTTTTTTTAAATTTTGAGTTCCAGATGCCATTCCTTCCTGCCTATCCCCTCCCCCACTTCTCCCCCACCCACCAAGAAGGCAAATAACTGGATAGCAGTTACACATGTAGAATGATGGCAAAATTATTTCCACATTAGCCATCTCACAAAAAGGGGAAAATAAAGAATATAAAAATACTTAAATTTGTGTTCAGGGATCATTAGTTCTCTCTCTGGAGGTGGATAGCATTATTGTACCACGAGTCCTTTGGCATTGTCTTGGATCACTGTAGTGATCATAGTAGCCAGTCTTTCACAGTTGATCATCAATCAACATTGCTGTTACTGTGCACAATGATTTACCAATTCTTTTGAATTTACTTTGCACCATATCATAGGGGTCTTTCTATATTTTTTCTGAAACCATCCTCTTTGTAATTTTTATATCACGATAGTGCTCCATCAAAATACTGTGCCACAACTTGTTCAGTCATTCTCCAGTTGATGATCATCCTACCAGTGAATAATTCTTTGCCACCACAATGTGCTGCTGTACACATTTTTATTCATCTATGTCCTTTTCCTTTTCTATTTTTCTCTTTGGGTTACAGACCTAGAAATGATATTGTCAAGACAAAGCTTATGTACAGTTTTATCCTCTTTGGGTATAGTTCCAACTTGTTCCTCAGAATGGTTGGACCACTTCACAACTTCATCAACAGTTCATTAGTGGGCCTATTTTCCCTCATCTCTCTCCAATATTTGTATTTCTTGGTACCTTATAATTCTTTTAATTTGTTTTTCTCTAATTATAATGATTTAGAGCATTTTTTGTATGACTATAGTTTTGAGTTATTTTTTCTGAACACTGTCTCTATATATTCTTTGGCTATTTATCAATCGGATATTAGCTCTTCTTTGTTTTTTTTTTTCTTTCTCATTTAACTACATATTTGAGAAATAAGACCTTTATGAGAGAAACTTGCTGTAATTTTTATATGACTTCATTGTCTATTGGTATCTTTTAGCAAATGCAATTTGCCTGATTAACTCTTTCAATTAGGTTTGTTTTTGCTTAATCTCATCTCCTATTCTCTACTCCTGTCTTTTTCCTTCAGGTGAAAAATATACATTGGTATATTCTGCTCCAACCCTTTACTTTAATGTTCTGTGTTATCTTTCTGTTTTGAATGTGTTGCAACATGCTTTTATAAGTTAGTTCATACCATTTTTATGAGTTAGTTTGTCCCATTCACATGATTGTTGTGTATTTCCCTCCATTCTATTTTCTTCTCTTTATCCTTCTATCTTTTATACCTGTATGCATATTGTTCCCTATTCTGAGCAGTTCTGATGAGAGTAAGATTCTAACTTTGCTAGTCACTCTCCTACTTTCACCTCCACTATAAAAGCTCTTCCTTGCATGCCTTTTTTATGTGAGGAAAGTTTCTTCATTCTACCATTCACTTCTTCCTTCTACCAGTTCATTCCTTTTTCTCACTTCTACACTTTTTTTGCATCGTCTTAATATAATCAACTCATCATCTCCATGACCTCTGTCTATGTAGACTCCGTCTAACTGCCCTAATAATGATAAAATTATTGGGAGTTACATGCAACATCTTTTCATATAGGAATGTAAACAATTCACCTTTATTGAGTCCCTCATGATTGCTCTTTTATGTTTCTCTTTTCACATTGGTCTTGAATTTTATGTTTGAATGTCACATTTTCTATTTAGCTCTAGTCTTTTGGTCAAGAATGCTTGGAAATCCTCTATTATACTAAATCTCTATTTTACCTCTGAAGGACTATATCAGTTTGGTGGCTACAACTGTTGGTTGTAATCCTAAATCTCTCCAGAATACCATATTCTAAGCCCTTCACTTCTTTAGCATGGAAGTTACTCAATCTAGAGTGATCCTCACTATGGATTTATGATATTTGAATTGTTTATTTCTGGCTATTTGCAATGTTTTCTCCTTGACCTGAGAGCTCTGGAATTTCCCTATAATATTCCTGGGAGTTTCATTTTTGGAGATCTTTAAGGAGTTGATAAGTGAGTTCTTTCAGTTTCTATTATACCCTCTGAGTCTAAGATATCAATGCTATTTTCCCAGAAAATGCCTTGAAATATGATGTCCCTACTCTATTTTTGATCATGTTTTTCAGGTAGTCCAGTAATTCTCAAATGATCTCTCCTCAATCTATCCTCCATGCCAGTTATATTTCTGATAAGAAATTGCAGGGGGCAGAGCCAAGATGGCGGAGTGAAAGCAACGACTCACCTAAGCTCCTGGAAAAACTCCTTTGGATATTTCTGGGGGGAGAGTCTGACCAGACTTTGGAGGTGTGGAATCCAGTGGGAGACGGACTTTGACAGATTCGGAGCCCAGGCTGGACTGGAAGGTCCACGGGAGGGATCTGTTCCGCGGGGGTGAGAGCCCGGCGCACAGCGCAGCGCGGTCGGCGCGGCAGGGCGGAGGCGACCCGAGGGGCCCGAGAGTGGCGGGCGAGACCAGCGGAGCAGGAGATAAGCCAGGCCGAGCCAACGATATCAGCGCAACAGCCTTTGAAATCTTCAGCCTAAAGACGGGACTTCAGTGGGTCACTACTTGAACATCCAGAAGCTGGGATGCCGGAGTGATCAGTAAGTGCTCTCCCCTCCCCCCCCCCGATGACCGTGAGGGAACCATAAAATTCTTCCCCAGATTGATCCTGGATCAGTGGGAGCAGCAGAAAGGGGCGAGTGGTCTCGTAACACCAGAGGCTGGAGAGGTGGCAAAGGGGGATTCTTCCTACCGTGGTGGAGGCTATCTGGAGGGACAGACGACCCAGGGCAGAGAAAAATTCGCACTGAGACCCAAGCAAGCCTCAGCCCGGGAGACGAGCCCCAGGAGGGGCGGGAACACGCATTAGCCTCTAGGCGTGCCCCAGCCCTCCAGGGGAAAAGGGAAGACAATAGGGAAGCTGGGATTACCATCCCCCTGGACCTTGCCTTTGCCTCAGGCCAGCTGAGGAGATATCCTGAGACCAGACGACACCTCCCACACACCTATCAAGCTAAACCCAGGGTTGATCTGGGAAACAACAACAACAACAACAAAAAAAGCCTGCTTTTAGCCTAGACAAACATCAACTCAACTTAAAAGATCTGTATCTTCTGACTGAAAGAACCAAAAGCTACAACACTCAGCCAACATCATGAATCGGAAAAAGCAGACGAAAAGTGAAAAAACCATAGAATCTTTCTATGGGGATAAGGACCAAAACACAAACACCAAAGAGGTCAGAGCTGAGACTGTACTTCCATCTGAAACCTCAGATGGGACTATGAATTTCTCGCAAGCACAACTAGATTACCTGGAACGTCTGAAGAAGGATATAAAAGAAAAACTGGCCAATGATTTTAAAACCATAAAAAAAGAATTCACTGAGGAGAACATCAATCTGAAAAAGAAAATTGAAGAAATGGAAAAGGAAGTTCAAAAATTAACTGGAGAGAATAATTCCCTAAAAGGAAGAGTTAATCAAACGGAAAAGGAAACTCAAAACCTAATAGGGAAAATTGATCAGATGGAAAAGGAAACCCAAAACCTAACTGGGAAAATTGGTCGAATGGAAAAAGAAGTACAAAAATTAAATGGAGAAAATAGCTCCTTAAAGGGAAAAATTGGCCAGATGGAAAAGGAGATGCGAAAGCTAACTGAAGAAAACAATACGATCAAGATTAGAATTGGGCAAGTAGAAACTAATGACTCAATGAGGCAACAAGAGTCAGTCAAACAAAATCTAAAGAATGAAAAGATGGAAGAAAATCTAAAATATTTAATTGGAAAAACAACTGACCTGGAAAATAGATCCAGGAGAGAAAATCTAAGAATTATTGGCCTGCCAGAAACCCATGATGAAGAAAAGAGTCTGGACAATATCTTCCAGGAAATCATCAAGGAAAACTGCCCAGAAGTACTAGACTCAGAGGGCAAAATAGTCATCGAAAGAATCCACCGTTCCCCACCGGAAAGGGATCCCAAACTCAAAACCCCAAGAAATATAGTTGCCAAATTCCAGAGCTATCAAGTGAAGGAGAAAATACTACAAGCAGCCAGAAAGAAACAATTTAAATATCAAGGTCACACAGTCAGGATCACACAGGACCTTGCAGCTTCTACATTAAAAGATCGAAAGAATTGGAACCCAATATTCCGTAAGGCAAAGGAGTTGGGACTCCAACCGAGGATCAACTACCCAGCAAAGTTCAGCATAACATTTCAGGCAAGGAGAAAGTCATTCAACGAAATAAGGGATTTCCAGAGCTTCCTGACCAAAACACCAGAACTCAATAGACAATTTGATCTTCAAATGCAGGTCTCCAGAGAATCATAAAAAGGTAAACAGAGGGGAAAAAACAAAAACAAAAACTTGCAACTCAATTAGGGCAATCTGTTTACCTCCCTGTAAGGGAAGATGCTACCTGTTAATCTTGAGAACTGTGCAGCTATTATGATAAAAGGGATATATGTAGAGGGAACGGGCATAAAGTAAATGATGTCATGGCAAAAATATGATTTAAGTATGAGAAGGGAATGTAATAGGAGGTGTGGAAAGGGGGAAGCAGAAAATGGCAAATTATATCACAGGAAGAAGTACAAAACCATAGTAGAGGGAAGGAGGGGAGGGAGATGAGCATTGTTTGAGAGGTACTCTCATCTGATTTGTTCAAAGGAGGGAACAATAACCTTAAGCAGATAATCCTAACTAGCTCTATAGGTAGTAGGAGGGGAAGGGGGAAGAAAGGGGAGGGTGGCTAAAAGGGAGGAAAGAAGCAATAAGAGTAAAGGGGACTAAAAGGGAGGGGGGCTAAAAGAAGGAGGGGAAGGCTGCAGGAGGAGGGGGAGAAAAGTGAATACTATTGAGGAGGGGAAGGGAGACGGGAGAGTTAAAAGCACAAATGGTGGGAAAGAGGGTGGAGGGAAATACACAGATTGTAATCATAACTGTGAATGTGAATGGGATGAACTCTCCCATAAAACGGAGACGGATAGCAGAATGGATTAAAAGCCATAATCCAACAATATGCTGCTTACAAGAAACACATTTGAAACGGGGGGATACACATAGGATAAAGGTCAAAGGATGGAGCAGAATATATTGTGCTTCAGCTCATGTAAGAAAGGCAGGAGTAGCAATCCTAATCTCAGACAAAGCAAAAGCAGAAATAGATCTAATCAAAAGGGATAAGGATGGAAACTATATCCTACTAAAAGGCACCATAGACAATGAAGCAATATCATTACTAAACATGTATGCTCCAAGTGGTATAGCATCCAGATTCTTAGAGGAGAGGTTGGGGGAGTTGAAGGAAGAAATTGATAGCAAAACTATACTAGTGGGGGACCTCAACCTCCCCCTCTCTGAACTAGATAAATCCAACCTTAAAATAAACAAGAAAGAGGTTAAGGAGGTAAATAAAACTCTGGATAAGGTAGATATGATAGATCTTTGGAGAAAATTAAATGGGAATAGAAAGGAATATACCTTTTTCTCAGCGGTACATGGAACATTTACAAAAATTGACCATGTACTAGGACATAAAAATCTCACAATCCAGTGCAGAAAGGTAGAGATAATCAATGCATCCTTTTCAGATCATAATGCATTAAAAATTACATGTAATAAAAGGCCATGGAAAGAGAAACCAAAAATCAATTGGAAACTAAATAATCTAATTCTAAAGAAGGATTGGGTCAAAGAAGAAATCATAGAAACAATCAACAACTTCATTCAAGAGAATGACAATAGTGAGACAACGTACCAAAACTTATGGGACACTGCAAAAGCAGTTATTAGGGGAAGTTTTATATCTCTGAATGCTTACATAAATAAAATAGAGAAAGAGGAGATCAATGACTTAGGCTTGCAGTTGAAAAAGCTAGAAAAAGAACAAATTGAAAATCCCCAAGTAAATACCAAATTAGAAATACTGAAAACCAAAGGAGAGATTAATAAAATTGAAATAAAGAAAACTATTGAATTAATAAATAAAACCAATAGTTGGTTTTATGAAAAAACTAATAAAATTGATAAACCTTTGGTTAATCTGATCAAAAAAAAGAAAGAAGAAAACCAAATTACTAACATTAAAAATGAAAGGGGTGAACTCACCTCCAATGAGGAGGAAATTAAAACAATAATTAGAAACTACTTTGCCCAACTTTATGCCCACAAATTCGATAATCTAAACGAGATGGATGAATATTTTAAAAAATACAAATTGCCCAGATTAACAGAAGAGGAAGTTGAATACTTAAACAACCCCATCTCAGAAAAAGAAATTGAACAAGCCATCAATGAACTCCCTAGGAAAAAATCTCCAGGGCCAGATGGATTCACAAGTGAATTCTATCAAACATTTAAAGAACAGTTAATTCCAATACTACATACACTATTCTTGAAAACTGGGGAAGAAGGAGTCCTCCCAAATTCTTTCTATGATACAAATATGGTTTTGATACCCAAACCAGGAAGAGACAAAACAGAGAAAGAAAATTATAGACCAATTTCCCTAATGAATATAGATGCAAAAATTTTAAATAAGATTTTAGCAAAACGAATACAGCATCTAATCACGAGATTAATACATTATGATCAGGTAGGATTCATACCAGGACTACAGGGCTGGTTCAATATTAGGAAAACTATTAGCATTATTGACCACATCAACAACAAAGCTAACAAAAACCACATGATTATCTCAATAGATGCAGAAAAAGCTTTTGACAAAATACAACATCCATTCCTACTAAAAACATTGGAGAACGTAGGAATAAAGGGAACTTTCCATAAAATAATAAGCAGTATCTATCTAAAACCTTCAGCAAGCATTATATGCAATGGGGATAAGCTAGATGCATTCCCAATAAGATCAGGGGTGAAACAAGGTTGTCCATTATCACCACTATTATTCAATATGGTACTAGAAATGTTAGCTGTAGCAATTAGACAAGATAAAGATATTCAAGGAATTAGAATAGCCAAAGAAGAAACTAAGTTATCTCTCTTTGCAGATGATATGATGATTTACCTAGAGAATCCCAGAGATTCAAGTAAAAAATTACTTGAATTAATAAACAACTTTGGCAAAGTTGCAGGGTACAAAATAAACCCACACAAATCCTCTGCATTCCTATATATTAGCAACAAAGTTCAACAGCAAGAGATAGAAAGAGAAATCCCATTTAAAGTTAGGGTAGACAGTATAAAATACTTAGGAGTCTACCTGCCAAAACAAACCCAGGGATTATATGAACACAATTACAAGACACTTTTTGCACAAATAAAGTCAGATTTAAGTAAGTGGAAAAACATTAGTTGCTCATGGGTAGGCCGTGCTAATATAATAAAAATGACAATTCTACCCAAATTAATATACTTATTTAGTGCCATACCAATTAAACTATCAGACAATTACTTTCTAGAGCTGGATAAAATAATATCAAAATTCATTTGGAAAAACAAAAGGTCCAGAATATCAAAGGGACTAATGAAAAGAAATGCTTGGGAAGGTGGCCTAGCGCTACCAGACCTTAAACTGTACTATAAAGCAGCAATTATCAAAACCACTTGGTATTGGCTAAGAAACAGAGAGGTAGACAAGTGGAATAGACTTGGCACTCAAGATGCAGTAGGCAAGGAATATAGCAACCTTCTGTTTGATAAACCCAAGGACCCCAGCTTCTGGGATAAGAACTCATTGTTTGACAAAAATTGCTGGGAAAACTGGATAACAGTGTGGCGGAAATTAGGCATAGACCCATACCTGACACCGTACACAAGAATAAAGTCCAAATGGGTACATGATTTAGGTATAAAGATTGATACCATGAATAAACTGGAGAAGCAAGGAATAGTGTATTTATCAGATCTATGAGAAGGGAAGAATTCTTTACTAAAGAAGAGATAGAATGCATTATGAAATGCAAAATGGATAACTTTGAGTACATTAAACTGAGAAGTTTTTGCACAACCAAACCCAATGCAACCAAAATCCGGAGGGAGGTAGTAAATTGGGAAAAAATTTTTACAGCTAAGCTCGGGGATAAAGGCCTCATTTCTAGAATATATAGAGAACTGAACCAAATGTATAATCATACAAGTCATTCCCCAATTGATAAATGGTCAAAGGATATGAACAGGCAATTTTCAGAGGAAGAAATTAAAGCTATCTATAATCATATGAAAAAATGCTCTAAATCACTATTGGTTAGAGAGATGCAAATCAAAACAACTCTGAGGTACCACATCACACCTATAAGATTGGCAAACATGACAGAACAAGAAAATGATAAATGCTGGAGAGGATGTGGGAGAGTTGGAACACTAATTCATTGTTGGTGGAGCTGTGAGCGCATCCAACCATTCTGGAGAGCAATTTGGAACTATGCCCAAAGGGCTACAAAAATGTGCATACCCTTTGACCCAGCAATATCGCTACTAGGACTATATCCCCAAGAGATCATAAAAATGGGAAAGGGTCCCACATGTACAAAAATATTTATAGCAGCACTCTATGTAGTTGCCAAAAACTGGAAGTCAAGGGGATGTCCATCAATTGGGGAATGGCTGAATAAATTATGGTATATGAATGTAATGGAGTACTATTGTGCCATAAGAAATGATGAACAAGAAGACTTCAGAGAGGCCTGGAAGGACTTATATGACCTGATGCTGAGTGAAAGGAGCAGAACCAGGAGAACTTTATGCACAGCAACAACCACAGTGTGTGAGAGTTTTTTCTGGTAGACTTAGATTTTTGTAATAACACAAGAACTTCTGAAAAAAAAAAAAAAATCCCAATGGTGGACCTCAAGGCAAAAAGCCTTCCACACTCAGAGAGAGAAATATGGAAGTCACTCACATAATGTAGCAGATCATGTTTGTGTATGTGTATCTGTTTGTGTATCATGTTCTGATTTGTTATACGGATTCTTTCATTTATCTTAGTCTGACTACACAGCATGACGATAGTGAAAATATACTCAATAGGAAAGTATATGTAGAATCTATACAGAATTGTATGCAGTCGTGGGGAGGGAGGGAGGTAGTGGGGGGTGGGTGGGGAGGGATAAAATCGCAATTGTATGGCAGTGATTGTTAAACATTAAAAAAAATAAAAAAATTAATAAAAAAAAAAAAAGAAATTGCACATTTTATTCTATGTTTTATCACTTTGAATTTGTTTTATTTTTCCTCGAAGTCTCATGGATTCGTTAGTTTCCACTAGCCCAACTCTAATTTTTAAGAAGGTCTTTTTTTCAGTGAAATTTTGTACCACCTTTTCTATTTGACATATTCTGATTTTTAAGGAGTTCTTTTTGTCAGAGAGTATTTGTGCCTCTTTAACATTAAGCAAATTCTATTTTTAAAGTATTATTTTCTTCAGATTTTTTTGAGGGGGTCTCTTTTACCAAGCTATTAATTCCCTTTTCTTAATTTTCTCACATCATTCTCATTTTTTCTCACTTTTTCCTCTGTAACTCTTACCATTCTTTAACCATTCCAGGAATTCTTTTTGGGCTTACAACTAATTATAATTTTTTTGTTTGAGACTTTGTAGCTGTTTTCACATTGTGCTCTGAGTTTGTGTCTTGATCTTCTCTGTCACTGAAGTGCCTTTTTAAGGTCAAGTTATTTTCTTATTGTTGGTTTTTCCATCCTATTTCTTGATCTTGAATTATATGTTGAATTGACTTCTGTTCACCTTGGGGTGGCAAGGCAGTATACCAAGTTTCAGGATTTTTCTTACTTCTATTTTTGGAGCTAATTCTAGAAGTCTGTGTGTTTTTTGGTACTTCCAAGGTGGCAAGATCCCAGGAGAGGTATGGACCCTACTCTCCTCATCTGCATTCTGCTCTTTACCCAGGAAGGGACTCGGTTCCCTGTATTCGCAAGCACTGGTAATCTCATGGCCTAAGAACTGTGATCAGATTCCATGTTTCTCTGCCTATTCAGGCACAAGTTTTCCTCTTGACTCTGTAACTGGGGCCATGATCACTGCTGTTTTGTGACCATTTACCAGTGCTCCTCTCCACCTTGGAACTAAGAGTCACAACTCCATATGGGCAATAGAAGTCCCTATCAGTGCTATCTGTACACAGTTCCAGCAACAAATCCCCTGTAATCCATTTCTAAGCAGTTCTCTGTACTCCTTATCAAATCTGGGATGAGAGCTGCTGAAGCTTCTGCTGCAGCCATTGTTACTACTACTATATATGTGTTCTAGATGGGCCTCCATCTAACCTCTCCTGTGCACTTGCTAAATTTTCTTAGGTCAGGAAAATGTCTCACCAAATTCATTTAACAGGAATGTATGTGTAGAACCTATATAAAATTGTATATTGTCTCAGAGAGGGAGTAGGGAGGTAGGAGGAAAATATCTAAGATACACAGAAGTGATTGTAGAACACTGAAAACAAATAAAATAGTTTTTTTTTTTTAATGAAAAAAAATGGTGTGGATTGAACTAGAGGTAAAGGCCCCAGACAAACATTGCTTTTATTAATTGCCAGTGACTTAAGTTAACACTGTGATGCTATCCATGCTTATTACCTACAATTTGGGAGTAAGGAAGAAGCAGGGGATGATAATAATTAAATATAGATGACATAAAAATATAATTGTATTTATTATCTTTGTGTTAGAAAATTAATTAAAATCTAGTGCTACTGACAGTAAAAATAAAATTATCACAAAATAAAAAAAAAGAAAGAAAAATATCTCACCTTGACTTTTTGTTGGCTCCATCACTCAAAATTTTATTTGAGTGTTATTTTAAAGTTATTTGCAGTGGAATAGTAAGAGACATTAGATGGTTTTGTCCCTCTACTATGCTATTCAGACCATAATTACGTTTATAAACACATTCTATTCCTCACTATCATTATAAGTATAATTTGATAAAGAAAATTAAATTAGAAAAGGTAAATATGATAAAGCTCTGGAGAAAATTGAATGGGGATGGAAATGAATATATCTTTTTCTCAGTGGTACATGGCATACATACAAAAATTGGCCATGTACTCTGGCATATAAATCTCACAATGCAGTGCAGAAAGGCACAAATGGTCAATGTATCCTTTGAAGATCATGATGCAATAAAATTATTTAATATAAGGAGCCATGAAAAGATAGACCAAAAGTTTAATTGGAAACTAAACAATTTAACCCTACAGAATTAGTGGGTCAAGCAACAAATCATAGAAACAATCAATAGCTTCATTCAAAAGAATGACAATAATGAGACAACATACCAAAACTTACGGGATGCAGTGAAAGCAGTTCTTAGGGGAAGCTTTACATCTCTAAATGTTTACATAAACAAATTAGAGAAAGAGGAGATCAGTGAATTAGGCATGCAACTGAAAAAGCTAGATAAAGAACAAATTGAAAATCACCAATTAAATAACAAATTAGAAATACTGAAAACCAAAGGAGAGATTAAGAAAATTGAAATTAAGAATACTATTGAAATAATAAATAAAACTAAGAGATGGTTTTATGGGAAAAAATGATAAAATTAATAAACTTTTGGTCAATAAGAAAAGAAAGAAGAAATCCAAATTACCAGTTTCAAAAATGAAAAGGGTGTACTCACCTCCAATGAAGAAGAAATTAAAACAATAATTAGAAATTATTTTTCCCAATTGTATACCCATAAATTTGACAATTTTAGTGAAATGGATGAGGTTTTTAAAAAATTGCATTGCCCAAATTACAGGTAGCAGAATATTAAATAACCCCATCTCAGAAAGAGAAAATGAAGAAGTCCTCAACCAACTAAGTAGGAAAAAATCTTCAGGTCCAGATCTATTTGTAAGAAAATTCTATCAAACATTTAAACAGTTAATTCTAATAGTATATAGACTCTTTGGGAAAATTGGTGGAGTTCTACAAAGTTCTTTTTATGATACAATTATAGCACTGATACCTAAACTGGGAAGAGCAAAAGAGAGAAAGAAAATTATAGATCAATTTCCCTAAAGAATGTAGATGCAAGATTTTAAATAAGATATTAGAAAAAATATTACAGCAATTTATCATGAGAATAATACACTTTGATCAGGTAAGATTCATACCAGGAATACAGAGTTGTTGCAATATTTGGAAAACTATCAGTATAATTGATCATATCAACAAAAAAATTGACAGAAATCATATGATTAGCTCAATAGATGTAGTAAAAGCTATTGACAAAATACAACACCTTTTCCTACTGAAAACACTGTACAGCATAGGAATAAATGGAGCCTTCCTTAAAATGATGAATAACTTCTACCTAAAGCCATCAGAAAGCATAGTATGTAAATATATGTAATGTAAAGCTGGATACATTTCCAATAAGATGGTGGGTGAAACAAGGAAGTCCATTATCAATATTGTCATTCAATATGGTACCAGAAATATTAGCTTTAGCAGTAAAAGAAGAAAAAGAAATTGAAGGAATTAGAATAGGCAAAGAATATAAAACTAAATTATCACTCTTTGTAGACAATACAATGATACACTTAGAGAAAAGTAAAAAAATTACTAAAAATAAACAACTTTAGCAATTTGGAAATAAACCCAGATAAATCATGAGCATTTCTATATACTACTAATAAAATCCAACTATAAAATATAGTTTTAGACTATATATACACTATAGACACTATGAAATATTTGGGAGTCTATTACTAAAATAAACCCAGGGTTTATATGCACACAATTGAAAAACCCTTTTTTCACAAATAAAGTCAGATCTAAATGATTGGAAAAACATCAGTAGCTCATAGATAGGCCAAGCTAATAAAATAAAAATAACAATTCTACCTAAATTAATTTACTTATTCGATGCCATACCAATCAAACTTCCAGATAACTATTTTATAGAGCTAGAAAAATAAAATCAAAATTCATCTGGAAGAACAAATGGTCCAGAATATCAAGGGAATTAATTAAAAGAAATACTACATAAGGTGGCCTAGCCATACCTAAGCTCGAATTGTATTATAAAGCAGCAATCATCAAAACCACTTGGTACTGGCTAAGAAATAGAGGGTTAGACCAGTGGAATAGGTTAGGTAGTGAATGATTATAGTAGTTTATTATTTGATAAAACAAAGGACTCCAGCTTCTGGAATAAGAGCTCACTGTTTGACAAAACTTCTGAGTAAACTGGAAAATAGTGTGGCGGAAACTGGTCATAGACTAACACCTAACACCATATGCCATAATTAAGTCAAAATGTATACACAATCTAGGTATAAAGTTTGATACTATAAACAAAATAGGGGAACAAGGAATAGTTTGTCCAACTTATGGAGAATGGAGGAATTTATTACGAGAGATAGAGATAGAGAGTGATATGAAATGCAAAATGAATCATTTTTATTATGTTAAATTGAAAAGCTTTTGCACAAGCAACACCAGTGTTTAGGAGGGAGGCAGAAAACTGGGAAAGAATTTTTACAAGTAGTGGTTGTGTTAAAGACATCATTTCTAAAATATATAGAGAAATGAGTCAAATTTACAAGAATACCATTCATTCCTCAATTGAAAAATGTTCAAAGGCTATGAACAGGAAGTTTTCAAAGGAATAAATTAAAGCTATCTGTAGTCATCTGAAAAATGCTCTAAATCATTATTGATTAGAGAGATGTAAATCAAAACACTTCTGAGGTACCAAATCACATCTATCAGATTGACTAACATGACAAAAGAGGAAAGTGATAAATGTTGAAGATGTAGGAGAGTTGGAACACTAATTTTTTGTTGGTGGAGCTGCGAGCTGATATAATCATTCTGGAGAACAATTTGGAACTATATGCAAAGAGTTATAAAAATGTGCATATCCTTTTACCCAGCAACACCTGGGTGGTATTCTAGGGTGGTTTCCCAAAGAGACCATAAAAATAGGAAAAGGCCCCACATGTCCTGGCCTCCATTCCCCTTTTACCTGAGTGAGACAGACCTTTCCTCCCCATCTTCCAAGTTTCTTGGGCTCAAAGATTGCTTCACCTCATCTTTTTTTGTTAGTTTTGTTGTTTCAGGATTTGTTTTTGGGTGCTAATTTTTGTTTGATTAGAGCTGAATATGAGAGGGTTACACTGATTTTCTGATTACTCCACCATCTTGGCTCCCAGAAGTCCCCTGAGACACAATATTGATTACTACATCAGCTTAGTTGATAAAGCAATGGGAGTGTGTGAGAGGGTTGACTCCAATTTTGAAAGAAGTTCTACTGAGGGTAAAATGTTGTCAAATTGCACTGAATGCTACAAAGAAATTTTTTCATGAAGAGAAAAGTCAATACATATGGAAAACATTGTTTTCTGATTTTAAGAAATTGCTATAGTCCCTCCAACATTTGGCAGTCACCACCCTGGTAAGCCAGAATGGTATCAACATCAAGACAAGACCCTCCTCCAGTGGAAAGATTACAATTCTCTGAGGACTCAGATTATGGTTAGCATTTTTTAACAATAAAGAATTTTTTTAAATTAAGGTATGTGTATTCCTTTTTTTGACATATTTTGCACACTTAATGGACTACAGTTCAATGTAAATGTAACTTTTATATATATAGCACTAGGAAACAAAAAAAAAAAAGTGTGGCTCACTTTCTTGCAATATTTGCTTTATTGTAGTAGTTTAAACTGACCCTGAAATATCTCTTGAGTACGTCTGTACATGATTACACAGCATTTCATTCAACTGAATATAAACCTCTTGGAGACATGGACAAAGAAACCTTTTTTGCCTTTGTATTGTCAGTGTCTAGCACGTATCAGTTATTGAATAAATGTTGGTTGGTTGATTGATCACAACCATAGCTCCAAGGAATTAGCTGCTGCCACCAAGTTCTTCAAAAATACTGGTCAATTCACTTCTTCTTTACAACAATCTAAACCAATGGTGTCAGAATTCAGATAGAAATGGCATGTGCTGCATGTTAACTTAGAATACCATAAATTAATTTTATCTATGTCATATTGTATTTTATTTATTTTTAAAAATATTTTTCAATTACAATTAAATCTGGTTCAAATCTACTTGGGAATTTTGCAAAGTATGCACCTTATAAGTCCCAAACTTGGCACCTCTGATCTAGGTCAATGTGGACAAACTATGTGTGATACAGAAATGAGCTACTGAATTGACATTTTATCATATTACCCAAAAAGTCTTTTTGGGATGTGGGAAAAAAATGTCATCCCCATAAGGATGAAATCTTGGTCCAATTCCTCCTGTGATTTCCAGCTTAGATATCACTCAGACTATTCTTGTTGACCTTTGAGGGTTTCCCTACAGATTTATCATAGCAATTCAGATCAAGTTAAAAAATTTTGCTCCAAGCACAACATATCTTAAGGGTTCTCTGGGGAGGCGCCATGTGATACTGCCATGACTCTCCTTCGTGCTCAAAGCAAAATTGGCCTCTCGGTTCTGTTCATCCTACTACATCCCAGCACATCTGTCAAGGTGTGTACTTTTGCTCATGTTGAATGTAATAAACTGTCATTTCCCTACTTGATATTAACTTAGTTTATCGTAATAATGTCAAAGGCAAGATCAAGGATTTATCACGCCTTTTTAATTCTGCTACTAACTATACTTAGAAGTACTTTCAAACTACAGTGGGTCATGTTACCTGAGAAGTATCCTTGATAGAAACCTTTTGCAATATTGTGCTTTTGAGACATAACTCTAGCTTGTCTTGTCTGTTTGAACTTGGGCAAATCATTTCTCAGTATCATCCTCTGTAAAACAGCAAGTTTCCTACTTTCCTCAGTGTGATTGTGATAACTGAATAAGGTAATAGATGTGAAAGAGGCTTTTCAGTGAGTTAGAACTCATGTACTGATACTATCAATAATGAATTGAGAGACAGCTAAAGTGGCTAAAGATGTGCTCATGGTCGAGATATAATGCCTGTATGACCATAGCCACATCATGTTATCTCTTGTTGCCATAGACAACTCTCAAATTATAAATTGTCAAATATGTGTTTGTCTGTATTGTCAGAGGGAGATTCTACTCTAGGAGTTCCATATAGCAGTGAATAACAGAATACCAGAATTGCAGCTACAGGGTGCAGGGGACGAAGTACAAATCATAGTCAGGAAGACCTGAGTTACTAGTGGAGTAACCTTGGGTAAGTTGCTTCAGCTCTCACCTAGTATCCTGATCTGTAAAATGGAGATAATAATAGCACATACCTTCCAAAGATGTTGTGATAGTCAAATAAGATAATATTTATAACACATTTATCATAGTTCCTTGAACATGGCAAGAATTACATAAATTCTCGTTTAATAATGATAATATCTAGAGAATAAGGAAACATAGAGGTGATTTTTTATAATCCCCTCATTTTAAAGTTGAGGAAACTGAGTCCCAGAAAATATAAGTAACTTTCCCAAAGTCAAAGAAGTTAGGGTTCAGGGATAGTATGAAGATGATACTGTTTATCACCTACCAGACAATATATATGAGACCTTAAATTTATTTCTTTGAATAGAATGTATTTCATTTATTACTTTGTTTTTCAAATAATATTCCAGCCAAAAAACACAATATCTTCAAAATTATTATTTTTAATTTAGATTCTTATGTATGTTTGATCCGTAACAGGATATATGAGATTGTCAAAAGAGCACCATCTATCCTTCTACCCTGGACACCTGTATTCTAGTTTCTGACCAGCTTTGTGATCTTAAGCAAATCCCAAGAACATTGACTCTTTGTGAAACATAGATACTAGGGCAGAAAATTGTCTGTATCTGTGATTTCATTGCTGTCAGGAATTCTCCTTCTGCAAATTTTCCCCATCAATGCAGATTGACAATTTAAGAAAGTTGCCTTGGATACTGAAAGGTTTACGGACTTGCCCACAGCCCGTTCACTAAGGGCACATGTCTGAGGCATGACTTAAAGACAGATCATCCTGATTTCAAGATTGGTTTACTATATAAATATCAGTTCTTATCATTATACATGTCCTCTGGCCATTAGTTTATGGGGTGAATTAAGTTGACCAACTGAATATTCTGCCTTGCCATTATAGGAAATCAAAGATCATTAGAATCTTAGAATCAGAATGAACTTGAAAGAGTAGATAAAGGAACTGTGCCCAGAGAAGTGATTTATTAGTTAATAGTTACAACTAGATTATAGTAGAATTTTCCTGCCTCCTGGTTCAGCATTCTTCCTTCTACCATGTCCCTAGAAAAACATTTCAGATACCATTAAAAGAGACAAGTTGTAACACAATCATAAAGGTTTTTATAAACACCTTCAACCACATGATAAGTGGATATTACTGTGTTGTGACTAGACTGAAGTCATGCTGAGGTTTTAGAACAAAAGCTGCAGTCATGGTTGTGTGTTCTTCTAACATTGTCGTAGACTATATATTACTGTTTCTATGACATGGTCAGAAACTGGATATGATAATACAAAAGCTCTGCCTAGCATCAGGTTTTCCATTTAGAGTATTCCCATCAGCATCATTAATATTCAAAATTATCATCATCCTCATCATCATTACTTCATTGGTTATCTCACTATCATACTGTGGGCTCACTTCAGAAGTATTTAGTTTTCCTTAGTGTCAAAGTCATATTAAAAATAATTGGATTTGGAGAGGCTGCAAAATTCTATCCCCTTTAATAGCCCTGGTAAAAATTCCATGCCCATCCATGGACAAGAGAATGTTACTTCAGAAGTGTCTTCTTACACTGGCTTAGGGACATATGGCATAATGCTGTTGCAGCTGTTCCATAGCACTAGCACAGATGTCAAATTGGTTACTCCCTTATTCTCCTCTTCCCATTTTTATTATAAGAAGAAACTAGATGTAAGATTTAAGATATGATGGTTCCTATGGTTGAATTAAGGGGAGCATCATGACTGCTTCAGCCCTTCAGAGAGTAGGGATGGGGAAAGGTTTCCTCTAGAAGACAGAATTTTAGCTGATGCTTGAAAGCCAAAGAAGCCAGGAAACTGAGACTCTCTCCTTAGAGTATTCCAGGAAGGTAAGCTAGCCCACCAAAATGTCTTGAAGTGATAGATGGAGTTTCTTGTTTTAGGAGCAGAAAAAAGGCTAATATCACTGGATCTCAGAGTATGTCAGGACAAGGATACTATCTTCTGAAATTCCTAATGGTATTAAACAATAATTTATGAAAGCATTCTCAATTTTATTACTTTCCTTTCAATTTCAGCACACCAGGTATTAACCATCTTGTCTGGCTTCATTCCTGCCAACCTCACACCTAAGTTCAAATCTGGATTTTTCTGTGCCATATTAGTTATGGTTCTTGCTGCCATTCCCTTTTCCTCTTTATCTATTCTTGCCATCTCATATCATCAAAAACAACAATCTTGTATTTTATTACCTGCCAACAAAATGTTTTACATTATACATACTTTCAGAATTTTTTCAAGTGATCAGATCTTCTGATTTTTTTCTCTTCTCTCCTTCTTTTTAAAATTAATACTGAGAGAGCCCTTATACCAATGAAATATGAAGGCTGGTTCTTATCCCTACATATAAGAGCCCCTGATATGATTACAGGGATGGAGAAGTTTAGATTTTGTTTAAGAGACTGAAACCTTAATCTATATTTGGAGCTCATAGGTACTTTCTCTGTCAGTACAGGTTTTCATCTTTTCTATAACTTGTAGTCTTAAAGAGTTGCCCAGAGAACCAAAAGGACTTACCAAGAATGACACAGAAATTATGGTGCAAATACAGCTCCTACTACTGTCCAGCTGCCTTGAGACAGAGAAATGTGGTCATTATAGAACAAATATGATCTTAAAGGTACTTTTTCCCCAAAAGGAAATTTTTGTATCAGACCAAAATCAACTAAAGTGGCTTTTCCTCTTAACGTCCATGAATTCAAGGAGGTAGACTACTTTTCGTGATAATAAATTGCAAGCTCCTTGAGAACAGGGACTTCTTTCCCTCTTTTTCCATCTTCCACCTTCCCATTTTCCCTCCCTTAGTAACAAATATTTATTGATTTAAAGCAGATGGCCTTGATGATACCTCATTCTTGAACATGGTAGCACTATCAGCTGAAGCACTTGTGTGAAGTAGAGGTGTGTCAATAAATGTTCAACAATGGGATCTCAAAAATATATGCATGGCACATGATTGAGTTTAATTATGCATTATTAAAATGTTCTCCTTTACTTTCTCATATCTACATAATTTTTAAAAATAATTGAAGCCCTAATTTCTAGTGTTCAATGATTTCTAATTAATCAAAAAACTCTGGTTCAAGGTGGCTGCCAGAGGTGACTGGAACAAAATGGTTCAGTTTTCAGAGATGAGGCCTGAAAATTTCCCACCGAAAACATCCTAGATATAGTCAATAAACATTTACTAAGTATGTACTCTGGTCCAGGCACTGTACTGAAATCTGGCTATAGAAATAAAAGACTCCCTGCTACATGAGAGTTAACAATGTGATAGGCAACAGCAATAGTTAAAAAGAAGCTGAAAGTGGGGAGGGGTATCCAAAGGAGGACAAAGTAAATAATCTGAGGAAGTATGCCCTATAGAGTTGCTTTTACCTTGCATTAAGCCTCTGAAGATCATAAAGTCCAGGATAACAGCCAGTGGGAAGTGCTAAGGTGAATGACCTAAAGCGTGGAGAATCTGTGAGTAGCTCTCCAATGTCCATCCTTCACAGTCTGGAAGTAGATGCAGAGAGGACTTGGAAGAACAGGGAGTTCTGAGAAGGTAGAGGTTTCAGAGTTGATATTATCTTGAAGAAGTATGAGTATTTAGAAAGGCTGATTCTCTCACAGCAAACATGCAACTGGCATGCTCAGTACAGGAATAGTGGACAAGAATGGGTACCACTTACTTAAGAGATAGAGTCCATTCCTATTCTGCCTTCCAGAGGTGAAATTCTTGGCTCTGCAGAAGGACATTGGAACTGAAGAGCTTACCAAGAATGTAGGTTTGGACTTCACTCATTGAATCTTACCCTTGTTAGTTATGTGACACTGAGCAAATGTTTTGATTTTCTCATTTATAAAATGGGTACTATAATAGCTACTTCACAGGGTGCTGATGTGCACATAACAAGGTAGTGCATGTCAATTTACAAACTTGAAGGAATCATGTAATTATCAGTAGTTATGAGAAGATTTTTAAAAATAAAACAATAATATCAACAACCTCACCTAGCTTATTTAAAATTAATGTGTTGATTTAAATGACAACAGACAATAAAAATAATAAAATGTTAAGCCATGAGATGATGAAAGTTCTGAAATGATTGTGTCCTCTGAATGTTGTTTTAACCAATGTTTGATGTGATGGTATACATTTCATGAATCTGTGTTATGATCAGTATGAAAGAAGAATTATTTTTAAATTGTATAAAAAAGTAAAGAAGCTTAAAGAGAATAGACAAAATGAAATAAACTCTTATTGAGGATAAAAGAATGAATAATCTTTTTGAGAAACAAGTTTTCATATACCCATAAAACAATACAAAAATAAAACATACACACAAATATATATATATATATTATATATGTACACATATAACCACAAATATGAGTGTGCATCCATGCCTCAAACATAATAATTGGTTCATAGAATTCCAAAAGTCAGTTTGGAAAGGGAATCCAAAAATTTCAGGTATGGATTTTTTAATTAGCTCAGGATGTAGTTTTAATGTCATCTTCTGAATGCCTAGAACTGCTCTCTCATTTTAGCAACTTACTTTTTAGTGGTCATTAAGGAGATAGTTATATATGGGGTGAATACTCAGCTTAAGTTAAATTGCTATTACTTAGGAAACTTTTAGAAAAGATCTGTCAGTGTTAAAGAGGGTGAAAAAATCTTGAATTATAGCTTTTAGAATAGTGATGTTACATTGAAAATTACTTTATCAGTTAAGAACACATTAAGAAATTAGTCATATATTTTTATTCAGTAAAAATTATTTTCAAGTTTAAAATAAGAAATAATCTCTGTTTTCTTTCCATCATGACATAGATTGTGAAGTTCAAACCAACTTTCATCATCCAGCTTTGATTAAAGCAACATTCTGAGGACTGACAACCATTTCAGAAGTTTTATCTCAAGTGGTTTAAAGTTTTATTTATCTATTTTGGTTTTCCCTTTTTCTTTTTGAAAAGATAATTTACCACAGCTTAGCCTACAGAGAGTTAATAAGAACCCTTTGAAATTATATTGAATAAAGTTAGTGCTGAGGGAATGTGTATAACACCACTAAAACTAGTAAAGTGTTCATCTCCTCTAACTGAGTAACTTTCCAGTTGAAGGAGAAAACATTTCTAAGGGTTTCTCTTAGTTGCCAGATAATTATACTTCTTGCTTATTTGAACACAGCTGCTTCCAAGTTTATGAGACACAAAAGGGAAATGTCTCAGGGATCTTGTGATATGCAACTTACTCAGCAGGGAAAACTACAATCTCCTGTAGGAGTCAGCATGGTCTTTTTTGTCACCATGCCTACAGGCAAATGTTGAGGAAGGACTCAATACTGGCATTAGTCACTGTGTGACTACTCCATGGCAAGAATTTTGGCTCCAATGAAGCACAAAGCAATAACAGACGGTTGCCATAATAAACTCTCAGATCTTGACAGGACTGATTACGTAGGCTGAAGCTGCCAACAGAAGAACTTCTCACTTACCAAAAGGGAACGGCAGCGTGTCAATCACTGTCCCCTGTCTGGAGGTTTTATATCTAACAGCTTGAACTCACGCAGGATTTCAATAGCATTGAATTTCAAAGTGACAACAACTAGACCTTTAACACAAGCTGAAAGGAAAGAAAGGAAAGTGTAGTAATTCCATGTATCCTTCCTTTACTTTAACATGAAAATAATAATTTATAAAAATGTTTAAATCAATCTTGGAAAAACATAATAATATAGTTAGAATTTATTTTTAAATTTGATTTTCTGACATCTGAGTTTGAAGGACAACATTTGTAAATCTTAAATGTAAGTTTCTTCAATTATACTGTTAAGAGGGAGAACTTTTCTTCTCCCTACATACATTCTGCATATTCTACATGCCTGACCCATATGGTTAGAATTTTGGAGTTAATAGCATTCCACACAGGATCGTAGGATTATATGATTATAGGATGGCCTGAATTTTTGTCAAAGCATTCTTATTTTTTCCTTTAAAAATAACTGAAACAAGGCATTTAAAATATTGCCTGCCCCTAGTGTGAAGAGTTTGATTGCCAAAGGGTGGAGAAAGAAGATTTTTTACATAAATAAGAAATAAATCAACTTATGAGGATGAAAATCATCCTTCTTGCTTTGGTGAACAACGTGCTGACTGAAAAGGGTAGGAAAATAGTCCTAAAAGTCTATGGGCAGCTTGGTGACAAAATGGATAGAATGTCAGTCCTGGAGTCAGGAAGACTTCTTTTCCTGAGCTCAAATCTAGCCTCATACACCTGCTGTGTGACCCTGAGCAAATCACTTAATCCTGTTTGTCTTAGTGTCCTCATTTGTAAAATCAGCTAGAGAAGGAAATGATAAACCACCCAGTCTCTTTGCTAAGTAAACCCCAAATGGGGTCACAAAGAGTGGGGCATGAGTGAAAAATGATTCACAACAATAACATATCCATTCAAAGAAACAGTTCTCAGATAAGTTATGAGCAATTTGGATGCCAAAAAGTATAGACTGTCATATGTGACATAAATAATAAAAACCTTGACTCACACTGTAAAGGATCTAAGGTTCCATTTGTTTAGGTTAGGAAAAGTTTGGCTTTGAGAAGGGTCAGAAAAGAAACTTTATGTGCCAATAACATGATATGAAAGTGTGATGAAACAGGCAACAGAGATACAGTGCTGAAAAAGACTATTTTAAATACTGGGGAATGATTGAGGCTACAAAAGGATTGATATTCCTCATTTACATGCAATAGGCTTTAAATGACAATAATCACAGTATAGTAAATCAAAAAACTTCGGAGAATATAGAATGATTAAATAAGTGTGACTGATGTCACAAGAGAGATTTCATGAGTTTTTATGGCTTAAGGGAAAAGTGAGTTATTCTTCAACAGCAGGTTCTGATTTGAATCATGCAAAGTGCATGAAGAAGCTGACTAGAGTGGAGCAGGAGAGTGAGGAATCAGTGGAGGATAGAAAAGCCAGCATTGTAGAGCTCTGTAAGAAACCAGCTGCTGCAGTCAGTTGAGAAGAAGGCTTCAACTGTGAGATACCTGATTGGAAGGAAATAGGCTTGAGCTCATTGGAAGAGAACTTATATTTCAGCTTTTGACCTTTAGCACATTCTAGAGTTTGAGAGGAGTAAAGCCTCTTAGATGTGTCTTTTGTTCTCTGCTCTCTAGGAAAAAGGAAATAGATTTTAAAGGTGATTTGTTGTACAGGAAGAGATGCGGATTTAAGTGGACAACATAAAACTGTGATAGTTAAAAGCTTTCTGTGCTTGCCTACTTTGTCCAAGGAAGGTCACTTAAGGAATTTTGCTATGGGCTCTGCTCTGTTTTCTACAAGCTGATTGAATGGTGTGAAACCCTAATGAAGAACTCACTAGGCTCGTCTGCTTTGCCTAGAGAGAGCCAGACTAATAGAATTTGCTGGTTGAAGGGGAACTTTTAGTTAAGTCAATAGCTTAACACAAGGGACTTTTTAATAATGATATTGACTTAAATGAAAGAGTAGCTACTTCCTCAGTTTGAGAGCACATTATCTGTTCAGTAGGAGTACGGTCAGGACAAGGAAAGCAATTAACACAGAAGCAGATTTTTGTGCTCTAGAATGGATTAATGATGTCAAATCCTACAGTATAGAGTTATGAGACACTTTGAGCACATGTATGGCCCTCACTAATTTGTTTCCTTGTTAGGTTTCTCTAAGTGTGTGTGCTCTTCTCTTAAATGCATTGTTTGCAAAGTCTGATCAAGGTTTATGTGTGTACTTCAATATGTCAATAAAAGAACAAGCTTATCCTTGACTATAATAGGTGAGGGCTCTTTACCACTTGGATACAGGTGTCAGACCTAAAAGTACAGTCCCTGGTCCTTGTCAGTAGCTCATAAGCTAAGGAGAGGTACCAGTGACCCAGGCTCAGCTAATTGCCCATCTATTCAGTCTGGTTATATTCTAATGGGAAGGGACATCTCAAAGTCATTACAGAAGTAATTAGTGTTATATTGTAATTTACAATTACCAGAAATCAAAGGTCAAGATAAATAAGTTCTAGGGGTCAATGATTCAAGCAGTAAAATCTATAGGAAGAAATAGTATATGGAAGAGAGAAAAACTGTTGGAGTTCCAATCAAGGAATTAGGCAACATCTTGGGGACTGAAATGCTGATCCCCAGATATCGATCAATGGTGGGAGATAATCATGCTGTAAAGGGACAGATAATGACTGCTCACCTGACTAGGAATCTGAATGGAGTTTTTATAGGGTTCTACAAGAATTTGCCTACTTCCACTGCCCCTGTACTTCTTCATGGTGGTGGTTTGCTTCTCAGTGCATTTTTCATCTTACACAATACTTCTCCCCCTGTCTCTGTACCTTTGCACTGGTTGCCTTTTATTTCTGGAATGAAATTCATCCTCTTTGGTACCATATTAGAAAACTGCTAAATATTTTTTAATTGATTGATAAGAATCCTCAGTTTTCTTAAAGATGCAGTTCAGGCATAACCTACATGAAGCTATGCTTTTCTCTTCTTACCCCAGTTGCTAAAACCTTCCCCATCAAATTGCTGTGTAATTGTTTGGTGTGCACTTATATAAATTCATATTTTCCTATAAAAATATTGAATACAAAACTGATTTCAGTTTTATCATTGTATCTCTGTTGACAAACACAATGTCTAGCACAAAAAATACTTTCTAAATGCTTGATGAAGGATCAATTGATTTAATGGGCAATGTGGAACCACTGGAGATTATTGAATGCTCACATATGCTGGTGTGTCATGATAAAGCCAGTGTTTTGCATTGGTTAGATTAGTGGATGGAAAGATTTGAAGTAAGAGAAGAAATTAGGGGAATGTCATAATAGTCCTAAGCATTAAGAGAAAGCAAAAGAGAGAGAGAAAATTAAGGACTTTTGATGTTTCTAGTCTGGGCTACTGAGAAAAAAGGTGTCCTTACTAGTAATAGGAAAATCAGGTTGAAGAACTGGTTCAGAAATGATGATGGTCAATTTTGTGTGCCAATGGGACAACCAGATTGTTTGCAATGCATGTTTGAAGTTTAGGAAAAAGTGTCTAGGTAATTTGTAATATATGGTTGGAATTTGATAGAGAGTTCTGGCTTTTAGAGGCATCTGTATGGCAGTAAAGCTGAAGGAATATAATGAGATAGGGTAGGAAAAGGAGAGACAGTAGAACAATGAAAACAATCAGGGCAGCATGGCACAGTTTGCAGAATAATTGATTTGAAATCCCAAAGACTTAGGTTCAAACACTGCTTCTCATACCTCATAACATGTTTTCATGGACAAAACATTTAAACCCACTGAGCATCAATTATTTCATCTATAAAAAGAGGGGATTGTGCTAAATGTTCTTTAAAGCTCTTTCCAGTTCTAAAACTGTTATATAATTCTAAAGGCTGAACTGTGGGGCAAACCTTAGCAGATGAATGGAAGAAGAGATGGAAAGGAGACAGAAAGGGCAAAGAAGTTTGAGGAAGGCCAGGAGGGCACAGTGTCCTGGGGGCTTTTATATTCATTATCTCAGTTAATCATAACTCTTATCCAATCAAAGAAAAAGGAGTATTTATTATTAACCCTTTCCACATATGAGAAATCTGACACTGATAGTCACATAGATAGTAAATAGCAAAACTTCAACTCATAATTATGTTCTCTTAGTACAGCATTCTTTCCACAACAGTATTTTCATTACTATAGTAGACATTTATGATATTCCCCTTGAATTTAATTCAGTATAGAAAAAAAGCTATATACTCACATGCATAGACTATAGAATTCAGAATTTCTTAAGTCTTATCCAGTATTTAAGTCAGAATATGATATCTTTATGAAGAAGTGATAATAAATATCCATATAGAAAATATATTGGTACAATCTTGCCATGAGCTTAGTTATACAAAAATGGAACAAAATAGTACACATTTTCTGAATGACATGTATCACAGCATGTATATTTAAATTTTTCATACAATAATCATTGTTAGAATTACACTATTAAAGTAATAAAAATTCCCACTTATGGAGACATTTCACTGAAGTAAAAATGAAATCTCATGAATTGCTAAAATAATATTACTGCTTCAAAAATATGAACATATCCGAACTGAAGTATAAAATAATCTGTTTTGTCATCATGACTTGTATGAAAAATTGTCTTGCACTTACAAGGCATATAGCAATACTTACTTGAAGGGTTTCGTTTGCTTTTTATGTTCATATTTTTATTGTATGGTTATATTTGGAAACCTAAATTAATAGATTTAGAGAACAAAATAATCTTGCTTTATATGTATAGTATACGTGTTCACCAATAAGTCTGTCTTAAATATGCATATTATCCCTATTAATTATGTGCATATAAGTAAAAGAGGACTAAGAAGACCTTATGTAAATTCAGGACTCTGAATATGTATAGATATATACTCTCTATCCCAATGCATTTTTAAAAAATAATATTTCTAGGTTCCCAAGTTGGTTATTTTATTTATTTTGACATACTTTCAAAACATGGTTGGAGGAAGAAAAGGAGAACTTAAAAAAAGAAACAAAAAAAAGCAGGCCATCACAGCCCTGCTATTAAGTCAATTTAACAGAAGAACTTTCAGAAGTTGAGCACTATGAAAAATAGTGCTCAACAAAAATGATATAAATACACCATCTGCAGTAGTGGTGTAGTGGTTTCCCAATACGATGACTGACATTTTCTAGGACACTCACCAATAGTGAACTTTACTGACTGGCTTTGGAAAAAAAATTTCAGAAGGAAAAATCTACTACATGTATATTTCCTTTCCTACTGTGAGTTACTCAAGCTAAAATGTTATGTCTTGGGCATTCACCAGCTTGTTGGATGTAAGGGAGTATGCAAGTCCAACCTTCCCATTAGCACTCCTAAAGAGTCAGAAATACATTAAATAAACAAATCCTTGCAGTTGTTATTCAGTCTGTTTTAACCATGTGCAACACTTGGGAACTCATTTGGGGTTATCGTGGCAAAGGTGCTGGAGTGGTCTGCCATTTCTTTTCCAACTCATTTTAGAAGAAAATGAGGAAAACATGGTTAAGTGATTTGCTCAGGGTTATACAGGTAAGTGATATTTAAGATCACAGTTAAACTCAGGAAACTGAGTCTTTCTGACTCCAGGCCCAGTAATAGATCCACTAGGCCATGTAGCTGCCTACCAAATGAACAAACAGAATAGGAAAAAGGAAATAAATTGTATATATTTGGGAGGAGGAAATTACAGAGGGATTAATATGATTAACAAGCAAGGAGAATTAAAAAAAAGAAATAAACACCATAAGATAAGATAACTGTAGAGGGAGAAAAAAAAAAGATTATCTTCTTACTATTACTAGGGTTCCAGAAATCAGAATTTAATGATTATAAGAACCCTGAAAATGACTAGAAGTCTTAAAGGAAGAAGTAAACGATGCAATTAGAGAGAATAATTAAAAACTCAAAAGAAGAATAAATAAGAGATTAGCAAAGAAGTAGAAACCAAGGTAATAAAGGAGGACTTAAAAATTCAATGATGCAAGATCATATATTAGAGAAAATGAAAGCTAGAAAATACGTAAAATAAATTCTGAGAAATCATCTAAAATTCATCAGCTTCAGATAAGAACATCCTAAAATCAAAAATAAAACATGCATATTTTAAAAATTTCTAAAACAATCCAGAATTTTATTATAAGGGTCAATTATACATTAATATAATCACCAGAAAGAAATTCTAGCTTTAATTTATCCAGAAACATAATTGTCAAGCTCCAGAGCTCTCAGATCATATGATAATTGGATCAAAGGAAAGAGGCTAGGAAGAAAAATATCAAATTAAGGGAAGGAAGAACCTACTTCTTTTTGAATTGGAGGGGATAGAGAAATCCTTGCCTGGATGGAGCAAACATTACCAGAAGAATATTATTGTTACAAAGATAGTCATTTATTTTAGTGAGAAACTTGGGACCTTTAAAGCAAAGGCAATCTATCTCCACCAGCTACATTTTCTCTCAAAGATAAATTTATTTATTAAACACCTTTTTGGGCTGTTCATTTTGACTGCATAAGATGGCTGGGATAATAAAGATAGTTATTTACTTGATTTTTTGTGAACATACATATGTGTGTATGTATGTACATACATGTGTGTGTATTTCCAATGTGAGTATGTAAATTAAATACTCTTGAGTGAAAATGAATCTCATTTAAGCAAGTTCTGCTATGTTCTAAGTAGAATGAAATTAATACACTATCATATAGAAAGAAGGATCTGACCAGCATTAAAGAATTCTTCTTGCATGTAGTCTCTGCCACAGAATCCTCCATTGTGATGACAAATGAATGTTTTTGTTGAAGACTTGAAACCATACTTCTTTTAAGATCAATAAAGTATCATCAAAATCACATATGTTGTTACATCTTTCTAGGAATCTTCTATGATTTTGATATATGGCTGGGAAAAACCAATCTGCACAGTCACTAATTGGAGGAAAGTAAATAAAAAGAGCCCTGAAATATCACCTTATAGCCATTAAATTAACAAGTATACTAAAAGAATAGAGAAAAAACGCCTGTGATAAGCCCATGAAAGTGAATCTTTGATTTAGGTTACCCTTTTTGGAAAAAAAAATTGCTATTATGCAAGCATTAATTCAATATTTATTCCCCTTGATCCAGGTATTTCAATATTGTCTCTAAATTCCTCAGAATAATATTAATACATCATAAGATATGATAAATACAAAGAATTCAAAGAAACGTGAGAAAGCTTGTTTTAAATGATGCAGGCTAATGCCAAAATTAAAACACACACACACACAATTATTCCAAAAATATAAATAAATTCGGCATGGGGAGGTAACAACACTGGTTATTGTAAATAATTTTATTATGATGCAAGTCATATCAATAAGCATGCACTCAACACCTGCCATTTTCTAGACATTGTGGTAAGCTCTGGTAATACAAAGAAAGGCAAAATGAATGCATACCCCCGAGCATAAGGAGATCGCTTTTGGCAGAGAAAATGATATGCAAGCAATTACGCATAAACAAGACATATTCAGAATAAATTGGGGGCCATCTCAGACAGTAATGTCAATATCAAAAGGTACATGCCTCCTTTCTCTTTATAGTAGATGATCTAACAGGATGGGAAATATATTCCATAAAGTAGTTTGGGTGCTTACTGGGAAATATTGTCTGTATTAAAAACTGCCTGTTCATTAATAATAATAATAATAATAACAATAATAATAATAAAATGGTGTTGACATGCTTTAAAAAAGTTTTATGGGATTTAGTTATAGAATTTAAAAAAAATCATGATGTTGTTAAAATGAAAGTGTATGATAAGGATAATCTTTACCTTGTCAAGGAATAATAAAAATATTGCAAGATAAAAGAAAATATCATTGCAGGGAATATCTATTCATTTATTTCAATAAATATGTAGCAATTGTAAAGGGAAATTAAAGACTAGCTTAAGATAGTAGAGTCGGTCTCAAGCCAACAGGATCTGACTTCAAGTCCCAACTCTGTCATACACTGCTTGTATGACCATGGGAAAATCAATTAATGTCTTTGTTAAAATTAACTTCTCAACTTCTCTAAATTGCGGAGGAGGTGCTGGCCTGTATTTGGAGAGGCAATGTCTCCCACTAGGTTATTTCTTAATCACTTTTATAGTTCTTTTCTCATCAGAAATTATACAGATACAGGAAGAAATAATTTTTGTACAAGGATAAAGTCACAAGTGTGGTTTCCAGGGAGATATAACAAAGTCTGAAATTTCATTTTTTATAATAAGTCCAAGGAGAGAAAATGAAGAATCTAAGTTGTATCATTGTAAATATGTACTGATACATGTTCATTTTCTTTGAATACAAGATATGTTGGGATTTATAAATCTAAAGTGGTATATAAACTGCTTGTAAAAAGTTTGTAAGATTGCTATGATAAGTTTAATAAAAGGGAATAAAAGATCTTTAGAAGAGAATTCTAGCATTTGCCTTCTATGTTACCTTTTGTAAACTCATCCTAAATATAGCTTGTTTTTTTTTTGATTCCACATCAATTTCCAACCAGTTTATATTCAACAATAGTTGTTTTCTTCACTTGAAATCTTGTTCTGTTTGTTAAATCTCAGCACTATTTTCATTAAAAATGAAATTCTTTCACCACGCCTGCCTTTGGTACTTGGGAAGCCTTATATCTATAACAAATATTTTTTTTTCCATTTTTAGTCTCTTGGTGTGAAATGTACAAATATGTGAAGCAAGTTATTCATGGATATCAATTATTAATAAATGTTATGAAATGGAAATAAATTTGCAGTAGACATTCAAAAGAGAAAAATAATAGACAATAAAGCCATAAAATAGACACATTTACCAAAACAAATGTTTATTTTGGTCTTATCAGTGCTTTGAAGGTTGCATTAGAAGTACAGATTTGTGATCCAGACATATTCATTGTCCAAAACATGGGTAATATTAAGTAGATGACTAAATTATAATCAGTGTTATTAATCTATAACTATGCATATTTCTTTCAAATTGATCTCATTTAAGAGAGAGAAGTTAGGAGGAGGTTTGTATTCAAATCAATTGTAGTCAACTAACTTACTGTATAATTGTAAGGTGTAGGATTTTCAAAAAAGTACCATCAGTATTCACACATAAATGGATTCATTGTAACATTGTTCATGTTAAAGTGTCATGATGTAGCACAGCAATGTCATCTTGCCAGTTCAAGTGAACTCAAAAAATGACAACTTATCTTAACTTTTAAACAGGTCATACTGTAAGTGATAAATGTGACCTACATTTGGAAATATTTGGGTCACAGATGTGCATTTCTAACACAATCTTTAAGCTTTAACATATCTCAAATGAAGATGTTGAATTTTAGAATACAAATTTCAAAGTAGAAGGAATCTTAATGATTATCTAGTCCAATCCCTTCATTCTAGACATGAAAAAACTAGAACACAGAGAGATGTAAAATTGATTGTCCGTACAGTTAATGACATAGACAGGTCTAGAATTCAAGTTTTGCTTCTCTTATTCCACTATCCTTTCCACTCCAATATTTTCTAATTTCCTTGGCATAGAAGTGAACCATGAAAATCATACCTTTCCCCTGTTACTGTTCCTTTAAGTTGTATGAACCTAATGGCAAATCGACAAATAAGCAATATCCGAGAAAGTTTTCAAGATTTCCATTTTTTCCCCAAAAATCAGCTTCATTGATAGCTCACATGTAGTATTTTACTTTGTAGTCAATGAAGCACTTCCCTCATCACATCTTAGAAGCACATTTATTATGACTATTCTTTTACAAATGAGGAAACAGAAAGGTTAGAAAAGCTAAATGATTTCCTCATGCTTATGTAGCTAATAAGTAGATACCCAAACCAGATGTTGTCTATTTCTCAAGAAAGGGTAGTTATCAGAAAAATAAGACTTCATATGACAATAGCCTTTTAAACATAAGTTGATCCTTATGATAATGAATGTTACAGCTTGTCATTGAAATTAGAAAATAGGAAATTAAGATAAAATAGGAAGGGAATAAAGAGGAAATTCCCCAATAGTGAGAGATGATCAGACTAGCTATTGTTCATTAAAGGAAATTTGAATCTTTCTGTTTTTACTATATATTATCATTTCTCATTTACCTTAAGCTTAAGTACAGCAAATTTAAAAGGAGAGAGTTGGGTCTAGATTGCTTCACAGAAATCTTTGCTGTTTGTTAGTAATAGTAGTAATGAGAGTAATGATAATGAAATATGTCTATGCAGCAAAAAATTGAAAGCCCTATTATCAGAGACATGTATACCAAATAGGCAAAAGAACTTTTGACAACATAATCTATCTCAATTACATATTTATAAATCTAAATCTTACACTATATCTCCATCTAGAGTTGTAGATAGAGATATAAGTATAGCTAAGTATATATGTATGTAATATAAATATATATAAAGTTTAAGCATATCAGCATTTATATATCTATATATGTTCATATAAGTATGTGGTATACTTAGCAGTGGTACAGAGTTAGAAAGATCTGAGTTTAAATCTGACCTCAGACTTTAACTGTGTGATTCTGGCCAAATCACTTAGCCTCTCTCTTCCTGTTTCCTCAGCTGTAAAATGGGGATAAGAGCACCTACCTCCCATGGTTATTGTGAAGATACAATGAGATAATAACTATATATAGGCCAGTACTAGACACATAGTAGGTGCTCAACATTTTTTTTTTCCCCTCTCTGCTACCATATATTTTAAAGAAATCATACCCATAAATTGGGGAATGACTGAATAAATTGTGGTATATGAATGTAATGGAATACTATTGTGCTATAAGAAATGATGAACAGGAAGACTTCAGACAGGGCTGGAAAGACTTGTATGAACTGATGCCAAGTGAAAGAAGCAGAACCAGGAGAACTTTGTACACAGCAACAACCACAGTGTGTGAGGATTTTTTTTTTTTTGGTGGACTTAGTACTTCATTGTAACGCAAGGACTTAAAAAATTCCCAATGGACATGAGGCAAAATGCCTTCCACATCCAGAGAAAGAAATATGGAATTTAATCACAGAACGAAGCAGATCATTTTCTTTTATATTATGTTTTGTTTTGTTTTCTGATTTCTCTCATTCATTTTAATTATTCTATGCAACATGACTGAGATGAAAATGTATTTAATAGGAATGTATGTGTTGAACCTATTTAAAACTGTATGATGTCTCAGGGAGGAAGTAGGGAGGGAGGAAGGAAGGAAAGGGAGGGAGGGAGGAAAATTCTAAGATATATGGAAATTATTATAGAACACTGAAAATAAACAAAATAATTTAATAAAAAAAAGTCATAGAGTGGGGGAGTTGGGGTATGTAAACAATCATATAGATCATCTATGTTTCTTCAGATCATGGATTCAAATACACATCAATTCACATCATGTCTTCACACTCAATTTTCATACTTCACTCTTTCCTCAAAGCCACTTAGCTTTGAGTTTTCAATGAAGCTTATTATAGTTTAAGCAAATGGAGTATGCACTTTGGAAATGTCTGCCACCAACTGCTTGTGTAGTATTTAGAAATGTAGTTGTGTCTCACTGTGATAATTACTTAGCTCTAAAGACACTCCTAGGCTGGAGTGTTGAAAGTATCTCTGAGAGGATAAAAAGTCTTTTTTTTTGCAGTTAATATTTTATTAACAAGTACTTACAGGTACTCTTGTTTTGTAGTGTTTTCCTGGAACTCATTTAATTAAATTGGCATCATACCTGGAAGGAAAAGAAAAGTAAATATCTCTGCAATTCAGCTTAAAATTGCTAGCATCATAGCATTCATCATGATTATGTCAATTACATTTAATAAGTCATCATTAATACTTCCTCTTTCATTTACCATTGCAGGTAAGACCCTTTTGAAATATACTTATTTGTTGCGGGTACGGGCATAATTTTTAGCAAATTGGTTTAATTCATTTTTGAGTTGTAAATATACATGCAAAATAAAACAAATGTGTTTCATGAAAGTCATTTTACTTATCATTGAACAGTTTAGGTCACACACACCCTCATTTAAATTAAATTTTTTAAACTTGAAAAATATTTTTCAATTATACAGGTCAAATTAAGTTAAAAATAATAAAAAAAAGTGTTATATCTGAAGAAACCATTGAATATTTTACAATGCTAGAATCATAGGATCCTATGTTTGGAGCAAGAATGAACATTAGAAGCCACCCACCTTCATTTTATGGATGATGAATCTGAGGTCAAGGAAGCTTAATGGACTTCCCCAAGGTTACAGAGGTCATAAGAAGTAGAGATGGGATTAGAATACAGGTCCTTTTACTTTAAATTCAGCAATTTTTCTGTTACATCTCTGGCTATCTTAAAGTGAGAAAACCCAGGGCCAGCTCTCCCTCTGTCTTTCTGTCTGTCCTTCTCTCTCTCCCTTGTTTCTCCCATAGATTACATCAATAGACAGACCAATAGATAATTATTGATAAATTGATCAGTGAATAGATAGATGGATTTATATATCCATATATATCCATATATTGTATTTATATATCTTTAGTACTATGAATCCATATATGTGTGCATGTATATTTACATATGAGTGAAGAAAAAATGGGCAATGATACACTATCTTATAATTTAATGAGATAAAAGCACATTGTAAATCTGATTTTAATTCATCTATTTGTTTATTCATCCATTTATCTCTTATTTATGCATGAATTTATTATTTTTAAGTATTTTTCATTCATTTGTTATTTTATTGGCCTATTTATTTAGATCTAAATCTCTGATTTCAATGTCATGAGGAAGTTTCCTGGAAGTTTCCTATGCTGATATAAAATAATCAACTAATTCAAAGTCTTAAATATGAAATAAGATACTAAGAAAATAAATTACTTACCCATTCTCATAAAATCAGTCTGTATTAGGCAGAATCTGAACCCAAGTCTTCCTGACTGCAGTAGTAATTCCCTTCTCCAAGGTATCATCAAAGTTAAGAGGTATTTTAAATGCAAATTTTAGTTAATAAAATGGATAAAAAATGTAAAAGGAGGCCTTTCTTAAAATGAGGCCTATTTGAAATTATCTTCATTTTTTATGTGAAAGGAAATTAGAATATAAACATTTTTTACACAAATTCTATTGACTGTATTTGTCCAACATTCCTTCATATTTTAATTAATCAATAAAAATTTGTTAAGCACCTACTATGTGGTCAGCAATGTGCTAAGCCAATATTATGCTAAGCTCCTTAACTTAAGGAATTCACACTATCCTTGATTTTGTTTTTAATATTTTTGTCTAAAGTTTTGAGTTCCATATGTTATACCTCTCCTACCCCCTCCATGAGATGGCAACCAATCAGAGCGAGGTCATACATGTGCAATGTTATCTGTTTTGGACAAGAAGACTCAAAAAAAAGAAAAGCAAAACTATCATAATTCAGTCTGTATTCAAGAAATGTATCAGTTCTTTTGCTGGAGGCAGATAGCATGCTTCATCATTAGTCCTTTGGAATTGTCTTTGATCATTGTATTGCTAAGAAGAGCTAGATCATTCACAATTCTTCATGGAACAATGCCACTATTATTGTGTGCAAAATTCTCCTGGTACTGTTCACTTAACTATGCATCACTTCATGTGTTTCCATATTTTTTCTAAAATCATTCTGCCGGTCATGTTTTTTTTTTTATGGCACAATAATATCTATTACAACCATATACCACATCTTGATAAGCCACTCCCCAATTGATGACCACCCCTTCAATTTCCAATTCTTAACTATTACAAAAAGAGGAGATATTATAAATATTTTTGTACAAAGAGGTTTTTCTCCTCTTTTTGGATATCTTGGGGGTATAGAACAAGCAACGGTATAACTGGGTCAAAGAAAATGCACAGTTTGTTTGCCTTTTGGACATAGTTCCAATTATTCTCCAGATTGGTTGATCAGTTCCCAACTCCACCAAAAGTGTGTTAGAGTCTCTGTTTTCCTACATCCCCTCCAAAATCCAAAAATTTACGTTTTTGTTGTATCAGCCTATGTAATAAGTATAGGATGATACCTCAGGGATATTTTAAATTCCATTTCTCAAATCAATAGTGATTTATAGTCATTTCCATAATACTGATAGCTTTGATTTCTTTGTCTGAGAACTGCCTATTCATATCCTTTGACCATTTATCAGTTGAGGAACACTTTTTATTTTTTTAAAAATTGTCTCACTTCTTTATATTTTGGGGAAGTGAGGCTTTTATGAGAGATACTTGTTGCAATTTTCCCCAAGTTTTGTGCTTTCCTTATAATTATATATATATATATATATATATTTATATAACTTTGTATACTTATATTTATGTAATATGTCATACATTTATTTATAATATATATTATATAAAATAATATTTATATATACATATACATAATTGACTATATAACACATTTTGTAATGTTCGCTGGATCTTCTTTGGTCCTAAATTCTTCCATCATCCAGAAATGTGAAAGACAAACTATCCCATATTGCTTAATTTCCTTATAGTATCGTTCTTTATGTGTAAGTGGTATACCTTTGTTGATCTTATCTTGGTGTAAGAATTGAAATGTTAGTCTATACCTAGTTTCTGCCTTGCTTATTTTCCAGTTTTCCTAGAAGTATTTGTCAAATAATGAGGTTTTTTCCAAAAGCTTGGATCTTTGGGTTTAACATATACCAGACTACTATGGTGATTTACGAAAATGTAATTTGTACTACATTAAATCCATTGATCACTCTATTTCTTAGCCAATATCAGTTTGTTTTCATAATGTCCACTTTACAATAAAGTTTGAGATCTGATACAGATAGATCACTTTCTTTTGCATTTTTTCATTGTTTCCCTTGATATTCTTGAGTTTTTGTTCTTCCAAATGAATTTTATTATTAATATTTCTAACTCTGTAAAATATTTGATAGTCTGATTGGTATGGCACTGAATAAATAAATTTAGGTAGAATTATCATTATTATTTTATTGGCTCAGTGTACCCTTGAGCAGTTGTTTTTTTTTTTCAGTTCTTTAGATCTGATTTATTTTTGTGAAAAGTGTTTCATAGTTTTGTTCTCATGGTTTCTGGGTTTGTCTTGACAGGTAGACTATGAGGTATTTTATATTGTCTATAATTATTTTAAATGAAATTTCTCTTTCTATCTCTGGCTTCTGGGCTTTGTTAGTAATATATACAAATACTGATGATTTATATGGGGTTTTTTTGTATCCTGCAACTCAGATAAATTTGTCAATTATTTCAAGTACCTTCTGAGTTGATTCTCTAGGATATTCTAACAACATATTTTGTGCAAAGAGTGCTTTTTTTGTTTTGTCATTGCCTTCTCTAATTCTTTTCTTTTCTTTGTCTTTTCTTATTCCTATAGCCAATATTTCTAGTACAATATTAAACAATAGGGGAAATGATGGGGATCCTTGCTTTACCCCTGATCTTACTGGGAAGGTTTCTAGCATGTCAATATATGAAATAATGCTTGCTGATGGTTTTAGATAGATTTATCATTTTAAGGAAAACTCCTTTTATTCTTATTCTCTCTATAGTTTTTAAAAGGAACAGGTACTATATTTTGTCAGAGTATTTTTCTGCGTCTATTGAGATAATCATATGATTTCTGTTGTTATTGATTATATTGATAGTTTTCCTAATATTGAATTAGACCTTTATTTCTGGTATAAATCCCACCTGGTCAGAGTGTATGATTCTTGTGATATATTGCTGAAATCTTTTAGCTAGTGTTTTATATAAATTTTTACATAAATATTCATTAGCAAAATTAATCTATGATTTTCTTTTTCTGTTTTCGCCCCTCCTAGTTTAGATATCAGCACCACATTTGTATCATAAAATGAATTTTGCAGGACTCTACCTATCTTTCCACATAATTTATATAGTATTGGATTAACTGTTCTTTAAATGTTTGGTAGAATTAACTTGTGAATTCATCTAGTCCTGGAGATGTTTTCCATAGCAAGTTCTTCTTCAATTTATTTTTCTAAAATTTAATTACTTAAGCATTTTATTTCTTCTGTTAATCTGGGTAGTTTATATTTTGTAGATATTCATTCATTTCATTTAGATCATCAAATATTTTGGCATATAATTGGGCAAAATTTTTCCTAACAATTGTCCTAATTTCCTCTTCATTGCTAGTGAAGTCACCCTTTGTTTTTGATACTAGTAATTTGGTTTTCTTCTTTCCTTTTTTAAACCAAATTAAAAATTGTTTTATTTATTTTATTGAATTTTTTTTCATAAAACCAGAAGCTGGTTTTATTTAATAGTTCAGTGATGTTCTTACTTTCAATATTATTAAACTCTTCTTTCATTTTCAGGTTTTCCAATTTGATGTTTAATTGGAGATCTTTAATTTGTTCTTTTTCTATTTTTTTTAGTTACATGGCCAACTCATTGATCTATTTTTTTCTCTGTTTTATAGATGTAAACCATTAGAAATATAAATTTTCCCCTAAATATGAGTGTGGCTGCATGCCATCAATTTTGACATGTTTCATTGCTGTCATTTTCTTTAATAATGTTAACAATTGTTTCTATGTGTTGTTCTCTAACTCATTTGTTTTTTTAGGATTATTTAATTTCCATTTAGTTTTCAATCCCTCTTTCTGTTGTTCATTACCAAATGTAATTTTTATTGCATTATGAACTGAAAAGGATTCATCTACTATATCCACTTTTCTTCATTTGGTTGTGGGATTTTTAATGTCCTAATACATGGTTAATTTTTATGTAGGTGTCATGTACCACTGAGAAAAATGTATATTCCTTTCTATTTCCATTCAGTTTTCTTCAGATATCTATCATATCTAACTTTTCCAGAATTTTAGTCACCTCCTTGTTTATGTTTTGGTGAGATATATCTAGTTCTGAGAAGGGAAAGCTGAGGTCCCTCAGTCATAAAGTTTTATTAACTATTTCTTCCAATAACTCATTGAACATCTCCATCAGGAAATTAGATACTGTACCATTTGGTGCATAAATGTTTAGTATTTATGTGACTTCATCATATATGGTATCTTTTAGTAAGATGTAGTTTTCTTCATTATGTCTTCTTATTAGATCTATTTTTGCTTTTGCTTTTTCTGAGATCATAATTGCTAACCCTTTCTTTGCTTCAGCTGAAGCATAGTAAATTCTCCTCCAGCTCTTTACATTTACCCTGTGTGTATCTCTTCACTTCAAATATGTTTCTTGTAAACAGCATATTGTAGGATTCTGCTTTTTAACCCATTCTGCTGTCCTTTTCCATTTAATGGTTGAGTTCATCTCATTCACATTTGTAATTATAACTATATTTTCCTCCATGTTATTTTCCCTTTGTTTCTCTCTCTCTCTCTCTCTCTCTCTCTCTCTCTCTCTCTCTCTCTCTCTCTCTCTCTCTCTCTCTAACTCATGTTTTCCTTACAAAGTGCTTTATTTCCAATCAAGACCTTCTCCAATCTACTATCCTTTTAAGTAGTTCCTCTTCCCCTTCTATTACACCTGTCACTTCTTACTTCCTTATAGGGTAAGATATATTGCTATATCCAACTGAGAGTGTATGTTATTTTTTCTTTGAGGCAATTTTGTTTACAGTGAAGTTTAAGCTTTGTTTGCCACCCCTGTCACCTTCCTTACCATTACAATAGATCTTTCATACCTCTTTTATGTGGGATAATTTACCCCATTCAACACCCCCCTCCTCTTGTAGTGCAATTTTCTTTATCAGCCCCTTATTTTGTTTTTTTGTGGGGTTTCATACCATCAAAGTCACCATATATATCCTTACTTTCTGTCTATATAAACTCCTTATTGTCATTAGGTTCTTAAGAGCTACAAATATTATATTGCTATATAGAAATATAAACAGTTTAACCTTATTGGACTTCTTTTCTCCTTCTTGTTTCCTTTTTGTGTTTTTATGTTTCTCTTGAGTCTTGTATTTGGTGTTCATTTTTTTTTCAACTCTGGTCTTAGAAATGCTTGAAAGTCCTCTGTGTATGTAAATGTCATTTTTTTACTGAAAGATTATAGTCAATTTTGTAGGTAATTGATTCTCCATCGTAACCCTAGCTCCTTTGCTTTACAGTATATTATATTCTAAGCTCTCTGGTTTATTAATGTGGATGCTACCAAATGCTGTATAATCCTTAAGCTCCACAATATTTGAATTGTTTCTTTTTGGCTCCTTGCAGAACTTTCTTCTTTATTCATGAGCTTTGGAATTTGGCCATGATATTACTGGGAGTTTTCATTTGGGGATTTCTTTCAGGTGTTGATTGATGTATTCTTTTAATTTATATTTTGACCTCTGGTTTGAATATATTTGGGCAGTTTTGTTTAATAATTTCTCTAAAGATGTTCTCTAGCCTCTTTTTTTCTTTTTGATCATGGCTTTTAGGTAGTCCAATAATGCTTATATCATCTCTGTTAAATCCATTTTCTAGTTTTTTTTTTAATTTCCAACAAGAAATTTCAAATTACCTCTTTTAGTTTTTTAAATTTTGTTTTTATTGTATCTTCATGTCTCATAGAGTCATTAGCTTCCATTTTGTTCAATTCTAATTTTAAAGGAAATATTTTCTCCAGTGAGATTTTGTACTTCCTTTTCTATTTGGCTAAATCTATTTTTAGGGAGTTGTTTTCCTCAGTAATTTTTTGTATATCTTTCCCCATGCTATTGACTGTCTTTTTCACGATTCTCTTGCATTACCCTTATCCCTACCAATTTTTCTTCTACTTCTCTTACTTGCTTATTAAAAAATTTTTTAAAGCTCTTTCAAAGTTTTTGTTTTGTTTTGTTTATTGGTGAGGGAGGGCTCTGAGATCAAATGACATTCTTCTTTTAGACTTCAGATGAAACAATTTTGACACTATTGTCCTCTTTAAAGTTTATGCCTTGATCCTCCCTGTCCCCTTAGTAGTTTTCTTTAGTCAATTTTTTTTCTTGGTTTTTGCTCATTTTTTTCTGTTTTCTTCATGACAAAATTTTTATGTAAGTGTTTGGCTTGGGTACTGCACTGTCCAAAGCATTGTGTGCTGGGACTCCTCTTACTGCTTGCTTTCACTGGGCTTCAGGGCTTAGCTGCTTGCTTTTACTTGAGGGAAGGCTATTCTTCTGGCTTGTACACTCTGTTAGCTTCCCTTGGGTGTGAAGTGTAGCTGCTGACCTGCCCCATGGGTGGGACCTTGTTGCTAGATTACTATGGAAACAGAATATCTCTACTGGAAAGCCCCCATGGCAGGATCTCGCTGTTGGTCAGTCTTGGGGCCAGACTTCACTACTGGTCAGCAACAGGGTGAAGGCCTTTCTAGTGCTAGAGGTGGAGTTTCTGGAGAGGGGTTTTGCTGTTCTGCTCAGACTTGCCTACGGGATTGTTAGTTTTCAAGAAGTCAGCCCCTCACTGGTGGAATGCCCCAAGTTTGGAGCCTTGCTGCAGGCCTCCTGTTGTGGGCCTGGCTGCTGCAGCTGCGGCTACTCTGGGACCTCACTCTTCTCTAGCCCCAGTGAGACAGACTATTAGTGCAGTGCTGGTAAGACGAATTCCTTCTCCTAGATGAGGCAGTCTTTCTAGTGGTTTGGGGGAAATTTTAAAGGGTTTCAGAGAGTTCCTTCTTTACTCCACCATCTTGGTCCCATAAGTCCTCCCTTATTTTAATTTTTAAATAGCTATAGTTGTATTATAACCCTCAGAAACTTCTCATCTTCCTTTCTATTTGGTCCTACTTTCCTATAGCACTTCATATTAAAGTGATCCTGATCACGCTACAAAATACTAAACCTGCTCATGACTTAGGATTGGTAGATATCAGGAGAAGTGAGATAATGCAATTTCAATAAATCTACCTTCTAGCTTAATCTGCATATAAAGCAGCAACATTTTCTAATAGAAGCAAGTTTTCATACTAATGTGGCTCACTGTGAGAAAACAGATTAAATGAATATGGATCACCACTGGTGGCACAGTTACTCCTCTTTTTAAAACTGACTAAATTAATTCAACTGACAATATTGGAATGACCATAATTTTTCATGAGAAAATTCAGAGATGATTTTAATAATGTTGGGTATTTATGCCTCAAAAAGGATGCTGTGTAATTAAAGCAGCAATTCACCTTAATTGCAAGAAGAGGATAATTGCTTGAAAATGAGCCACACAATTTAATTGGGAAAAATAAAATCATATAGTTCTTAAACAGGAAAAAAAATATTTTACTTTTTAATTTTAGGGGCACTCCATTATATTTCAGTAGAACTTCACATGCTCTTATCTGAAGAAGTCCAAATATTACCAATTATTTTTTGATAAATTCTCCCACAAGGTTAAATCCTCCTGTTGCAATGGAAATCTGTGCTGTTGATATCTCCACTAACTTGGAAGTAAGAAATTGTAATATAAGTAGTAATGCATTATGATGGCACGTTGTATTTACATAAGGGATATTTAAATTGTAATCCTTTGTTTACTGGTAATTTTTAGAGCCTATTGAATTTAAATCACCCAGTTCACTGCAAAAATGAAGAAAAAATACATTGAGCAAGTATGAGTATCGAAAATCTGGGCAAAGCAGTAAAGAAGGAAATAAGAGAAAAGCTCATGGACCTTGCCACTTATAATAATGAGAAATTGGTAAAAAAAAAATAAGTGTAGTTGAATTATATGAATTCATAGTAATTATTATGGTCTGCAGATACTATTAATTGCTATATGAATGGAGTCCAAATCAATTGAAATTAGCAGTCTCAAATTAAAGTTCATTTGATCACTTAAACTGGTAATCTGTTCATAGCTATACCTGTCATTTCTGAGGAAAGGAAGTCACAATTACAAAGAAGAGAAATAATAAAATTTTCACCTAATTAAAAATAAAAAGACCTATGAGTGAATCTTTCTGTCTTTTTTCTCCTCATCTCCATTAAACCCCTTCCCCCAGTGTGTGTCTATGTGTGTGTGTGTGTGTGTGTGTGTGTGTGTGTGTGTGTGTGTGTGTGTTGAGGGTATGTCTAGGATTCAAAAGTTTCCCATACTTTTGGTTTTATACTGTGGATGGAATATCTATAAAATATAGTATGCAGTAAAACAATAATAAACAGGTTTTTTCAGTTCCATCCATCCCACCCCCAACTCCATTCCCAAAGTAAGACTGTTGCATTCATTTTCATAACCAAATGCTGTGGGGATCTATCCCAAAGGACCACTTGGAATTTAGTGAATCTATCTTGTAAGTCAGGAGATTACATATCTGCAGCACTATGTGCTGTAAAAGTTACCTTTAATAGCCAATAAAAGTGGCAAGAGTCATTGCTTACTACCTGATAGCAAGTACTTTTTCAAATTACAGAATTCATTTGTTATGCTCCACTTAACATATCTATAACACTGCAACAAGAGATGCCATCATCCAACAGCTATTTAAATGAGTAAAAGAGTAAATGCTAAAGAAAGAGGTAATAGGATGGAAAAATGAAAGCATTATGCCAAGACTTTCTTTGAGGGAAGGGAAGACACAGGGTTAGAGCCCACAGGAAATGCATTATATTAAGTAATCAACAGAGACTATTTTTTACTAGACTTTGATTAGAAAAAAGTTATTATAAAGACAAACAAGATATAAATAACTCATATCAGATAAAATGATAACTTAGTACATGTTGCAAACTTAAAATGATTACCTATCATGGAAGACAGTTTCTTCAGTTTTGTGAATTTGGGCTTGAGTAGAAGAGGATGTAGATTGATTGGAATCTTTCATTATACTTCTCTATAAATGTGAAGAAATGCAAAAACAACAGCCACTTGAAACAAATTAGACTTATTGAAATTAAGCAATGTATAAATCTGATGCCATTGGTTCATTAATTCATTCAAAAGTAAATAATTGACACCAAGTATATGCCAGTAACTATTTAGTTCATTTATAACTATAATGATGAATACATGAATGAACACATTATGATGTCTACCCTTAAAAATGCAAATGGAGATATTTGGAACCAAATATACGATTTTTTACATGTAGTTGTGGGATTGTTAAAAGAAATTTTGAGAATCAGAAGATCAGGGTTGGAGCCCTCAGTTTGCACCTCACTAGCTGCATGAAAATTGCAAGTTTCTTAGACCTTTATGGTTTTTCTCCTCTGTAAAATTAGAAAGTTTGATTAGAAGATTTTAAGCTTCTTTTCAAGTCATTCTCTGATTCACCCTTCTTTATCATTTTACCCAGATTTCATTGAGTGGCAGCATTATGCAAGGAATAGTATGTTTTTAATCCAGGAAGACATAGATTCAAATTCTGCCTCAAGTAATTGCCAGCTATGTGAATCTGGGCAAATCACTTACCCCTCTCTCAAACTTAGTTTCTTCATCTGCAAAATTGGGGGAGGAGACTGCATTTGAAACCCTCAAAGCCCCCTTCCAGATATAAATCTATCATTCAATTATCCTTTAACCATCTTAAAATTCAGTGGGATTCTTTGAAAGGTTAATCAATGACAAATGATACCTAAAAGTGGTCTAAAAGTGCCACATAAACAAAATAGGTGAAACTTAACTAGACTCCAAAACATAGTGTGTGGGGGTGAAGGTGGGGAATGCATTAAGGAGAGTGAGTAGTGAGTAGCCTACAAACTAAATACACGTTAATTGCATGGCATGATAACTCCAACAGCATACCATGATTCTCAGGATTTGTGCTTTTTTTTTTTACATTATAGAGAAATCTTTCCACTCTTATAGACCATAGTCTTTCTATTTACTGAAAATAACAACTAGACAATAAATTCTATAAATTTTGCAGTTACTTACATTAATGAATAAATTAATAAACCTTTATACCAGACATTCTACTTGTCAGATACTGTACTGTGAGATGAGCCACTGTCATTGTACTGAAGACTATGTCCAAGGAAGAAAAATGTCATAAAACTGGAAAGGTAAGAGGGAGCTACATTATGCAGGGCTTTGAGTGTCAAACAGAGGATTTTTCATTTGTTCCCAAAAGCAACAGGAAGCCACTGGAGTTAATTGAGTAGGGTTGTGTGTGACATGGTCAGACTTGTATTTTAGGAAAATCACTTTGGTAGCTGAATAGAGGATGGATTAGAGAGGGGAGAGACTTGACTGCACCACCCACCCCCATCCACAGCATGCTATTGCATTAATCCAGGGCTGAGGTGGTAAGAACCTATAATAGAGTGATGGCAGTATCAGAAAAAAGAAGGGGGTAGAAGGTACTTTTGAGAGGTGTTGCAAAGCTAACATCAAACAGAATTCACAACAGATAAGATATGGGAGGTGAAAGATAGTGAGGAATCCAGGATAACTCCTAGGTTGTGAAAGGTGGAGAAAGAGAGAGAGAGAGAGAGAGAGAGAGAGAGAGAGAGAGAGAGAGAGAGAGAGAGAGAGAGAGAGAAGAGAAAGCTGATGAGATCACTAGGTGAAATAGTATAGAGGGCAAAGAAGGCCCAGGACAGAACCATGAGGAGGTTCCAACAAAAGAGACAGAAAGGTAGGAGGAAAACCAGGAAAGAGTGGTGCCCTGAAAAACTAGAATGAGAAAAACTAGAGAAAAAGAGAGTTTGAAGGAGGGGAGACTGATCAATAGTGATAATGGATGCAGAAAGGTCATTTATTGTCTCATTTGATCCTCAAATGAGCCACGTGAGGTAGGTGCTATTATTACATCCATCGTATAGATGAGGAAACTGAGTTTAAGTAACTTGCCCACTGTCTAGTCACTCTGCTGCGAAGTGTCAGGGCAAGGAATTGAAACCTGTTCTCTCTGATTTCAAGCCCAGTACTTTTTATATTGCATTAGAATGATTCTTAATTGTGGCAATGTATAATATAGTATATAAAGCTATTTAAGTCTATTCTGTTTCATGCTTAATGCCCTGTTATTTCTAATTTATTCTAATGGCCAGAACTAAAGGAACAATAAATGGAAACCAAAGAGAGGTATATTTGCAGTAACTACCTTGATTCCCAGTACCTGAGGGCCAGTTATGTTATATTTAACTCTACCCCTGCATTCTTTGATCCCCTTAATGAGGTCTTGGAGTGGTTAGGGTCTCTGCCACTGACTCCAATGATGTTTCCTCCAATGTGTGAAGTCCCTTTCACCCCAATTCCATCAATCCACTTAACTATTGGATTTAGACTATTTATTTCAAATGCATAATAGCATATATACAAATACACTCCTCAACATGTGGGGAGTAGTCTCTCCCCCCTTCTCCAGAAAAAGTCTCCCATTAGTTTCTCAATTTAACTTAATCCTATCTAGCACCAAGAGAGGCCCCAAGTTCAAATCTTTCTTGGTCTCCAGACCCAGGCACCCCGACCTCTCAGATTTTGCCTGATCTGAGTACAATTACACCGTGAATCGTGATTCCGTGGGCACTGATCATGTCTTAGACTCCCATGTCCAGTGGGATTATCGATTTCATATAACACTGAGGACAAATGCAACAGATCAGAGACAGAAATACCTTAAACCCATTTCTCAGGGTCACCGATTCACCAGTTTCTCTCCTCACCAGTTCTTGTCATGGCATAATGCTAAGAGTTAAACTACTTTCACTAGTCACTGACTGGGAAAAGAGGGAGCAGGATGTCCCATTCTGAGAGTTTTAAAGTCAAAGTTTGTTCTGGCTAAAAGCTTAAAGGAAACTATTATCATCTACGTGGTAGGGAAATGCAGGAAATGCTTCCTGGGCATGCACAACAAGACTCTCCTTAAATAAAGAAAAATGATAAGAAAGAAAATCTTCCTAAAGATAGGTGCTAACCAAAAGTTGAACTAGAAAGCTTTTCTTTACTGGAATGTCATCAAGCAAGACTGACTGGGATTTTTTACGGGGATTTTTATTCATGTTGTGTAAATTCCATTCATGGCTAAAATGACTTCTGAGATCATGTGAAGTAATACATGTATTTGTGTTTCTCTAATAATCATTTACTAAGTGATTTGATGTTTTTTTAAAATATTACATAGTTTTAAATATATTAAAGATTTTTATTTGTCTATTTTGTTTAATCAATTTTTCTCTTTTGCCCCTTCTCTTTCTAATCTGACATTTAAGGACATGCTATGGACAGATTTCTATACCTATAACCAGGGATATTCTTATCCATAGACAGAACAACTAATTGCCATACATGGTATGATTTCATAGGCTTTGCTATGAATTTTTTCTGCTACAGATCCCTAAGATACCCCTCTATGCCCTCAATTCCATTAACAGGAGATAAAGGGTGTCATTCTGCAATTAGAAATGAGGCTTAAAATTCAAATACTTCTGGGAAAGATAATAATGTTTATTTCAGTTTCAGTAAGGTGGCAATGATTGATACCAGATCCTTTCCTGAGAGTTGGTTTTGATAGAAGAGTAGGAGGGAGTTTATAAAAGATGTTCTGGCTATTTCTAAAGGACAGAGTATAGGTGCAGAAATTGGAGAATTGGGACAGAAGAATTTGGTTTATTTCATGTTTGTCCATGCCTAATCCTACACATTCCCACTCCATTGAGTCAACTGGGCCACAAACTTGTGCCTCAACTTGTAATACATGATCTAACTTCACAATTTTCTTTTCCATAATGTATTCACACTATTATCTCTAATGCCTGCTACTAATGCTGAGTTTTTAAAAGTTTATGTTGCCATTTTCTCAAGAAATTACCACTGCTACCTCTTCATATAAACATTTTCCTCCTACATTATTGTAATTATCACTTAAAACATTTAATACTTGAAAACCAAAGTCATTACTTGGAAAATATGAATATTAGTCCTTTTTTCCAGTTCAATAAGCTAGCTTCTATAACTACCATTATTCTCCTTTAGAATTTTTGTTCTATCTTGGGACTTTTTATACCTATAGAGGCAGCTCCACCTACTGATTACAGATGTGCTGAACTTGTTAATTATTTTTTATTATTCTAATGTGGAAAAAAGTGACATTTTTATGGACTCTTACATCTTTTGTATCTATCTCAAGAAATCTGTGGGGTTTGAACTTAATGAATCAAACAAAAAAAGAAAAATGTTGCAATTGTTTCCATCAATGAAAGTTTAATTTGCCTGTGCTCAGAATACAACATTTCCTGTTCTTTTAACTTACAGTCATGCATTGAGAAATTTTGCTTCATAACAAATATATCCTTTGTCTTTTGGTATATTTCAGGCTAGACCTGTATAAATAGAATAAATACACATCCATGGGATTTCATGTAGCCTGAGTACCCTTGACAACCAAAGACATACGTTGTCCTCAATATTCAACAATGAAAAGAAAAAAAAATATCATATTCAATCCTACTTATATTACTGAAACAATCAGTTATTTTGTGTTCAGTGTAATACACAATGAAACATATACCTTGTTTTAAATAAAATAAAGTACACAGCCTCATCTTTTCATTATTTATAAATTCCAGTAGCTTGCCAAATATTATCTTTTCTTAGCCCTAAATTAGGAAAGGGCAAATCACACATATCAACTACCTCATCGTAAAATTTTAAAAATATTACCTTATTATTGTGTTTTTAAAAAGAATAAGGAATTACATCATCTTGTTTTGTATTCCTTCAGAACGATCAACTTGAAACACGATGATGTAACATAGAGGAAAAAGATCCAGCCTCAAAGCCAAGATGACAAAGCCAGGTCATGCCCAACACATACTAGCTTAGTAACCTCTGTGTTACTCAGAGCCCCCAGTTCATTCCTACCACCGTCAGCAACCTTAGTACTCTCGGCAACATTCTAAGACTATAAATTTCAGGAGTAGCATTTATAAAATGTTGTTACCTGTACTCAAAGTTCCTTATCTTAATGAAATCAAAATTCATTTCCTCTTTATTATTGTGTTTTTCACCTTAAAATGACTTGGAGGATCATTGTGTCCCAGGAATACCTAGGTGACACATTGGACAAAGCACTGCACCTGAAGTCTAGTACTTGAGTTTGCAATCTGGTCTCTGACACTTACTACCTGCGTGACCCTGGGTATATAATTTCTCCTCTACTTGCCCTAGTCTCCTCTGCTGTGAACTGGAAAAAGTAGTAGCATCTACCTGACAGGGTTGTTGTGAATCTGAAATGAGTTACTATTTATAAAGCCCTTATCACAGTGGCTGGCCTATACTAGGTGAATAAAAGTGTTTCTTTCCTTCCTTCCTCCTTCCTACCTTTGTTCATTCCTTTCTCCCTTTCTCCTTCTCTCCTTTTCTTTCTCAAAAACTGTTGTGAAGTTTGCTTCTAAGATTTGTGTCACAAGGCATTATGCAAACATTGCTGTGTTATGGGGATTATGTTTCCCCCTGTGAGGATAATTAAATACAATGGTTCTGATGCTCTGTGAATGAAAGATGCTTTGGAAAATGATTAGATGAACAGTAAAAGAGAGGTTACTTCAACCCTAATTAATACAGTGGAATAAACGCAACAACAAAAAGATCTTTTTCACCCAATGAACAAATTAAAGAAAATTATCTGACAAACTATTCAAGCACAATGTTATGGAAAATGTATTATGCATATCTCAAATGAGTGGGATTTTTTCAAATTTCTCTCTCTCTCTCTCTTTCTCTCTCTCTCTCTCTCTCTCTCTCTCTCTCTCTCTCTCTCTCTCTCTCTCTCTCTCTCTCTCTCTCTCTCCTCTCTTAAAGGTCACACTTAGTTATTCCTGGTATTTCCAGTTTGGAGATGGTTCCTTCAAGTCAGAGGCTTACTAGTTCACAATGAATAGAACAACTATCTTGTAATGGAATGTTTATTAAAAAAGAAAAAAAACTATGGAGTGAGTGAAAAAAGAAATGACTAGAGAAACAAAAGTTTGATCTTCCAAGCATATGGATTTATTAAGCAATGCATGGCAGTTGCCCAACAAAGAGGGACCACATCTCTTTAGCCTAGCCCTGTTCCCCAAATACATAAGGAGACAGATTTTTATACAGTAAAAACAACTAATTAAATAAAGCCAAATAATTAAAAGGAAACAGTAAAGCATTAAGTTATCTGATTTCTAATTACATGAAAGGTTAGAGGGGAAGAGGGAACAGGTGCAGTTCTCTGAATTCAGATAAAGATATGCTACCTCCCCTCAAGTGTCTATAAACAATCAAAGGGACCTAGAAAGAATAACTGATTGGTCAATATGGGGCCAGTTTTCAGATAAGATATATGGGTTGTCTGAAATGTACAACTGTGAGAAAAATCCTTGCATCAGTCTTTTCGACAGACTGGGTTTCTGATCAACATCATGTAGGTCCTTCAAGGCCTCTAAGCAGCAGGAAGCGGTGGTCCAGTTTCCTAGCCACACAGGGTTAGGTGCAAACAGTGCAATAGCATTGTCTCCCAATTCCCACAATTGAATAAAGTTTTTTCACTAGATAAAAGTTAGATTAGACCCATAATTAAAATAGAAAGGCAACTGAGCTAGCTCCAGAATTGAGTCACAAGATGGAGTTAGCATGGTTCACTCAATTCCCACAATTGAGCACATGCTGTCCTAATCTTCTCAGTTTTCTAAATTTTCCCCCATTAGATTTATGGGGAAGTGAGCAACAGATTCCCGCAGCGCCCTCTGTATGTAACTCAATTCCCTCACATAAAATGATGCAAGATCCACTGTATACAAATTATATGACAAATATTGGGAGGAGTTAAAAGTTAAAAGATAGGCCAGGCCATCATAGGCCAGGAATGTTGGTAGTTATTTAACAAGTGGCTCTTCAAAAGCCAGTTTAATCTCTATTGTTAAAATTTTCTCTAACATTTTCTTAAGTCTAGATGAGGGGTGGGGAATCTGCAGCCTTGAGGTCACATGAGGTCCTCTAAGTCCTCAAGTGCAGCCCTTTGAATCCAAACTGATTTGTTTTGTGAAGTTTGGATTCAGTTAAAGGGCCACACTTGTAGGGCTATGTATGGCCTCAAGGCCAAAAATTCCAACACCTGCTCTAGACAATCACTATAGAAATAGGTCAACCCTGATTTGTAGACTGATAAACTATAAATGCTGAAATTTTAATAAATCATTTTCTAGTCAATATGTACTAACTCCCCATACTCAAGGTTATAAGACATAAGGCCATTCTACAAGGTATTTAGATTATGTTTGTACTAATAAATAACAAATGAATCTATTAAAAACTTAACTAATATATAGCCATAGATATATTCATGTGTCCATACATCTGAATATTTGTGTGTGTGTGTATATATACTTATGCAAATGTGTTTTCACACATATATTCTAACTCTTTCAACTTAGAAGACTACTTTCTGTATACTGATAAAATTGTTTCTTTAAAGAAATAAAGTATAGCTTTAGAGCAGCAAATAGGCAACTTATTTATTATCAATATTATTTTTAATGACAACCACACCAACAAAATAAATAGTTCACATTCAACAGCACTTTTGTTTATAAAGCAATTTCCCATAACATTCCTGCTGTAAGTAGGGAATGCCAACATTATTGCTTGGTTTTTATTGATGAGAAAACAAATTCAGAGAAATGAAGTGACTTGGTTGAGATTGTGCTTCTATTAAGTGACAGACCTCAAATCAACTCTAGTTCCTCTGCCTCCTAGTTCTGTACTCATTGTACTTTACTAGCATATCTCTTTCCTTCTGTTTAATTTCTAAATTTAAATGCAGTGACTGCTGTTTCTAAGTTTAGTCACTTCTAATAAGTTATTCAGGCAAAATATTAATGTTATCATCCATTCTGAAAAAATAGGACTATTTAATTATTTGCAAACATCTGTCCTATAGTTCAGAAGACATAAGGGCAGAAGAGTTACAGTACAGAGTTATGCCCATACAATATTATATTTTAATGATGCATTTTAATGCCCACATTTTCCTGTGTCATACAGAGGTCATAAATTTAATTTTAACGAAAAAAAAAGTAGTAATCCTTCAATTCTAAAACCTGGACACACAGCACATTAGTAAGAGTTAGTATACATCTTAAGTTATTGTTTTAGCGTCCAACAGAGGATAGACTAATTAAAAATTCATAAATAATAATGGAGATTTCCTTGCAAATATGTTAAATACTTATTATTTTAGTTAAAATAGTAAACATCTCATTTCTCTGTGACCTGAATAAAACATCAATAAAACTACCCATCTAAAATATTTACTACTACTTTTTTGACATGTATTTAATTGATTGGAAATTTTCAGATTTTCACTTTGGGGAAGTTCTGTCCCCAAATTTCTTCATCCATACTGTGGTCAAACTATAACCCTCACCATTTCCCAGGATTATGCAAATTCTCAAACACTAGATCTAGAGTAAAAAATCCCATGTTTGGATGCCAACTCTATAGCTTACTACCTATATGACCTTGGTCAAGTCACTTAACCTCTCTAGTCCTCATTTTCCTTTTCTGTAAAATGAGAACTACTGCAAATGAATTTTTAAAAAAATGTGAAGTCTTTTGCAAGAAACTAAAGAGTTTAGGAACACAAGTGACTTACATCAATGATTATGATGGAAGGCAAAAATTTCAGATAAGAGAGGTAGATGTTTTAAGTGAATTACCAGTTAAGAGAATAGTGTATAAGCATAATCTTTTGATTATTAGACTGACTGAAAATATAGGAATGATAAGCTCATTTTCAGGGATTAAAAACACTGACCAAAGGCTAGCAAAATAGGCATTTGTCCAGAGTCTTGAAGATCTAAGCTAAAGTTCCTCAAAAATTAAAAAAAAAAAAGATGGAGTAAGAAAACTAAAGATAGATAAATAGAAAGAAAGAGCTAAATAGAAAAATGGTAAAGAAAGAAAAATAGATGATAGATGGATAGATAGATAGACACATACATAGATACATAGATACATACATAGATGGCAGATCCACCAAGGTAGAAATCATACCGAACAGATGCAGCCTAAGAATATAATGGCAATTAAGACACCAAGATTTTCATGAGAGACAAAATCCCTAAAGAGTGGCAACAATAAAATGTATGGTTTAAAATGCCTATGTGCAAAATCATAAAATTATGGTAAGGTTAACTGGAAACCCAATATAAGGAGGCAAATTGAAATCCAAAGATATCACTGAGTTTCAGTGAAAGAAGACTTGCCTGGAAGTGAATTTAGAAGAATATTTCTTGTGGGTGGTGAGAAATAAGAGAGCAGGGTCCCCTGTAAGTTCATTAATGTAAGGCTCAATTTTCAAGGAAACTTCTCAAACCAATAAAGGTTTATTCTTCATCCTATAATCTTGAATATTTTCCTTGGGGCACGTAAGATTTAAGTGACTCCTCTAGGGTCATACAACCAGTATACATCAGGATCAGGACTAGAAATCATGTCTTTCTTATGAGGCTACATCGTCTTTTCACTATTGAATCTAATTCCAACCACTATGTGCCTGATTTTATATATACATACATACATACATACATATATATATATATATATATATATATATATATATATATATATATATATATATATATATATATATATTTCTCCCTCTTTAGAATGTGAACTCCAAAGGGCTTTGAGCTGATTAGATTTTAATAAATACTTACTTATTTTATATTACCCCCTCATCAGGACATTGGAAATTTAATCAAAAAGGGCTTTGTGTATAAAAGGCACAAGGAGTACTCTACATGTATATCCAACAAACTAGAAACGTAAGCTAGAAATCGTTGAACAGACATACAAAATGAATGTTGGGTCTTTTTGTGTTGTAGTTCAATTGTTTCAGTCATGACTGACTCCTCATGATCCCAGTTGGGGGTTTCTTGGCAAAGATACCGGAGTGGTTTGCCATTTTCTTCTGCAACTCCTTTTACAGACAAGGAACTAAGGCAGAGTGAAGTAGTTTGCCGAGAGTAACAAAGTTAGGAAGTTTCTGAGGCCAGATTTAAATTCAGAAACATATGTCCTCCTAACCTTAGGGCCCACACTCTGTTATCCTCTTCAGCTGTAAAAAGGAGACAAAAATGGTACCTATCTCAAAGGGTTATTGGAAGAGTCAAATGACATATTTTAAAATCATTTTTCATAGTGTTTGGAACATATTAGATACATAATATGCATTTATTCCCTTCCTTCTGACATGATTTGGAATAAAGGGTCTCAGGTTCCCTTTTAACTTTCAAATGATAGGATCCAATTAGCCCTAAGATCCCCTCTGGTTCTGGTTCCTATGATCTTATGACCTGTGAGATCTGAAGATTTGAAATTCTAACCATTGAACACAACTTAACATTCTCTTTCTCCTACTTTTTCATTTTCATTAAGCCCCTTTTTTGTTCTTATAACTTATGACCTCTTGTGCTATACCCATTCTTCTGTTTCATTTGATCCCTTACCTAAAGTCACTCACATGATTTGCCATTTTAATAATTTGCTGGCTACCACCTGAAATTCCTAGTCAACCCATTGGATTGTTTCCCTATTCTGTCTATACTTGTAACTATACATCCCACAATGACATCTATAATTCTTTCCTTTCTGCTGCTATATGGATACTGTCTATGGACAAAGAGGTAAATTAATAATGCACAGTCTCCACTGGTTCCTAGATGATACTTTGTATATTTTCCAAAATACCTTGTCTGTCTGTCTATATCATTCCCAAATGAGAAGAGTTCCGACTACCAACCACCTTACATCATATTTCTTGGAGTACATACTTTTATTAAACTCATTTCCCCATCATATTGCTGTCCAAAACATATTTTAAGCCATTAAAAGATGAAGGGAACTTTTTCTTCTCTAGCTCCTCTACTAAATCATATCACTTCATCTACAGTAGTCCCGGGGTTACAAAATTCCAAGCTGCATGACTTCTAGTTCATGTACAAAATTTGTCAAAAGATACTAATTATTCAAACAGTCAGTGAGCTGCTTCATGGTTTTTATGTTTCATGTTTTCATCCTGTTCAATGTTTCATGGAACATGAAGTTCCATGGATTCTAAAACAAGAAACCAGGAAGAAAGACACCCAGGGAAGGGATCTGTGAAGGAGAGTCCCATAATTTCAGACTTCCCAATTTGAAAACTTGAGATTAAGGGTTAAGAGAGGGGCTTTCCTTGCTCCCAGATGGATCAGTAAAGATAAATCAATAGCAATTGCAATTAAGTTTCTTCACTTGCCACAGCACTACATCCATTTGGTTCCAATCCATTGACTTTTGAACTACTGGCAAATTTAATTCTTCAGAAATCATAGTCATGCTATTTACTGGAAGGAGGGGAATTTATATCTAATGGGTGTTCTACAACTATTCCTATCTATATGCATCTCTAGGCCTGTAAGCTTCTGATACAATGGTCCAATCATCCGTTACCAAGGAGTATAGAAAATCCACCATTTGGTAATTTTACTCATCTCTACCAGCAGCAACTGCTGACCAACTTACCACCAACAGGCAAGTTGGCATAATATGCCTGGGAGTACCAGCACCGGACTTCCCCCACCAGCTGCCTCACTTCTAATCCATCTCTCATAGTCATCAGGAAAACAAAATCAGCGGAGTATACTACTAGCTACCTACAAACCTACTAACTGGCAAAAGTGTCAAATAAAGGAGGTTAGGTGAGGTAGTCTAGCTGAAACATGACACCCTGAGAGAGATGGAAGTCAGTATAAGCCAGGCAAATCAAACCACCACCACCATATGGACTGCCACCTTTCCTCAAATTCTAATGGAGACCCTCTATGTCCCTGAACCCAAAAGCCTTGAGAAAGCAGTGCTTCCAGCCAAGTACCCTCAGACATCAACATGGTAAGCAATGTCCATGGAGATACAACCTGACAACTGCTTCTGGAGATGCTACAGTTGCAGAGACTGGAGACCTAGGAAAGAAGAGTCTTTCCACAAGTCTTTGGAGCTTTCAAATGTATCGACATCACAAACTGATTTATTTGTTTTTTTTGTTTGTTTTTGGGTTTTTTTAATAAATGACATTGAAGAAGAGGCATTATATCTGCTTTGCCACTGAACCCTAAGGATTATGGGATCTTTCCATTTGACTTGCAACTGAAAGCATCCATATGTGTTGTCTTGCAGACAAAATACAAGATCCTTGAGGATGGAGGGATGTCTGACTTTTCAATTTGTATTACCAATGTTAGCCCAGAGTTTTATACATAGTAGTTTTGTTTAATGCTTTATTGATTCATTAATAATTTTCATGACCCTGAATATATCATGAATATCACTGAGAAAATAGTGACCCCTGGAACTTATCATCCCCAAAAATTAATGGACCTACATCAAGACTCACCAGAGTGTTACTTAGCCTGTAACCTACTAATATCATCATTGAGAAAAAGGAATGCAAATATATATTACTTGGACATTTCTACATGGGCAAGTTGGGGAGGAAGGCTGAAACAATTCTCTAGGTGATAAAGGAAAATAATATAAACATATTTTGATTAACTATTTGGACAGTTTAGAGAAAAAAATCATATTAATCATCCTGATAATTGTCTCTTGTCAACATCAACAAAGCCAAAAATTCCCAATAGTTTTCATAGGAATTTAATAAAAAGCAAAATTCCGAGTCAAAAATTAGATATTATACCTATCTAGGTAAACTTCTTTAGTAGCATTTTCTTAGGTCTTGTAGACACTGATTCCATGAACACCTTATCTTTTGTATGACTAGGTTAAATTTAATTAGAAATTTTCTTTACTTAGAATATTTAAATTAGAGTTTAATTTACTACATGAAAAAGATATCACCATTACAATATTCAATCAATCAACATTTATTGTGTGTCTTCAAGGTAAATGAATGATAAAAATTCCAGGGAGAATGTGTTTGGATTTCTAATTTCCAAAAGTTTTCTTATTTTCTCTTTTGGAAAGGGGAAAATAGTTGAATACATTGAAGGAAGGAAAATGATTGTATAGCAGCATTGCAGTGCTATCTGGAAAGCACAAATAGAAATGTCATTCAAATTATTTTCCAGCATGCTTTCCCTTTATTTAACTACAGAATCTGTTCAAAGAGTGAAAAATGGGTGTTGTTGACGTCAATCATCAGTCATACAGGGAAGAAGCCATCCATAACATTCTCATCTCTCTCAAGATAGACCTACACTGACTAGCTACTCAATTTCAAATAAATAAGTACCACAGCTAGAAATAATATGCATAATCATATACAGATTTTGTATATATATATATATATATATATATATATATATGTGTGTGTGTGTGTGTGTGTGTGTGTGTGTGTGTGTGTGTGTGTGTGTGTGTGTGTATTATACCCATTTTCTCAGTTAATTTGACAGTTTCATCCTCATGGTTTGCTGCTAAAGCTGATTCTTCTGTTTCCTCTCTAATGATCAAAATAAGAGACTGAAATAAAACCAAGAATAGAATAGGAAAAGTCAAAAACCAAAGAAATGAAATGATTTTTACATCATTGTACAGGGATGGCCTGAACTTAAGGAGAACAAAGATCTTGAGACCAAATATGACAATTTTGCATTATATATGTTCTGGTTTTGGTTAAAAGAAACTCCCCTTCTGTAACAAAGCTACTGAACTGGCTAACTATGCCATGGCTTTTCTCAAGAAACTTCACTGATTGCCTTCTATCTTTAAAATAAAATACAAACTTCTATGCTGTCAGGATAGTTCTGTACTTGTCTTGGCAGTAGAGTCATTTGATAACTGAACCACAGTTTGTTTTTTTTAAAACCTGTCTCTAACATGGAAATGACACACCTTATATCATTCAGCCTGCTTGGAAACTTCATAATCAGGGAGGGATTAGACTACCCTTTGAATTTTCTTATTCTGTTTTTTTTTGTTGTTGTTTTGTTTTGTTTGGGGTTTTCTTGGTGAGGCAATTGGGGTTATGTGATTTGCTTATGGGGACACACAGCTAGTAAGAATCAAATGTCTGGAACTGGATTTCAACTCAGTTCCTCCTGACTAAAGGTGGGTGCTCTATCCATTGCACCACCTAGCTGTCCCTCTTATTCCATTTGTAATCAGTTCTCATTTTTAGAATGTTTTTTTTCCTTAGTTTGATAAACAGTCTGCTGTCTTCTGTTCCTTGTCTTCCCATTTGACAATAGCTTTCATAGAATTGAATATAACACTCTAGCATCTGAATTGGACAAAGAGCAATAAGTCTATCAACTGCTTTTTTCTGGATTTTATAATTAATGTTAATTCTCTCTAAGTTATTATCAATTTTGACGCTGTCATGTCAAATCATTGACTCATTCTGAACTTGGAGTTCTCCAAAATCTCTTATGTCCTTTTGAACTTTATTTTTGGGATCGTATCATATTTATATGGGATAACATCTCCCATATAAAAACAAGTAAAATGTAATCAGTTACTAATATTTTGTTTATAAAGATCTTTTAATCCCAGCTTTGTAACAGAAAATTTTATCTCGATCTCCCTACTTTGTATAATTTCAAAGTTTTATAATCATTCTTGTTATTTATTTAAGCCATTAATAAAAATTTCTAACCCAATAGGACCACATACTAGCTTCAATAGATCTCTCCTGGAGAATTATCTCTATTAGAACATCAGTTTAGTAAGCAGAGATTTTGATTCCATTCAGTCAATAAGCTCTAAATTCATTCAATAGTGTTATTATCCAGCTCACATCTTTTCTGCAAGAATTTTCTATCAAGAATGTCAAGTGTCTTACTGAAGCCCAGTTATATTACATCTTGGAATTCCCCTTATCTACCAGTGTGGTGACCCTGTCAAAAATGGAAATGAGTGTGATTTTTTTCTTTATGAATCTGAAGTGACTCACAAACTTGCCTTGAAATAATACACTCAACATTTTTTCTTCTAATAATTCAATAGCCTGTATTGAAGAATTCCTGTTCTTCTCCATTTTGTAGAATAGGATGCTGATCTATCATTTCTTTTGGCTTCTCCTCCATATTTCATAATACTTTATCAATGATTATAAGCAGTGTTATATCCACAAGTTCCTTCACTGACAAAAGATATAAGTAATTAAAGTCAAGTAATTTAAAGAAATGTGAATTGCTAGTTGCCTTTATTTCTTTAACATATCTTACTTTATCTTGAATTTATTTCATTCCCTCCACATGTTTTTGTTGTGTTCTTGTTAGGGTGATGCTTATTCTCCTGGATAGAAAATATATAGAAGAAAAGAGGACTTGAATGGTACTACATTCTCTGTTCTCATCTGTCACCATCATTTCATTCGTCTTCCTGATCTGTATTTTTCTTGTCTCTAACATAAGTACAAAAGTCTTTTTTGTTGATCTGAGTATTTATTACACTGATCAACTAATGAAACATTTCTTTGTACCTACTGTGTCTCAGGTACTGTGTAGTTACTGAGGACACAAAGACAAAACTGAAACAGTACCTGCTAGCAAGGAGCTTACATTGGGCTATTATTAGGTTATTACATATGCCTCTCCTCATACTTGCCATTAGTGTTCCTGATACTGTTTTTTTAAGTTAATTTACTTTTAGTTTTCAATATTCACTTCATAAGTTTTAAATTTTCTCCCCCTCCCCAAGATGGGTTGCAATCTGATACAGGCTCTATATATCCCTATTAAAAATATTTTTATATTAGTCAAGTTGTGTAGAAGAATTAGAATGAGTGGGAGGAACCACAAAGAAAGAAAATCAAAACAAAACAAACCAACATCAACAAAAGACAAAATGGTCTTGCTTTACTCTGCATTTAGACACCAAAGTTCTTTCTTTGGATTTGTGCGAAATTTTCCATCATGAGTCCTTTGGAATTGTTTTAGGTTCTTGCATTGGTAAGAAGGGCTAAGTCTATCAAAAACAGTCCTCACACACTGTGGCTATTACTGTGTACCATTTTCTCCTGGTTGTCCTTCACTTCAGTCAGGATCAAGCTTGATACTGTTCTTAAAAATGAGTGCTACCAAATTGTTTTTGTTCTTGGTTGTATATCTTTCTAAAAAAAATATTTATTTTTTAGTTTTCAACATTTATTTCCACCAGATTTTGAGTTCCAAATTTTCTCCCCTCCTCCCACCCAGAGACAGACTGCATTCTGATTACTTCTTCCCCCTATCTATCCTTCCTTCTCTCACATTCCTCTCTTTCTTTATTCCCATCTCACTTTTTTGTAGGGATAGATAGATTTCTATACCACACTACCTGTATATCTTATTTCCCAGTTGCATGTAAAAACAATTTTTAACATTCATTTTAAAAGCTTTGGGTTCCAACTGCTATCCCTTCCTCCATCCCCATTCATCCCCACTGAGAAGGCAAGCAATTTGATATACACTGCATATGCATAGTTATGCAAAAGATTTCCATAAAAGTCATGTTATGAAAGACTAACAATATTTACCTCCCTTCTATGCTGCCCACATTTATTCTATTCTCTTTTGGCCCTATCCCTCCTCAAAAGTACTTACTTCTAATTATCCCCTCCTCCCATTTGCATTGCTTTCTATTATCCTATTACCCCCACACACACACTTATCCCCTTCTCCCCTACTTTCCTATAGTGTAAGACAGATTTTAATAGCAAATTGAGTGTGCCTGTTATTCCTTCCTAAAGACAAATGTGATGAGAGTCTCCCCCCTCTTCCCCTCCATTGAAAAAACTTTTTCTTGCCTCTTTTATGTGAGAAATAATTTCCTCCATTCTATTTCTCTCCCTTTCTGCTCCCATTATATTCTTCTCTCATCCCTTAATTTTATTTTTTAGATATTATTTTTTCCTATTTAACTCACCCTGTTCCCTCGATCTATATGAATATAATCACTCCAAGTATCCTACTACTGAGAAAAGTCTCAAAAGTAACAAATATTATCTTTCCATGTAGGAATGTAAACAGTTCAACTTTAGTAAGTCCGTTATGATTTCTCTTTCCTGTTTACCTTTTCATGCTTCTCTTGATTCTTGTGTTTGAAAGTCAATTTTTTTGTTCAGCTCTGGTCTTTTCATTAAGAATGTTTGAAATTCCTCTATTTCACTGAATGATCTTTTTCCCCCTTAAGTGTTATTCTCAGTTTTGCTGGGTAGGTGGTTCTTGGTTTTAATCCTAGCTCATTTGACCTCTGGAAAATCATATTGCAAGCCCTCTGATTCCTTAATATAGAAGCTGCTAGATCTTGTGTCATTCTGATTGTATTTCCACAATACTCAAACTGTTTCTTTCTGGCTGCTTACAATATTTTCTCCTTTATCTGGGAGCTCTTAAATTTGGCTGTAATATTTTTTGGAGTTTTCCTTTGGGCATCTCTTTCAAGAGGTGATTGGGGAATTCTTTCAATTTTTTTACTCTCTAGTTCTAGAATATCAGGGCTATTTTCCTTGATAATTTCTTGAAAGATGATGTCTAGGCTCTTTTTTTTTTGAACATAGCTTTCAGGTAGTCCAATAATTTTTAAATTGTCTCTCCTGGATCTACTTTCTAGGTTAGTTGTCGTTCCAATCAGATATTGCACATTGTCTGCAATTTTTTCATTGCTTTGCTGTTGTTTTATAATGTCTTGATTTTTCATAAAGTTATTAGCTTCCATCTGTTAGATTCTAGTCTTGAAGGAATTATTTTCTTCAGTGACCTTTTGAAGCTCATTTTCCCTCTGGTCAATTCTACTTTTTAGGGCATTCTTTTCCTCTTTGGCTTTTCAGATCTCTCTTATCATTTGGGTTAGTCTATTTTTTGAAGTGTTCTTTTCTTCAGCATTTTTTGGGTCTCCCTTAGCAGGCAATTGACTCATTTTTCATGATTTTCTTGCATCATTCTCATTTATCTTCCCAATATTTGCTCCATTTTCTTACTTGATTTTCAAAATCCTTTTTGAGCTCTTCCATGACCTGAGACCAATTCATACTGTTCTGTTCTTAGAGACATTGGATGGAGAAGCTTTGACTTTGCTGTCTTCTGTTTGCATGTTTTGATCTTCCTTGTCACCAAAGTAAGATTCTATAATCTGATTCCTTTTCTGATTTTTGCTCATTTCCCCAGGTTTTACTTGACTTTTGACCTCTTTGTCAAGGTAGTTCTCTGCTTTCAGTGGGGATGGGATGGTATACTATGAGCCACAGGATGCCCTCACCATCTGTGGGTCTAGTGCTCCAGAAATAGTGGATGCCAATGCCCTGCTGCTGCTGTGGCTGCTGCAGGTTCCTCCACTCCCTCCCTGCTTTGTTGCCTTGTTTCTGGTGTTGGACCACTCCACTCTCTCACACTGGTCCCACAAGTGTTTTCCACTGCTCTTCCAATTTGTCTTCAGTGTTTTGGGGTCATGAAGTCTGCAAACTACAACCTGCTTAGATCCCCTCTGTGCTGGCACAGCCCACACTAGATTGCCCTCTGCTCCCAGCATAGCCAATAGACATTTCCCAGTGTATTTCCAGGCTATCTTGGGCTGGAGATTTGCTTCACTACATCATTCTGTGAGTTCTGCAGCTCAAGAATTTGTGTAGAGTCATTTTTTACAGCTATTTTGTTGGACTTGAAGGCAGCACTCCAGAAAGTCCATGTTGCTAACTCCACCATCTTGGGTCTACCTCCCCTTGGTTGTATATCTTCACATAGCATTTTAAGTCACATCTGTCACTTTACATGCTTTCTACTTGTTTTATGGTTGGAATTTTTGTGTGATGTCCAGTCAGAATTAGTCTCTTGAGGGTTTCTCATTTCTCTTCAGCTTATTTTCCTTTTACACTATCAGATAATATAATCCTACTTCTTTTTACTGCCCCCCCCCAAAAAAAACAACTTTTGCCCATTGCTCCTGGTTGCTTCCTCTTCAGCCAAGTTGGTAAATCAGTGAACAAAATTAAGTATCAATAGTGTGCCTGGCAACATAGATTGGTACAAGAATAGTTAACAGCTGTCATGTTCCTTCTAAGTCTTCTCTTTTCAGTTCCTCCAATTGATTCTCAAATGAATGAGTTCTAAGACTTCTCCAGCTTCCTGGTTATATCTTTACACCCAGTGCTCCTTAATTTTTTGTACCATGAAAGCCTTTCGTAGATTGATGAAGTCAATTCTTATAATAATGTTATAAAGGTATAAAATAAAAGGCAGCAGATTTTAGGAAACTAATTGTGTTAAATTATATATATTGAAATTGTTAAATACCAATACATGTGCTTCTATATTAATTTAAAAAGATCATTTTCCTAGTTTTCTTGTGATTTTTTTTGATGTAGTATTTTCATAGAATACATATAGTGGTGAGTATAGATGATATTCCAAGGTATATACAACAATTTCTATCAATGACTAAGTCACAATCACTCTAATGATAATACAAACTTGAGCCTACATTCATAATTGAAAGAAATGACAAATTAGTACAATAGATTAAGAACTATTGCTCTAGCTCAACATCATCCCTTCTAAAACACGGTAGTCAAAACTGAACATGGCACTCCAGATTTTGTCTGATTAGACTAGAATACAATTAAAATACTACTGTTCTTCCTCTGGACTTCTTTTCTAATTCAACTCAAAATTTCATTAGCTTCTTCAGCTGTCATATCACATTATCCACACATATATATTTGTAATCCACTGAAACATCTATGTCTTTTATCTGATTCCTAATCAGGTTATGTTTCATCTAATATTTTTGTAATTTCATAAAATGTTACATGATTGAACTTCAGTATTTTTGGAGTCAGCAATATTAACACCAAATTTGGTCATTCCATGGATAATCTCAGCAGTCTAAAATAGGAAGTCTTCAGGAAATAAAAACAATATTATTACCAAAGGATACAAATATTTAGCTCAAAATGGCTCTAAACAACCTCAAATTTAACATAGAACAACTCTGCTATCTGTAGGTTTATTTATGACACTCCCTCATTTATCTCAATAAGTAAATAGAAGAAAGGAGGAAAGTTGAGTTGGAAAAAAGAAAAATCTACTGTAGATATCAGAAAAACCTACTTATTTTTTATTATCTAAATTACAAAAAAACATGTTTTTGAAAAATGTTTATTTGTAATACAGAAAAAGATGCCTATCATTCTTTCTTAAACTTAATAAGCATGTATTAAATACTTTATTCACTGTTCTAATGCTGGAGAAAGTAAAAGATGATTAAAATATGCACCCTGTGCTCACATATCTTAAGAGGAGCATCTCATTATTCTGTGACACATGACTTTGTTTTATTCCTTTCCAATGTGTGACTGAGGCTGTGGAGAGTCCCATAGGATGAGAGAATTTTTCACCACTTATTTTCTCAACAACAGTAAAGTAATCTCAAAACAGCTGAAAAAATAACGTTTCTCAGCTGTATGTGTGTATCTGAGATCACATTATTTGCAATTGATTTACAAGTAGTAATTATTCTATGTATGTCTGCTCTCTATGTTAAAAATTTGATGTCTTTAAAATAAAATGTACCACACAATTATATAGGAAAATAAATTATATTTTCTTTCTTCTGCATTTTATTGAGCTCTGTTAACATCATATCCTATCTTGTAGATATACATAGGGAGTTAATCCAACATACTAAGTCATATTCATGTGGACATGAACACACTGGGGCAAAGAAAGAAGAGAGGGTGAGCCATGGAGATAAGTTCTGATTTACAAAAGGCAAAGTAGTATACTTTGTATCTCCCTTGCCATCATCAAACAAGAAGTTGAGGACTGGGCAAATGGGTAAGGTTTTAGCCATACCACCTTGCCAATCTATGTATGCATTCTTCTCTATTCCATTCACTGAATCAGTAGACATAGACTGCTTTTGAGAAAAGACTCAGTCAACACATTGCTCCAGCAGCTGTGAATTCTTACTGACCACCTGGATTACCTGATCCTTTAATCTTTATCCCAGATCTTGGGCCTTAGATATTGTTTGTTGGGAAGACTTATTGTCAGCAATGGTAGGTACCACGAGCATTGTGGTTATCAGGGCCTTGCAATATTGAAGCAGAACACTTAATGTGCTATTAATTAGTCTTTATACCTACCAGAATTTCAAACATGCCAAACAGTATGACCATTAGGTAGGATGACAGTGGGATACTCATATATTGGGGCCTTCCCAGAAGCTGAATCAACCAGAACAGAGCTAGTTCCACTGTGGAATGGGAATGATACATCAAAATATTTTTTGTCTGACTCTCCTCCATGCCTGGAACAGTCTCCCTCTTCTGCTTCACCTACAGACTGCTTTATCTTCTTTCAAGTCCCTCCTTCAGCAAGGAAGTCTTTCCCAACTCTTCTTGATTCCAATGCTTCTCTCTATGAATAATTTCCTATTTAACTTCTATATAGCTCATTTGAACATATTTGTTTGCTTGTTGTTTGCATTAAATTATGAGTTCCTTGATGGCAGGGAATGACTTCCTTTTCTTCCGTTCCCAGTACTTAACACAATGTCTAGCCCACAGTAGGCACTTAAGTGTTTATTGATTATTGGTAGTTCTTTGGTCAGCATCGGAAAATTGACTAGACTTCATAGAGAACTAATAGTTTGGCCCTACATTCAATATCCTATGACCCTGTTCTTTTCTTTATCCTTTTCTATTCTTCTCTCAACTTCCTTCCTTATGAGGGCCTCATATTTCATTCCTGATGCAAACTTCTGATGGGAAGATTAGAACTGGTGAACAAAAGTTGCTGTATAATCCCCATTAAGTCTCAGACCTAACAACTTAATCCTTGTCAAAGGTGGTGATCTCAACAAGCCAAGGAACTGGGGATTCACAATTGTTCAATGTGAAATTCTGACTGTTGAAATAAACTTTGCTTTGAGAAAGTTGCAATTTTTTTGGTAGTAAAGGATCTTGACAGTGATTTTAAGGTCAGTGAGGTAAGAGAATAAAAGTGTTTTGGCAAACCTTAAATATATGGATATAACCTCTTTCTCAGGATTCATGTGAATGTGCCCTAATCTGTACTACTGGGTCTATATTTCTTGGATCCAAAGATGTTCTTCTGCAGTTTACTATAGACAGACTTTCGTTATAAAAGAGGC